>NW_028262290.1:122780143-123083173 GCF_047370975.1 Nipponia nippon | reverse complement strand
GGAATAGTCCCAATCTCTGCAGCCTTATTAAATGCATACAGGCATGTCTCCCAGTGAGAATCTCAAGCTGTGAAAGTCATTAGAATAATAAATTAAACTTCTATGTATACAGGCATCTTAAACTTCAGGTGAAAATTCCTTACATGCCATGTTCTAATTTTCAACTCAAGGGCTAAAGAAACGAGACTTTGGAACCGATGAGTGATCTTCTGCAAAGTTTTACATGCATAATGAGTCACTGGGCTGCTCTGGCTCCTGAAACACATTGCAGAGCTTGAGATGTTAATGCTATGAAAGGTTCTTTTCCTTTCTTGACTCCTAGTGCTGCAACAGCTAAAAATCTAATTAAGGGGAATAGACTATTTAATGGTGGAGACTACACAGCTAATAACAAAGTGCATGTTACTATTTTGGATTGGTTCCTGTCATCACTTTCTATTAATATTTTAGTCGATATTATATTGTAAAATGGACTCCCTGCATACATTGTGTAATCAGGATGACAAAAAGAAATCATCAGGTTTTGCAACCGGAGAAACATCACTTAGAAGAATAACTCAAAGAATCCAAAAGTCAAGGAGCCAGTGGAAACAATTCTTTCATGGAAAATCTCTGAGACTAGTGCCTGCACAAGTCTGCAGTCGACTCTGGATGAAAGGCTAACTTTGCCTTTTAGTATTGATTTTCCAAAAACATCTTGCTCACGTTAAATTGCTTCATTTGATGAGTGTATTTGCTTAGATGTTCCAAGGTACTTATCAGCCAGTTTATGAAGTGGGAAGAATGAAAGGACATACTTCATGTTCTGTCAAAACCTGATGTTTCTAGAACCACTAGAATTAGCTACTGGACCTGAAAGATTTCATCTTTAGCCATTCTGAATCATTGAATGCATTTCAGAATATTCGCCAATGCCATGCATGTAGGGGAAGGGGGGGAGCACAACATACATGAGAGAACACAAATACATGAGGAAAACAGTAGAAGAGTTGGAGAGAGGTTTGTAAGAGGCCATAATCGTCATCTTCCAGTTAAGAATTTGATTTGTACCTTGACTAATTGATGCGGAGTGCTCCCTCATAAATTTCACTGAAGTTACTTTGACTTTACTAGAGAGAAAAAGGTATTTGTGTTTAGACAAAAGTTGCAACTTCCTCCGTGTCCAAAATTTTGATTTTGTCGTAATGGGAGAATTCAATTCACGAAATTGATCATTGTGAGTTGAAGGACACTGCCTAAAAGCTAGGGAGTGGAAAAATTAGAATTTCTTGCTTGATTGTGTGTTTTTTAAATGTCTGGAGGTTATGATTATAGAGGATGGATCCTGTGATGGATCTCTGATTAGAAATCTCTGTCTTCATTGATACCTTAGGCTATGATTGCCAAATAAAATTATTTAGTCAGAAATAGTCTGACAAATAAAAATTAGAGAGGGATACAACTTTAACTGAAATCAAATGTGTCTTATTGGCTTCAGCCACAGCCAGAATGATATCTTCACAATGTGAGTGTGGCCTCTCACTATGCTTGGGTTGAGGAACTTAATGAAGAACATTTTGATTCTCTCTCACAGAAATTGCAGGAACTGTTAGGAAAAAAACCTACATGCATGAGAGTGTTTTGGTTTTTTTTTTTTAATGAAAAAAAAAAGATTAAATACTTTCCAAATAATAACATTGAATCCAACTCCTGCTCATGCTGCAGCAAAGTATTCTGTGGCAACAGCTGCTGCTCAAACAGCTAAAAACACTGAAGCATCTATTTCAACACAAATAAAAATAGACCTAAAAATGCTTAGTCTGAACCTAATTCGAAAGTAATCCAAAACAAGTGTATTCTGGGAATTGGTTGTATTCAACAACTGATCATTTTTAGCATTTCATCAAGCTATAGCGTGAACGAAATATCTACTATAGAAGTACTGAAGAACCTAGTCAATCACAGAGCAAAATCCCAAGGTGGATGGAACGAATGGTAACGAGTAGTAGTGTTTCCACCGATTTCAGTGGACTCTGAACTCATCGAATGGTGACTATTTGCCCAGATTCCTGGGCTTTTTTTGGCCTGAGTGAGCAATAGCAATAATAGCCTTAACATGCGTTTGTTTTCCCTGATGTAGATCTTTCAGGATTTATATATGTAGCCTTTTTCACACCGTCTTCAAGTCTGGATGAAAACCAGCCTCAGTGGAGCTCCATTCTTCTTCCTCAAAGTCTTTGGGAAACATCCCTCTTTTAGGATACCTTCCAAGAACAATAGGGGCCACTTGCACATGGACTAATTGCACCATCAGCAATTGAACAAAAAGGCATAACGTGCTTTCAGCCAATTTCTGAGTTCCAGATGTGTACAAATCTAGTTCCTCAGGCTTTTCAAGGTGGGAGGGAAAATTCTACCGCTTTCTTCTTTCCTCTTCCTGCTGCTTCTTTCCTTCTGGGAAGAGGACTCGACATATTTCTCAAAGAATACTTTTTGAGTCTCCAATTAAGAATATACACAAAAATAGTGGATGTGAATGCCTGTAAGAAGAAAAACAGCATCCCATTTCACATTGCTGTTTTGATTGTATCATGGTCTTCTGACATGAAGAGGCAGGGAGAACATTTTTCCCAGACATGCGTTTCTTGAAAGATCTGCTTTGGTTATCCTCATCTGGGCCTGCAGAACTTAGATTGCTAGCCCCGAGACTGCCCTTCCAGTCTGAAATTCGAACTCTAAAAGTCAGTTGCAAAGTCAAGGGATGATGTCCATGCCTTCAAACTCCACCAACCTGGGCAAAGTTGCAACAGGAATGAATACTGCAAAGTTTGTATTGCATATTTTCATAGAATTTGTGTCCTGCTTCATGTGGTTCCTTGTTTTTTGGATGTCAGAGTGCAATGCCCTGTTGGCATTATCTATTTTACAGAAAGGGAAATGGAAATTCTGGGTCACGTTCATTGTCTCTTTTATACCATCTATGCCAGAGTTAGGGCTTAAATACGCACAGCCTTTCTGATTTGTGCTCCTTTGCTGTGCATCTTAGAGCATGTTGCTTTGGCTGCCATGTTGGAGTTGGAAGTCAGGGGAAGCGCACTGAAGACTTGATCTCGGTTTCTGTCTGCGAGGAATTCAAAACGCAAAGGGAACGTTCTTCCATGAAGCAACACGCTGAAGCCACAAAACAAGTGTCTGCCCAGCGTGGCCTCACATGGCTTCAAAATGCCATTCCACAACTAATTAGAAAAGCTGCAGGGTGGCCTGCATTGATGCTTGGTCCAAACCTGTGGGCAGCAGTTTACTGGAGGAAGGTGTCGGAAACACTACAGTGGCTGCACTCAGAAGCTGTGCTAAGCCCCACTCCTCTCTTCAGGTGAAAGTCTCCTCTCCCTGCCTGTCAGCCGCTCTTTGAGAGAAAGACAGAGAACAGAAGGCGATTTTTGTAAAGCTGTTTAACGGCATGAAATAATGTTTTCCCCAAATAACTGGAACCACTCCTTAAATAAGAGAGAACCTGCAGATGGAGGAAGAGCCCCTGCATTCTTTCTGTATTTCAAAAAGAGGACAGAGACAGGCTTTTGACAGGTAGTAGGCAAAGTTTGATTAATTGACTTATCTATGGGAGATAGAAAGAACTGTAGCAGTCAGCAGTCTGCTGGCTTATACCTCACTAATATAGTTCTTTGCAGAACAGAGCAGTCAAATCATGACCATGTTTCCTCCCCCCCCCCCCCCTTTATAATGAGTTTTTGCTGAGCCTGTAGATCTACTGGGGACATACTCCTGGTTTGATAATTGATACGCAGAGTCTAACCTTCCCTGGGACAGATATGCAAAAAAATGGTTTACAAGCAGTCTTAGTGTTTTTGTCACATGTAGCATCCCTTCTGAATTGTGGACTCTTTATTGCTACTATTATGGTTGAGAGCTCTTCCCATATTTCTGTCCTTTGGTTGCCTTTAGTGCAAAATAGGTAAATTTTAGAATCCAAGTTTAACATGTGAGTGGCCTGAAAACTTAACTGCTGCTTAATCATGAAATAAATCTAGCTCCTCCTCTTGTGTGACTAACAGATGGATGCATCCACTATGTCATGCTAAAGAAATAATTAAAAGCTTTGTTCACGTGCAATATGAAATGACCAGAAGTGGTTGTACCCTGCTTCAAGATGTGCTGTTAATTTGTACTGTTACTTTGGATTGTTTTGGTTTTCTAAAAATAATAAATGACCCTCCAAATAGTGGTTGGCCAGAGGCATACAAGAAGCAATCCATAGTATATGGATTTGTTCAATGGCATTTAAAGGACCTTGATTAAAATTCAGCCCAGGCTGGAGTGATGAGAAGACTGTTTACTGAGGGTTGTTTGAAGTCGTACGTTGCACTGCAGACAGACCAGAGGGATGCACAGATTGAAATGTTTTACCTTGCCTGTCTGAATCCGGCTGTCAGGAGCCGATGGCACTCTGCAAGAGAGGTATCAACATTCTTGAGCAGTTTGACTGCTGCTGCTTAGGAGTTTTAATTTTCATTGTTTTCAAGTCAGTGTCTGCATGAGCTCAGCGTCAGAGATCATGGCAATAACAACAGTCTTGTTAGCTGGATCCACGTTTTTTGTTGACTGCTACAGATGCTACGTTTAGATACTTCATTTTAAAGTAGTATGCATTTGAAAGTTTGTGCTGTAAAACAGACATCACTTTTATTCCTCTTTTCCCTTAGCCCCATTCAAGCACATCTCCATGCGTCTCTGAAGAAAGATGAAAGTATTATTCTCTTACTTCTCTGTCTCCCTCTCTGCCTAGAGTACATAAGTACCATAGACAAAAAAAACCCCACCATAAAACCCCACAAAAAAAAACCCCACCAGGCAAGCACTGTGTCCAACCTCCCGATTGTTTTATATTGTGGGTTTTTTTTTTTTCAAATGGAGAACTTTTTTTTTTTTTTTTTTTTTAAAACTAAAAATCTGAGTTGAACATATGATATAAAAAAAATAGATTCTTTCATTTTATTTTCTCTTGGTTCTGGCTTTTGATTAGGTTTCAGGGTAACAACTGTAAAATGACTTTTCTTGTTCTATTTCTATAGGTATGCTTTGCCACAAGCTGTGTAACCTTGGGAAAGAGAGATGCAGGTGGTACAAAAGGGTTTGAAAAAGTTTGAAGAGTAAGGTTTCCCTTCCAGAATGAATCCTAAATAAAAGGAATGTAAGCAGGGTACATCCTTCACTGTTAACACAGGCAAAATTTGCACTATCTTCAAAATACTCTCTGCAGTACTTACCCACTACCTTCTTTATGAGTCCATGGAAATGTCTATTTGGTATATAGGTGGCACTGGTTAATGGAAATGATGAGAGTCAAACCGTCATTAATAAATAAAGTAGAATGCCATGCTGTTCAGGATAAAAGGAAAGAGGAAACAAAAAAATTCTAGATAATAAAGGAAATATTTTTAAAGGGTGTTGATGAAGACTTTGAAACACCTGACTTTGTATTTTATCACTCAGGGTAATTCTGCTGGCCTGTGGTGCCGAGAGCTTTGCTGCTGCTGCTCCCTCTCGCTGCAGTGTGAACTGACAGTTTCGCTGTTGTGATCAGCTCAGATGCCTCTGCTGGAAGTTTTCTGGAAGTTTTCCCTTTTGCAGGTTGTCAGACATTTGGATGTTTTGTCAACATCCCGAGTGTGTTATCAGGCTCTGGTTTGGCTAATCAGTTTCTGAGTGTGCTGGGACAAATCATGTTTGATTTGGGGTATTTTTGTTGTTGTTGTTGTTTCCTGTCTTGAATGGGTTTGTGCAGCTAACAGGTGAGTGTAGGAGCAGGGAAGCCACACAAGTGTGGTCATGCGGATGTGTAATAGACAATTAATTAATTAAGACATGATAAATCATTATGTGATACTGATGTCTTCCAGTATCTGCTGGAAGTACGTTTGGCAGACTGAGCTCAATTATTGAAAAGGGGTAGGAGTTGCTTTTAGAAAAGATGGGGCTCTGAGAGCTTATTCATCCTGGTTTGTGTGTGTGTGTGTGTGTATCTCTCTCTCTCTCTCTCTCTCTCTTAAATGTAAGCAGGTATTCTGAACTAACATGGTCTCATCCATCATTAATTGCCATTCCTGGATCTAGGCTATTGGGAAAAATTTATCTGACATACCAATATTCCTCTCTCAGCTTCAGGGAGGATCCTTGTTACAGGGTAGGCATTTTCAGTAAACTTCTAGCTGTGTGTATGTTGTGAATAATAGTGATTTACTGAAGTAAATTATGCGGGAAATGGAACACACTGAGATAATTATCTATGAAGTTGGGAAAAATAAGTAAAGCTTGGTCCTAGTTTTGAGAGAAGTCATTGGTATCAGTTTAAAACTCTTAATTGCTGCTTGTAAATGGTTATCGGTAGTTATTACCCATTTAGAAAGAGTAGGACTGCTAACATCTGAAATGGAGCAAAAAGTGGCAAGTAATTGAGCTTTGAGGGACTCCTTGTCACTTCGGGAAGTGTAGTTGATGTCCATATTGCAGTTTACGGACGCCTGCCTGTAATGAATGCACTTATGGTTAATTATTTTTTGTCTAACATTTGCCGAGCTATAATCAAAACTCAAACGGAAGTATAAATGATGATGAAATGTGAAGCACTGATGAGCTAAAATAGTTCATGATGCTGCTCAACTAGTAGTGAGCATCTGAGTTGCAGTCTTGTGAGCTCTGGTCTCTACATGGGAAACCAGGTTGAGGTATTCCTTTACTGTGTAATACAGAAAGCTTCTGGGTGAAGGCTTATTCTTCAGCGGCCTACTAGTGCAGCTAGCTAGTTTGATAACTTTAGTCCAAGAACTTGGCACAAATGCAAGCAGAACTGGCTTAATGCTTTTTAAGGAAGTTGAAGCATCAGTCTCAAACAGTAGTTTAGAAATTAGTAAAACAACCAAAAAAGATACAGGTATTCACCTGATCTCGGTGGGGGTGGGGGTGCGGAGGTAGCAACACAGTTAAAAGTATTTTTTCTTTTTTCCCCAAGGATGCAAAATATAATGTCTTATATTCTGTGCATCTGGTAGTTTCTTAGATGTCCTGGCTAACATTTGAAGTATGTGCTGATAAAAAATTTTTGCTGTGTTGCTGGCAAGCTTTAAAATTTTAATTAATTCAGTGGAACGTCAAGTGACTAGAAAGTGACAGCAGAGAACGGTTGGACAAACAGTTGAACAAATGCATTGTGCAATGTAGACTGAGTTAAAAAAATCAACGTTATTTGCACTTGGGGTGGGGGGGAATGGACCAAGAGGGAGTGAGATGTGGAGGAGATCGAGATAGATGGCAAACAAGAACAGAGTAAGTAGTTCTGGTGAAAACTGAAGCAGCTTCATCCAGTGGCAGTAACTGTGCATTTAGCTTTCCATGGGTTATGTGACCTAACGTACCGAGGAGCCATTTCCCAAAATGCTGTTGCAGACAATAAGGAGCACTGTGTCACTTGACAGCTAATTAGGAAGCAGAAAAACCTCCTCCTCCCTCTGATGTTCTTGTCTATTAAGTCATCAGCTGTACAGTGGAAACACTTCTGAATGGTACAGATTCACGATACTTTTGCACTGCAGTGTTCATGGTAGTGTCAACTGCTTGATGCTAATAAGATAAATATGGATACAATGTCTTCAGACTCTCTTACAAAATGTGAATTAGCTTTCTCTAAGGTCTTCGTTAGTTTTCAGGCAAGCGTGATTTGTAAGGCCTTTGCTCATACCCTATGTCATAGAAACCTTTTAAAGAAATTTGTGCTTCATTTTTAAACATTGTGCTGTCTAGACTTTTTTTTTCTACGTGAAAAGAATAAAGCCAAAAGGCGTTTCCACAAACTTGCATGTCAGATTAGCCCCTTTGCATTCCTAATCTTGTGTGCCTCAAGTGTGAAGGCCAGTAGAGGTTTACTTATTATTCCTTGTCCAGATCCCTCTGACGCATTTTTTTTGTGGCAGCTCTTTCCCCTTGTGTTCCCTTGACTCCCAGTTTTGTTACCAGGTCCCCATCCCCATCTCTTCCATGAGAATCAATGGTCTCTCTAGGTAGTTAACACAGCATTACCTTTGGACAGGTGTCTTTATTCCTTGTTGTTATGATTAATCCTTGCTAAGTTGAAGGCCACGATGTGGTTTGATTGATCATACGAGCGCATGTTGGGTGCACATCAATGCATAGCTCCCAACAAAGCTCCAGAGCCAGGGACTCGCGAGGCAGTTCCTGCTCCCTGTGAGCTGGTACTGCCTTCCCTTGCTGTGGATCAGTCAACCCCTAAGTCATGTCAATGGGAGTCAAACTGCACCTGTAAGCTATTTGAAATGCAGCATAACTCTGTTTCACAAGGTAAAAAAATTAGATTTTCAGGGGCAATCTGAGTAGAGGACATACACAAGTATGCTTATCGCATTCCTCTAGAAGGCTGGTAGTTAATCATGCACGCAACATCTGGCCTGCTAGGACACAGTCTGCATGTTGCATGTGGCCTGTGATTTCACTTCGTATGGTCTAACGCAACATGACTTGTATCTCCACGTGGGTACTGCTAAGGTCTAGCCTAGTGTGTGGCTTCTAGTGGTGTTTGGAAGTCATGTTTGGCCTGAAATAAGCAAAAATTTTCATATCCCTTTGCCAGACCAATGTATGCTAATCCTGTAAAAATTACCCTGTACTAGAACAAGTAATTCATCTGGGGACAATATAAGAATTCTTTTAAGATATAGAATTTTGGGCAAAGGAATACAGTATCTTCTGCTCTAGTTTCTGTTCCTGTATAGATATATGTTCACTTGTGTCTCAGAGATCTTGTAAAGTTTATAGAGAACATTGAAGTAGTTGAGGGAAAAGTGATGTGGTATTGAAGTCGTGCTTGCTGAGTACGTGATCTGTGATGCAAGAGAGCTGTTGAATGAAGCTGATCAGTGAGGTGTTTGGCCTAAGTACAAATGAACATCATCTACAGTATGTCTGTCCCTTAACAAAGGTACATTTTTTTTTTTTTTTGAAATTAGTGTTGTGTAAGAAATCGTAGTAAATGGTAAACCTTTGAGCGTGCTCCTGTTCTGTGTGTGATTTTTGAAATGTAGTTTTTGAGTCTCTCGTAACCCTAACCAGGGTCCCATATGCTCCCATCAACAAAGCTGGTTTCACTGGGAGAGCTGGATCAGGTCCTACAGGGTAACAGCAGGGCAAAAGGTTGTTCCTGTGTGTGTGACCTTACTGCCATGACCATCTTGTAAAATTGATCTGTAGAGGGGGATTCCTCTTTCTCTGTGCGCAGATTTTAAAAATCAATGCAGGTTATGACTTAAATGCTCTCTGGTTCAGCACTTCAAATGAGATGTAGAGTGTGGGGACAGAGACTAACAGAGGCAGGAATGGGTAACAGCTTTTAGAAAATGTGATATGGTCCTCAGTGAACCTACTACCAAATGTAAGCTAGATGGAAAGTATGGGGGGAGGAAGAAAGCAGCTCTGCTGACGCTTTGTAAAAAGCAACAGCTTCTCATGCTGGTAAGATTTACTAAAGGGAGAGTTTGTTCAGACGCAGTTTGATCTGGCAGGATTTGGGGCAGCTGGTAAAACCCACACCCTTCAGTTGTACTTGGGTCTAGCCCAGAATTATTCACCTGACAGCCAGTGTTGGTTTTTACTATGGAGTAGCTGCGTACCATTGCAAGGTATGATAGCATCACTGCAGTGAGTGGCTGTATGGGTGCTGTGAGTGGGATTCTGCCTGCGTACCGGTGGCTGGAAGAAGGGCGTGTGAAGGGCTGCTCCTCTCCCAGCTGCTCTGAGCTCTGAAACCGATACCAAGCACTTCTTGCTGCTCCCAAGGCCACTTTGAGTGAAACTTGTGCTCACACGTGTTGTCAGGAGTCTTCAGCACTGTTAGCAAAAAAAAAAAAAAAAAAAATTAAAAAAAAAAAGGAAAGAATGGCTTTCTAGTTAGCTCAAATTACCTTGTTCTGAGTAAATGAAGATTTAAAAAAAAAAAAAAAAAAAAAGGCGGGGGGGGTGGAGAAAAAAGCCTGCATCCTCCTTGTGTTGACAGGTCTGGCTGTCAAAGCCCGATCTGTTGCAGTGCTGGCCGTCAAGGCAGCTGCAAAGTCACCTGGGTTGTTTGGCTGCTTTGCTAACAAAATAAGTGTTGCGAGAGCCTTGCAACGCTTGCTCAGGTAATTAATGTTTCAAACAGGCCACCAGTGACAGCAAGGACAGCAGCCCCAAAATACTCCATTAAAAAAAGTGCTCCTCTTAGATTTTCCAGCTGTAGTGGTAGAGGGATGTGGGCAAGGGGGAGGGAATATAGCTCCTTGGGCTCTAGACAGCAGCATATATAAATGCTATATAATGCATAGTTGCACTTGCTCTTTGCTCTTGGGGAATTAGGAGGTGACCGGGAGAGCAGGGCTTCCCAGGTGAGGCCCCGACCGTTTTGGCCGTGAGATCTGCATTAGTGTTTCCGTGAGGGGCGGCGAGGGCTGAAGGGTGGTGTGTGCTTGTGGAAAGGGAGTGGGTCGGTAAGTGGAAGCACATGGTGCTGGCTGGCATTGCTGCTCCCTGTGTTTGTAGTAGGATAGAGTTTCTAAAGGATTAGATAACACGCCCGAGCTCCACGGCGTGCAGTTTTTAAACTGTGTTTACAGTTCAGGAGGTACTGTGAGTAGAGATGATTATGTCCTTTAAGTGCTGTTTTTGTTGCAGCTTCTGTGATAAAAGGAGGCTCTGGTGAAGACATTTTCGCTGGCAGATATATATGCTGTGAGCGGTGGCTGTGCAAACTTTTGGGGGATGGGAGCAACGTACAGAGATACCTCAGTACTTCCCTTTAATAAAGACACATCATTAAGCCATTTCCTGCACATCTGAGAGGCTGTTGGAAAAGCAAGATGGTATTGAAATGAAATTAAAGAACTGCTTGATTTTTTTTAAAGTATTATTTAATTTAATCTTTTTGGAGTATTACTGTTTCTGGGGAAAAATAATATAATGAAGACAGCAGAATTACATTGGCTCTGTGGTCTGAGTAACTAGAGGGAGAAATTCCAGTCTCTTCTCTGCTTTCGCCTTCTCAAAATATAAAATATGGAAGGCAGTACAAATTGCAAAATTGTTTTACCGTATCAGCTATTAATGTGACCGATGCAATCTCTGTTTCCAATATAAAGAGGCCTTTTGCTGATGTGTGTTCTCTGCTGTGTGTGTGTGTATATATATATATGTTGTATACATTATGTAGGCAGAAATATACATGTCTGTATCTATATAATGTTATAATGTATACATGATATTCTTATATAATGTGCTATAACATAGCATAATGGAAATAAAACAGAGGGCAGGGAAACCAAGAGGCCCGTTCAGGCCAAGTAAACCTCTCTGGGTCCAGTGATGGGTGCTGGGTACTAGGCAGCAGCATGTGAACAGGGCAGGTGCTGGGTGGATGTCAGGACTCGCCGGATGGGCAGGGTGGGTGTCCCAGGACGCTGCTTTCAGTACAGCTGGCCATCACCACCGACTGCAGTGGGGACGGGTGGGTAGGGACATCTCTGGTAACAAGCACACCCCGTGGAGAAGAGATCTCGGCAGTATCCCCTTGTCTGTTCTTGAGGCAAGAACACCACCTCTGTCTCTCCACTGCTAGAGGCAATTGCGGAGAGCTCTTCTGGCTATTTTGAGCAGAACAGCTAGTATGGTTTTGATGGTAAAGATGAAACAAATTTTTTAAATTTTTGGTGATGTTTGGAATTGGAAGGTCTTATTCACCATCATGGCATTTCTGTTGCTTTGTGAAGAACCCAAAACTCGTGGTGGAAAGATATATATATATATAAAAAAAATAACTCAGAAGATGCAGAGTTAGCCATACAGCTTAGAGTATTCAAGAGAGTCCTTGCATGACCTTTATTCAGCAAGGAGGTGGTCTTGCAGCACTTTACTGCAATAGCTCTTTGCAGCATATTGCTCAATATCATAATGGCTGCAGAAGAGCCAAAACATCATGCTCTTTCTGTCGTCTTTAATATTTTTTCCAGAGTTCTGAGCCAGCTGCATCTAGCTGGCTCGCTCTTTTTTTTGTAAAGGAGCTGACAATCCCACTGACTTCCGTAACAATGAGTTATCCTCAGTTCGTTTGTGTATGAAAACTACACAGCAAAGGCAAGTCATGTCTTTGTAAGTCAATACTGAGATATGGATGAAATTATTATTTGGCATTCTAAGGATATGAGAGGTTTTTTTTCATTGCTGGTCTTTGAATTGAAATGTTTAAAATATCTTTTTATATGTGAATGTGGACATGGTATGTGCTGGATTTTTATCTGTCACACTGCATTTTACTGCTTTCCTCAGAGAAGATGAACCTTTAAAAACGCTTCAGCTAAGAAAAGGTATTATTATTTTCTCACATAAAAGCCTTACACTTTGAATAAATATTAATGCTTCATGTTCAAAACCCTGTGTTAGTATATGCTGTGCTCTGTTTACAATTTATGTATGTTTAACCTCCAAAGTGTGGGTATTTTTTAGACTAATTGGTAAATGCATGGTTAAGGCAAATTGCTGGAAGTATAAAATCAGAAGAAATGAGTCTGGGCTCAATCGTCTAGTTCTTTGTCTCCCACGTACTTGTTTGGATCACAAATCGGAGCGAATGGCTTTTTGAGTTATTGATCCCAAAGCGGCTCTGTGCTTTCGCTGGTGTTGAGCTGAAAGGATGGGTCAGAATTAGCTTAACATCATCACAGCTTTCCATCAGAGGGCTGGTTTGGTTCCAGGTGCCAGATGGAGCAGACTAAAAGTTGCTGCAATTTATACCTCGCTGGTGTCACCCTGCTGATGATGCTCAGGATTTGCTATGAGGCACCTATGCTGTCTGGCTGCGGGGAATCATAACCAAGGGGATGGTAATGTGTCTTAGTAATAAATGCTGCTTGGGAAAAGCAAGGGTGAAAGAATTCTCAAAAATAGTAAGAACCACCAGAATACATACAGTAGTGAGAGGGTTTGTCTTAACTTCGTATCTTAAATTACTGAAGTCTCAGTGTAGTCTGAAACCACAGCTTTTGCATCAGAAAAATGTCCCGATGAATAATCATGTTAAATTAAGTGTGTCTGCACCTTTGGAGGGAAGACTGTCATCATAGCACAACACCACATCCCATACAAAATGTAAAGAACTCAGCAAAACCAAATCCATGTTCTTTACTGGTATATCGAATCATTGCAGTTAATCTGTAGAATTGAAAGAAGTGTATGTTTTAAGGGAAAACAGGTTTCTTGGCAAACACCAACTTGCTGGTAGGAACCTCCTAAAGGAGGTTTTCAGAAGTCAATGTGTTTCCTCATAGCGTAATGATTTAGTGTGTCAGGACAAGCATTAAGTTAAAGGATGAAGTAAATTTTGAGAAGTTTCCCATCTCTGTAATCTTTCTGGGTCAAAGAAAGCTTTACTTCTGTTTTCCTCCAGTTTAAGGAATGACAGCCAGATCTGACAAGTGGCTCTGGTAAAACTGCTGAAAACCAAACATAAAAGATATTATGGGAATCTTGTTTACAGTTGTTTGGTGTTTTGTAATTATTGCTGATTTTTTTTAAATAGATTTATTGATGGGTTGTCTTACAAATTCACCGTGAAAAGTTAAGGCAACCTTTTTTCTAGCTTGCCTTCAGTAACATAATTAATATTCCTGTTGATGACATACATGGTGAAAAAAGCCTTGCTGCTTTCCTTATGTCAGGAATGGAAGAAAACAATGTTTTTTAACTTGGAGTGAAACATTAGTGACTTCACAAATGCAAAATGAACAGACAACTAATGAAGCAGGTGCTATTTTTACTTATTCCCTTTTTCTTTTGGCCAAAAGAAGAGTATAATGGGCTCTGTATAATTGTGGTTCAAATGTTTTATAAGCTGTTCCAATATCTGAAACAAAAAAATAACTGCTGAAAAGCATACCTGCCTATACATACAAGATTGTGCATATGAAAGAAGACTTGGGAGGGGAATCTCAAGAAACAAAAGCAGTTAAATAAAAAATGAATGCAAAAGTGCTCGTTATTGGGGGCTGATCCAAAGATGCCTACTTCTGTGTTTTAGTGAAATGTGTATTATACTTTTCCCACATTTTGTGTACTTTATCCTTTATTTGCCATATCTAAAATAGATATAATGGAATAGATTTTTGTAATGACACTTAGCATTTATTATTTTGGATCCCCTACTATATACTCCCTTTTTAGTTTTTAAATATATTTTTTTCTAATGGGGCTAGATATAAAAACATAAAAAAGAAGAAAAGAAAAAGTGAAGGTATACTCTATCATTCAGAAACTTCATAAGAAAGGACTGATCCTGCTCCCCCTGTCAGCTGCCATGCTGTTGATGAGTGCTGATAAAACAAAAATGACGCGGCCAAAAATGGAAACGTGAATTTTCAATTTTAATGAAACTTAAGGATTCAGATTTATGTTAATTTGATTTCAGATCTTTTTAAAAGTAGTGAGCGTTTATTGCCTCTGCCTCAAAGAAAACGCCAGGACCTGAACTTCAGCTCTCTTCCCTCCTTGCTAAAAGTACGCTCTCTTTTGCTTTCCCCCCTTCTCCCTTTCTTTGCTTAAGGCTATGGTTACAGTAGTTAATTTTTAAAACAGGAAAATAGAGAATTAAATAGAATTAGAGAAAGACGCCTTTGTACTAGGTACTGTACAGTATAGTGTTTAAAAAGTCAGAAAATATGTTAGCAGAAAATGCCTAGACTGTAATTTAGATAACAACCCAGACAATGAGCTAGCTTGTTAATTGTAAAGGCTGGTGGAGAGCTGCCAGTTAGAGAACTTGTCTTTTTATATCCCACTGCTCCTCGCAGCTCTCCTAGATTGGAGGGTGACAGGACACGAACTTTTTTAGTTTAGGCTGGGCTTTTTTTATTATTCTTTTTCTTGCCTTTATTTCTACCCAAAAAAATAGTCCATGTATCAGAACAGTCATTAGCTGAACTTTTATAAGAGTAAGTAATAATCAATACTGTGAGGAAGCAGGCAGGATGGGTGGTCTGGAAAGCAGGGTAAACGGAGTCCTATGGGCTGAACGTTGGTGCTGTAGACATCATTGTAAGTGCTTTTTAGACCAAGTATGCAGTTTGCAAACAGTGAATCTTGCCAAATTACTCATCTGAAAACTGTTCCTGAAATAGCGGTGGTGAGGTATGCAAAGTTATAGGCTGACAGCCATCACATCCTTTTTTTCAGCCGCCTTAGAGTAACTGCAATGATGGAGAGGCAAAATAGGAGTGCCTCTTCGGTCAGGCCGCTCAACGGGTTTGTGTGTTGTCTCTGGTAGCTCTTGGTGTGAGTCTGGGAGAGATGAGCCTTGCAGCACTCCAGCCCTCCCCATTGTATTTCTCAGCGGGCACGGGATGAGAAGAAGACCTGGCAGGCTGGTCCCCAACCCATCGATCCTCAGCCTGCCTCGGTGCTTGTAGATGACAGGTTTTGAGGAGCAGAGGTATTAAACCTGGTGCAGAGGTATACAAAACAGTAATATCTGAGGTCCCAGCAAAGAATTTAAGCATAACTTTATCCATCAACACCTGAGTAACCCTACTGCTCCTCTGCAAAATATTAAGCATGTGGTTAAAATATTCTGTTAAACGAGCAGCGGTAAGAAAGGAGCAATAGCTCTGGTAGAGATGTGAGCTGCCTGATTTATCTCTAAGGGGTCTTGGTGTGATTGCTTCCCGCTCACAGTTTAGGCTAGGATTTCCTGAGGAATTTGAGGGAATTAAGCACAGGACTGTCACTGCATTTCAGTGGGGTTTGGTGTCTGATGCTGCAAGGGCTAAGCTTATGCAGAATGATACTAGTCCGACTAAAGGTGTGATTTCAAACTGATGTAGTTAAACTGATGCAAAAGACTGTATGCATAAGCCTAAGTCAACATTCACTTGGCTTTATAGCAGTTTGGTTTAAATTAATTAGGACAAAGGTTTAAACTAAGGTAAAGTAAGTCACTCTTAAACTGAACTGTGAGTATATTTGATAAAATGTAATGCAGGCAGGCATACTGTAGGTGCGTAGGCATGGGTTTGCATTTTCTGGTCAGACCAGCTTAAACTGCCTGGGTTTTCTTTGCCAGAACAGCATTAGTTCCACAGAAAACCCTCTATTGGGATGTTTCCACAAGCTGTTTAATTTATTTTGTAGTTTCCTTTAAAGATTGATGGAAGTAAATTTTGTCTTTCATTTACCTTTCTATTTAGGGAGTCCAACCATTGGGCCTAGACACACTGTAAGGTAATAGACAGGACAGCCACTTTTGTCTTTAGAGAAAACTGAACCGTCAGATGGGCTGGAGCTTTGTGGTTGTATTTTATTCTCTTCTTGACTCTTTGTATTAACTCATCTTAAAGTTTCATAACACTTTTTAAAATTTACACTTAAAGTTTTAGAAGGTAAGTGGAAAAGTCAAGATTTGTCTTCCCCCACTGTAGTGCAGATTTTGATGGAGAGTGTGTGTGTGTGTGTGTGTGCACGTGCTAGTGCCAGGCTGGCTACTTGTGGAATGAATTTATTTGGAAAGGGATCTCTTCAGCAGCTGGTGGTTTCCTCTTTTGACCTGTGCTGCTTCCAAAGAGGACTCGAGATGGTTTAGTGGTGATGAATTGGCAGACTTGTCACTAAGCTGTAAATCTTGAACCTGCCTTGCTGTGTTGAGCTGTGAACCCAAGATCTAAAGGAGGTCAGTGTTTTGGACCGCTGCTGTCTATATAAAACTCTTAAACCTACTTTAGTGAAGGAAGTACCGTTAATAATTTTTCTACTTTTACAGTCTCTTTGCTATTCAGAAATTATCTGATTGACATCATATTATCAAGTAAGTGCAACTGAGTTAAAAAAACAAAAAACTGAAACAAACCACCCAAACAAACAAACAAACAAAAAAAAGGCAAAACCAAAAACCACCAAAGTAAAGCCCTGAATAATTTTGTTCTGGTTTGACTTTAATTTCTTCTAGTTCCAGGACAGATATACAAGAAACAGGAAATCTCCCTTTTTTTTAAATGTCACTTGTAAAATAATGCTAACGCTGTTGAGTGTTATTCTGATGTTTCCATTAGGAAGACAGGTTTCTGCACAGGCTCCAGATTTTTAGACGTTTGATATTGTTGGCCTGCATATTCTTGCTACATAAAAAAATACCATTTTCTATACTCTGTATGCTTTTTCAAACTGTCCGAGAAACTGTCTGCCTGGCATAATGCAACCTTAAATTAAATTACATCAACTCACTTTGAATAAGCTGCTGAGTCTGTACTTAATACTGCAGAGCAACCAACTCAAGTGCAAAAACCGGTTTAACTCTAGTGTTAAGCTTAGCCTTTTTGTGACTAAGCCTTAGCCTTACTACTTCTGGCTCTGCTATACTGGCCTTTTTGCTACTGGTTGTGCAGTCTGTGTCTAGAAAAGATGAAATGAGAAAGGGCTGAAATGCTGTGTTGTGTTGGTTAACACGTTTAAAAAAAAGTTGTTCAACTTATTTATTAGAAGGTGACCACAAAATTTTCACTTAATTTGTAGAAATTCGGTGACTTAGACCTTGAGTGGATTATATATTTCTACTATCCTTGAAAGTCTTAAAATTAAGCCATGTGAAAGAGTATTTAAAAAAACCTGTCATTAGCTACTAAGTAGATAGGTGCATACTTCTATGTAATTGAACTGAATGAGGAATTTTAAAGTGACTTGCCTATTTGTCACACAGAGTGGGAATCCTCTTTTCGCGATAAAAGTCTGGCAGATGAAAATCAGCTGGAAGAAAGGGTGACTCTCAGCAAGCAAGAAGATTTGACAAGAGTATCGGCAGGATTTCACCATAGAAGGCTTTGCTCACATGCAGTCCCGTTATTTCTAGTACAATCTACTCCAGCTAAAATTAGCATATATAATTGAATAGTGCCAAAGGCTGAAATAATTTACGCTTAAGCTCGTAACATTTTTTGTAACACTAAACAAACAAGTATACACATAACCCAAGCAAAAACACCCTCTGGGCTTTGTGCCTCTCCACCCCTTCTAATTAAACATTCTTCAGAACCGGGCCTGAGATATTACAATGACTGAAGATAACTCATCTGGAAATCCTGCAGCGCTTTAACACTTAAAGTGTTGACCTCTGTCTTTGGCCTAGATTTGCGGATAGCTGTTAGGTAGGTCTTTTGTGCACTACTTTTGGATCTGATTTTGAATAACCATGGAAGCGGTAGAACAGTATCGCTGACAATAATAATGTTCATTTTACAGAGCTTTTCTATCCAAAGATCTCAGGAGTCCCTAAGATCAAATTATTGTTCTTATTTTGCTTAGAAGAAAGGGAAGTCCCTAGTGACAGCTTAGTCAAAATCACCCAGCAAACTAATGACAAAATGGGAAATAGCACCAAGGTAGCTGCGCTCCAAACCAGGACCTACCTTCTTGGTCCTCTGCACATTCTCATGATAGATGTTTGCTCAACATGAGCAAGGGGGCCATAAACAGATCGTGGATCTGCACACCCTTCTTTGCCAAGGATCTCTAGTGTCTAGTAGCATCACATATGAGTGTATTCATTCAGTGTTGAAGTAGTATGGCTCAACTGGGTTAAATTCTGAGCCTTTTTGGCATGGTTTTTGTTGTTGTCAAAGATACTGTTTGACACTTTCCAGTGTACGTTTTATACTGCTGTGTGCAGAATTTGGTTGCCAGAGCTGAAGCTTTCCTCAGGGAAGCCTCTGTTTGCATGCTTAATTTTTAATCTGATCTCTAGTAAATGTTAAAAAATGAGTTTAAACAGTGGCCCTCCAACGTGCATTACAGGCAAGCTGAAAGGAATAAGTCTGCGAAGAAGGCATGGCAACAAAATTTCAGCTGATTTGAAGGGGCTGGTTATTGTGCAAGGCGCGGTTGAGCGCCGCTTTTCAATGACACCTTATTGCCTGGTAGCTGAGTTATTCTAATGTGACTTAGAGCTGAATCTGGCCAGGAGGTTGTGGTGATTGCCAGGCAAATATGAAGTATGTGTGCTTTTCCCTGGAGTGAGTGAGAGCTGCAACAACTCAGAAAGTAATACAGCCACCCTCAGGGCTTGACCTTATATTTCACATTAGGCTGTAAATTTTTGTTGTGAGTCCAATTTGAATTTTTTGTTCTTCTCGTTAATTTGTTAAGATGCAGCCATGTGTGAGGTGCTAGGAGATATGAAAGAAAATCTGGACTCAGGCCTGAGAAAGCTTAGCCTTAGGCTTAGCTCTTGTACAGCGTGGCAGCTGCTGGGCTCTCGTACCTGCGTGGGGCTCTAGTGGTGTTACTTTGGACTCCGTTCAGGCACAGGAATTGGCTCCACGTGCTTCTCTTAGTTGGCTTGGGACCAAAATAGATTACTAATATAGGCAGGCTTTGGGACACTCCAACAATGTTTTGCTTTTAAAAGAGAAAAGAAACTAGCTATTAATTATCTGGGCAGTGTTTTTGTTCTTTCATTTTGCAAGAAAATTGTCTTGTTGCTTCAGCCCGTTCCCAGGAGCAGGGACTTGCTGCCTCAGAACCAGCTTCCAGTGAGGCTGCTTGCTTCTTTTTCTCTTCTTTTCTTCCCCCCGCCGGCAGGGTAAAATAGCAAGCAGTAAGAAGTGATATTGTATACAAGGCTATTACACTTTTGTCTTGGCCTGCTTAATGTCCTTGACACCTACCCATTTCACCCAGCGACAGCCAGTATGCAAATTGGCTAAAAGCTCCATTAGGTTGTTCAAGGCTGGGGAAACCCATCTGTCAGTGTGTGACACAGCCGGGCTGGAGTCTCACGTGGAAATCTGTCCTTGAGATACCCAGGCAGCTGAGTTTCTTCTAGCCTCTAGTGTTCCCAGAATCAAAGGAAATTGTTGTACACTCTTCTTCTTGCTGCAGTTTGTATTTTTATCATTCCTTTTCTCCCCTGATCTCTTCTCAGAAAAGCACAGGCATAGACTGTGAATTAACAGGGAAAGATGTGTTTTACTTTTTTTTTTAGTTGCTTTCCCAGAAGTCAACAATTATGCGTATTACTTGTGGAAAAAAAAGAACAGTAATATTTGTTGTCCTAGAAGAAGAACAGCTTTATAACCCTTTTCCATATTTTCCTGTGTGATCTGCTGATGACAGGCATGAGGTGGGTAGTTAAAAAAGACTTGCTGGGGATCAGCTGTAGTTGATATGTTCTCTGTGAGTGGACCAGAAGTGCATGATAACCTAACAAAATATCAACGAATGCACCCGTAAAAGGCTTTGGATGTGGGGCCTGGGACTGAGAGTTGCGCCTGCAGAGGCAGAGAAGCACAGCTCCTGCACGCAGCTTTGGGAGCAGGCTCGAGTCTCCTCCGCTTGGCAGCCCCAGGGGAAAAGTTCCCGTGACAGCAACAGCACTTACTGTGCATCCATTGAGGGAAGCCACTTACTTGCTTTTTCTGCTGGATGGAGGTAAGGCTGCAGAGTAGTAATCTTGCTGTTTTTTGCTCTCTTTCTGAAATCTCCAAGACCCCCATTAAAACACTTAACCAGCACAGCACGCCAAGATGGATGGTACAGAAGTAGTTGTTAACCTGTGAGTGCTACGGTTAGCAATGTTACAGCGTTTTGTAATACGAGACAGTGACAGCAAAATAGTTCCGATTTTTATCACGTTAGAGCAAGAAGACTAGGCATATACTATCGAAAGTAGAGCCTTTTCCAAGTATGTAATGTCTGTATTGACAGGCCTCGCAAACTCTTGATTATTTCCTGCTGGTGTCATGTAAGAGCCCTGCACACAGAGTTATCTGGCAAAGTAGCTAGTGTAACTTCAATGCCCAGCAGTGTTCAGATGCATGAGATAATTATAGCCTCCTCCGTAGCAGATGCTCTGTTCTCCGGTTTGGCACTTTCCTCCTTCAGTGTCCAAATAATTTTCTCTACCTAAGCTGATGGCCATTTTGATGATGCAGATATAATTTTTTTCACCGAAAAGGTCAGCAATTTTGGTTTTTATGGGAATGCTTATCTAGCTAAGAGAGTGGGATTTCCCTTTATCATCCTGTTGAGGAAGAAGAAAAGCCCTTTTGATACTACTGTGTGGAGACTGATCAGATTAAGAGTTAATGTGTTGGTATAGTCAGGATCAGAATAAACTTTATCTTTCCAGAAATAGTAGTCAGCAATTCAGCAGTTATCCCTCATATTGCTAAGTGCAACTTATTGAAATCATGATATATTCTGCTTTTTGTGTTTCGAACCTAGTCACGTAATAAGGAGGCTTTTAGATTAGCATATTAGTTTAAATTTCAGACATACAATTTTAGTTCTCTCTCTTATGCTCCCAATATTTCTTTTTTTTTTTTTTTCCTGTCTCTTGAGGTAATATAGACCTTGCCATGGCATGTAGCTCCAACTAAAAAAATTAAAAATCGGAGCAAGATATCGTACATACAGTTTTCTAGAAGTTAGCTGTGTCTGGATTTACACAACCTTTGCTCTCACAGTTGAGTATATCTTCACATCTCCCCAATTATTTCAGTGCCTGTGTGAGTAGCTCGGATTTGCCAAGGGGAGCAGAGGGCTTGCAATCTTGCTCAAAGCCATTTCTGCATTTATGTTTTTCTGGCTGTCTGGTCAGACTGCCACATTCTAATGGGAGATAAAACGTAATTAAACATTGGTGAGTTGAACAGCTTGCTTTGAAAAGAGGTGGACTCTGCTCCATGTGACAGTGAATCAGCCCTTTTAAAAAAACTAAAAATGATAGGACATAAATATTTGGCCTTGCCTGTGCAAGGAGTGCCTGCGCATAGGCAAAGCAGAAGATGAACCGGGGTTTTCACATGCATTTAAGGAAATTGGATGCACAAAGCTATTGGGAACAAAGAACCCGCTTTGTCCTTACAAAAATTTTGGTTTTAAGGAATGAAGTTCCTAAGTTTGAGGAACGAATGGCCCTTGGGGCAAACTCTTCCTGAGACTGGCCCTGTATGCAAGAGGGCTGAGTACACGTCGCAAGGAATATCTGCTTTGGCAGAGGAGGAGGGAAGTGCAGAACCTTTCTCAGAGCAGGTCAAGGGTACAAGGGCCACTGCAAAGCATAGGCTGTAACATTTTCTGAATGGATGGAGATGATGTTGGGACCATAAAACAAACAAACAAACAAACAAACAACTAAAAACCAAACAACACTCAGACTTGCTAAGTTTTTGTGGCCTATTTACGAATGCCTGAGAAATGGATTTTAATTTTAGTGAATACTCACAAGCCCGTCAGTGGAGCAGCACAGGGGGACACCGTTCTAAAATAGCTCTAGCAGATGCCACAATAATACGAGTTTTCCCTACATCTCTCATTTATTTCTTGCTGTGTGCAGTTTCTTACTAAATCTGTTCCCTTGATAAATGCAAGGATGTTCTTGCCATTGGATAGAATAGCTAAGTGCAATTGTCACAAACAGTAACTAGCTTAACCTTCTCGTTGCATAGCTACTGCTGCTGTTAAATATTTCCTGGGCTAACGGACATCTTCAAAATGAGTTTTTAAGGGTTTTCTTTTTGTATACACAGACCATGGCTGTTAAACAATGGCAGTTTGAATGGATGCTATTTTAATGATAACAACAATAGTGTCAGTTACTTGGATAAACTGTCAGCTTAGAGAGGGAGACCAGCTATCAGTGGATCACTGCAAGGAGCTCAGAAAATAGAGAAAACCAACCTGCTAGCATAAGCAATGCCACCAGATCTTCAGAAAGGATAATTATCCTGCTACCTCGCTTCGGGCACAAGTGTTAACATAGGTACTAGATGTCAAGAGACCTTCTATCCTGCCAACTTTACCTTCCCTGAAGAAAGGTTCTCCTTTCATATTCTTAATTGCTTTAAATTCAAAATATGGTGAGTTGATACTGATTTATGAGGCATCTTGGTAATCAGTTATCAGCCTTGTCACACGACCGGTGGTATTTACTGTAAAATTTATTAATTGATACAAAGTGGCAGCCCCATTGTCCACATTTATTTCTGAGAGTCTCTGCTACAGCGCAAAGTGAAGGATGTGAAGAAAGTATTGGGTGCTGTTGCAAGGCAGCGGGCTTCAGCCGAGCGATGCTGCGCTGAGATCCCGGTGGTCTGCATCCCCTTCTTGATGGGGCACTTGTGTGCATCTCTTGCCTAGTCCACCCCTGCTTACCAGCCTCGCCTGCCCTTGGCAAGTGTGTTGGTCCTTGTGCGTCCCTCCTTGGTGACAACGAAAGCGTGACCGAGGCCTTGGACCATAACCTCGTGGGAGGGGTGTCTGTCTCTTAGGGTGCACGGGATGGGGAACAGAGCTGATGTTGTGCGCACCTCCTAACTGATGCCACCCTGTAGCTGATAATACAGCTGAGGCACTCTTAAGCCCTTGGCTGCTGAAGGCAAATATTGTGAGCTTAGTTTGGATAAAGTGTTCAGAGTTTTTTGTTGGTGGCTTTTTGTTTTGTAGGGTTTTTTTTTTGCTTTTTTTTTTTCAAGGCAGCTGAGCTCATTTTAAAAGTCTGTAAATAGGAATGATAGGATCACGGGGAGTGAAAGTAAGCTAATTTGGATGTTTGTTTAAGATCAGCTACTATTTATGAAGATGAAAGTGGTTTGTCCTGTCCTGATTTCATTAATCAATGTTGTATATATTTAAAAAAGCTCTGATAAATAATGAAATATTTCAAGAACCACTTGAAATTCAAAGTTATGAAATTAATCAGAAACAGCCACGTAATTTTGTTAGTACTTTTGTTAGTAATTTTTCAGTGCAGCAAAGAAAACCCTGGTGCCTGGATTGTTGACAAAAAAAAAATATAAAAAACCTTAAACCCATCTATTGTCTGTGAGCATTTCTTCCTTAATTTTCAACTTCCTTTTTCTTTATTGTTCTGTTCCTAACGAAGCTGGGCCTTATTTTTGTTGCCAGTAGTTTGATGAATGGCTTGAAAGGAATCGATGGTGATGGCCCTGTTTGCTCCCTAGCCATTGTGGCAGGGGAAGAGGTTTTGTGCGTGTTTGTTTTTAATTCCCTTTTGTTGGCATAAATGGTTCTTATTAAACATAAGGGTCAGTTCACAAACTTGGGATGTTGGGTGAGAACTGCTAATCCAGAGGCCTCTTTTTTTTTAAAGATGTCTTTAAATTGAGACTCAAGTTTAAACTGTCAGAAATGTTATTGTGTTCAAGTGAGTAGCTGATAAACACTATTTTAGCAAGTAGGCTGCTAGCCTGTGGAGTTGCCTGCTGCCAGGGCATCTTCAAGTAAAATGCTGTGGCTAATTTTAAAAAAGCTCAGAACGTTTTAGGACCAAAAATAGCGATGTTTGTAATTAGGGATACTAAAATAGAAGCAGTCAGATCCCTGGGGATTTGCAGAAAAATCTCTGCCTCTCCCTGCCTCAGGTCTGCTGAAATCACTGTGGCTTCAGCACATCCAGGACGCTGCCTTGGGAATTTGTGGCCAAGCCAGAGCCTTGTTTCAGGGAGAAGTTATCCCTTTTCCTCAGCCACAGGCACGCTGCTGCAGCAAGAGTAGATGAGATAGTCGAGCTGAGCTAGAACTGAGCCAGTGAGGTGATGATAAGCTTAGAAGCAGGTTGTCAGAGCATTGTGTAAGTTGAATTGTATTAGCTATACGTGCTCCTGTTGTATGCTATGGCATGTTACGCAACACTGCAATGTACATCTGGGTTTTTGTGTATGTGCAAAGGACTGCTCCTGCTTCCTTTATGCAAGAGAAATAAAGGTCCTAAATGAGTCGATAATTTGACTATGCTTTCTTTTTGTGGGCAGACTGCGATGCAATTTCAGCAGGTTTAATTCTACCTTTCACTGTGTTTGACTTAGCAAATTGACTTAAATACACCTGATTTTTATGTGTGCCCTCTGGACAAGGTTTTAGAAAAAGAAGGGCCGTGGCTGCTTTGCATGGCTGTTAGGGACTGCACGGCGCTGTTTTGGGGGGGAAGAGAAATATGACCTGGTGTTTTGTCTTCCAAGTCCTGCCATCCAGCCTGCAATCAGCTGCCCCTCAGTAGTGCAGGAGGGAGGGATATGGCCTGCGAAGGAGTTTGTGATACTCCTGGGTGAAATGTAGAGTAACAGTTATCAATGAGATGGAGCCACTGAAAGGTTTGTGTTATCTCTGCAGAAGGGTGCTAGAATAAATAGGCATCTGGTAACATAGTGGTGCCTAATAAAACAATTTGTCTGTAGCATAGACATGAAGTAATTTGATTCAGGCCAGACTGGGTTGTAAAGGAGCATACTTAGAGGTGGACTTCTTTTTATGCAGAAAGCGAAGTATAACGCTAGTAACAGATGACATATCACGAGAAGCTGCTTGTATAAGTGTCCTTTAATTCTAAACTGTTATGGAGATGAACGTATTCAGACTCCACCTTTAGCAACATATTGTATTTCCCTATTTATGTTTGTTTCCTATCATGTGATGAGGTGCGAGGGAAGGTGTTGCTTGCTAATTTTAGCCTTGCAGACTGTCACTGCAGAAATCTGGCAGTTAACGCTTCTGGAGGGTAGTGCTTTAAGGAAAACCAGGCTATACTGTGTGTCATCCTACTCGATGGCTTGGGGGGCGTGTATTTCGAAGTCTTGCTTTCCTGGCTTGTGTTAATGTGCTAGTTAGCTTCCTGCAGAAGAATTACCAAAGATCATAAAAAGCATTAATGAGAAAAGAAAAACTCTTTCTTTGCTGAAGAAATGTATGATATGGAGACAGAAAAGTGTAACGAATGCATGTGTGTAACTTCATAGCCATTGCCCTTTTTTTCAGAGCTATGTTACTAATTGCAGGAATCACTCTGCATATTGACCCTCACCTCTACTTGCCTGTTTCACCATCAGAGCCTGAACAACTCTTGTCCTTCCAGGTGCTCTGAGGCATCTTTATGCAGCTGCTGATGTTTGGACAGGGGAAGGAGGAGAAACGGGGGAGGATGCCAGGAGGTCACTTGTGGCTCAGAAACCCTCAGTATACAGCCCACAACGGAACTTTTAAATTGTGGTCATCCTCGCCAGACCGGTGGGTTGTCAAAGGTCTGCTGGCTACAGAGGCTCATCCAGATGTGTTGAGAGTGGAGCGAGGTCTTGCATGTGGGGAGCCAGAGACAGGGCAGGGAGAGCCGGGCTCTGTATGGCAACAGAAAGCTATGGCGGGGTCCATCCCAGGGATGCCATGCTTCTGCATGTGTTTCCTCCTTTGCAGCACAGTTTCATCTGTTGAGGGTTGTAGGATGAGGGAATAGTGATGATAAATGGACCTCAGCGAAATATATAACAACGTGATAGCAGGTTATTTCCTTCATGGAGGGACTTTTTACCCTGCAAGAACTGCATTAGCCCACATACAAGAAAAGAAATCTAATGGCAAGCCATAGCAAACAAAATATTAGGCATGTGAGGGATAACACAGGTATTTAACACCAGTAGAGTTAAAAGACTATCTATGTATTTTTAGACTAGGATTCCCTTTTTCTTCTTTTCCTTTTAGGAGGAATCCCTAAGAATAAATATTTTTTAATATAGACATTTGTTTTTCAAAGTGTGCTAAAAACATCTAGCACTTTTAATAATCTGGCTCTGTATTTTGGCACATGCATCACCATGTTAACGATGTTTCTATTTACTTGCAGAAAGATGTGATAGCAATCCCCCTGACTGGGTGGCTGCCACCTCCTTATGTTTTTTGGGGATTATCCATGCAAGACATGGGATACAGTATGATAAGAGTTTCACATAAAATGTTCTGGATGGTAGGAAGAAGGTGGAAAAAGAACCACTGAAAAATTTTCCTTGTAAAACAAGAATGGGGGGAAGCAGCACTAATAAAATTTTTTTTGGTGGTAGATTTAAAATAAAAGGATTTTTAATTGTTTTCGTTAATATCAAATTGAATTCTAAAACTGGTTCCCACAAAGAGTTTTTTAAAGGGCTCAAGTCTAAATGGGTCAGATCATAGAAGAGGCTGGAACTTTGGTACGCGTTAGGTTGATGGTCCACGTGCAGCCTCTGGTTGGGAAGTCCCAAAGTGAAAGGTGTACTGGGAGTAATTACTATCTGCTTGCATGTCTCATGCCATTTCCTAAAACACCTGTTATTAGGCACTCCCAAATGTAAAGCTCTCTGCGAGGTGGGCTATTTGTTTTCTCCAAAAGTGGCATTTCTCATGTAAAGTAACTGTCAGCTTCTGTTATCAGACTGTTAATTATGTTAAAAGAAGTTAGGGTTATACAGTCAAGGAGTCAGAAGTTAGGAAATGTTGGACTTCGTGAGTCTGTGCAGTCTGAATTTGGATCCTATGCGAGTAGTCACTACCACGTGATCATTTAAATACTTGTTTAGATATGTTCTGCTTTCCACAAGACCCCAGCCTTTGCAGAGGTATTCAGTGATAGTTTAGTTCCTTGTGTTATAAGTAGGATTCAGTCCTGCAGCTGTCCTCAGACACACCTTGGAGTCCTGCAGTATATCTACTGATGTCTTTTAGTATACCGTTGCAGTTTTAAGATCACTGAAGAAGTTGGTTTTCAAGTTTTTTGGGCTAAATTGCCAAAAATTGAGGCTTGAGTTGTAATTACCACTTTAGATCTGTTGTACGCGACATTTTATGTCTGAGATTGTGCCTAGATACTCTGAGTACCTGGTCTGAGTATGCTGCCCATTGAAAGCTATTCCTTGATATGATGGGAGAGGTGTGAGGTTGCCTTCTCTATTTCAAGAAGTAGGAAAAAAAAAGGTAAAATCTATTTATTATAACTAGGGTTGCATTTAATTCAAAATCTTACCAAAATTGAACTTTGATTATCTGATGGCAGCTGGCAGTGGCAGTAATTGTGTAACTTTTAGTCTCAGAGATCTTCAAAGACCTGCCCATTTATTTCACTTCAAATGATTGAGAACCAGACTGCCTTTAAAATGGTACTGTTTTTTCTTAGACAGTGTTTTCTTAGACTACACTGTAGATCTTCAAAGAAGCTGAGGAACAGGATTTTCAGCATTTCTAATTCCTTTAAGCCAAGGATATTGCATTAATGTAAATACTACTGCTGCTGAAATTTATGTGGAACATTGTTGTTTAATAATGACTTTAGCAAATGAACTAAACTTGAGGTCAAAGCATAGCAAAGGAATAAAGTTCAGATGTCTCAGTTTTAGTAAATCCTTTGTGTGCAGTTGAATTAGATTATAGGATGTATCTGCACCTGCAGAAATCACTTAGTAGACATTTGTTCTGTAAGTAAACTTGGAGGGTTTTTAACATACATAATGCATGAGGTGAAAGAGTTTTGTGTTAAGCAGTTCTTTCTTATAGCATTGGACATACTGATGATAATATTTTGAGACAGCCCTTTCCTCCAGTCAGTGAACTGCTCCCCCCAGCTTGGTGCTATCTGCAGTCTCAGTCAGGGTGTACTCCCTCCCCTTGTCTGGCTTGTTGGTTGTGGTACCACATGGCCGGCTGCAGTATCAATCTTCTGGTTGTGCCTTGCTTCTGGTTAGGCTTCGAACCACTGACAGCTCCCCTTCGAGCCCAACCTCTCAGCCAGTTTTGTATCCTCCTTGTCATCACTCCAGCTCATGCCTTCCTCAGTTGGACTGCAAGGATGCTGTGGAGGACCATGTTGCAAACCTTGCTGAAGTCAAGGTAAACAACATCCACTCCTCTCTCCTGGCCTTTAGAGCCAGCTGTTTCAACACAGAAGGCAAGCAAGTTGGCCAAGTGTTATTTGCCCTTGCCTATCCACGCTGGCTGGTTTTAGTCACCTTCTTGTCCCTCAGGAGCTTAGACACAGCTCCCAGGAGGCCTTGCTCTTTAGTTTTTGCCAGGCTGTGGCCAGCCTGCAGTTCCTCAGATCCCCTCTCTTTTGAAGACAGGTATAACGTTTGCCTTTTTTCCAGTCATCAGGAACATCCTGATGCCTCAAGTTGCCACACTATTCAGCAGTGGACAAATGTTCTCCTTAGTCTTCCTTTTGCTTCCAACATGCCCATAGACAACCTTATTCCCCTGGTGTTCCTAACCAATCTCTGCTCCAGCTAGTAACATGGTATGTTACTGTTACGATTTGATGACTGTTCTGTTAGAAGCGATTGTAGTTGTCACTCTTCTCTGTGGTGGTTTATGATTTAAATTATTTTTAATTTTAGATTTAAATTTCCTTTTTTTGCTCAACATTTCATGCACATGACTCTAAGATAGTAGTATTAAGAGCTATTAAAACTTTTAGAATATTTCTGTGTATCTAATTTGAAATATAAAGCTTATTGTTACATGCTAATGTCCTTCAAGCTTCTGTTCTTAAGCTTGGTACAACATTTATTAAGGAAATGTATTAAGGAGACTTTCTTTCTTATTTTAGATATCCTGATTTAACATTTGAAATTACTTCAAATACGTATTCTTTCCAGAGAAAAAAATGCAGACTTAAAAAATGAATCAGCTTGAATGAAGATTATTAACAGGTCAAAAAGCCAGAAAGCTAGCAGAAAAGATTGCTGTGCAGAAGGAAATTTAAGCTCTTGTTTATCAAGAAATATATAATTTGGATGAAAAACATAGTAAATACAGATGAATGTGTTAGAATCTCTCTTTTTTTGAAACTTTCTGGTTTGTTTCAGGAATTTTAACGTATGTATTCTGTTGCACTGAATTCCTGTTGCTTGCAACAGGAGTACCTCATTATCCCAGTTTGTGTCCCCTTGCATTTTAGACAGATGCATAACAAAGCAGCTGAGTCCCCACATTGCAAGGTTCTTCATCTCTGAGCAGCAAGTTCAGGTTCTTTGTATTGTTATGCACAGTATGGAAAAAATGCGTGGTACAAACCCCAAAAATGGTTTGGTTGAAAAGTCTTCATCTGAATCTGTGTATGTTAGCAAGATACTTGGTTCATCATCCCACAATGTTTAGCAGAAAATAATGAGGATTTTAGGGAACTGAGAAAAGGAAGCTGTCACAATGAAATTAAATGTCTCCACTGGTTATGAGCTATTCTAAGTATACCAGGAAAAAAAGGTTAGGTTACTTTTACCAAACTGCAATTTAGTTTTGTTATGGGTATTTTAATTGAGTCAGCATTTCTGAGCACATGAGTCAAATGACATTTGAAACTTTGGACAAGCACAGAATCACAATCTGTTGTTGGAGAAATGGGAAGAGACTGAGAACTTATACCATAGTAAATTTAGACTTTCCCCCCCCCCCCCCCCCGCTCTGAGAAGTGCTAAAAACCAGAGGTGTTGGAAACATTGAAGAAAGAAGCAGGACTTGCTGAATAATACTGGATTACAGTGTAGAAATGATAGGTCTTTTGTATATCTAACCAGCAGGGCACGGTTATGCATATTCAGATTCACTGATTTTGAAGCAAAGCAGACTTCCTGAAGTTTTTTTAGATTTTGAAAAAGCTCGTGATGTCATTTATATTGTAACGGAAACAGATGTCAAAATCTCACTAGCTGCCGAAGATATAGTTGTCATCTTCCAGTGACTTTAAGTATTATAAAATTTAGGAGGAGACTTTTGTCATTCAGTAGTCCTGTGGGCATTCCCAGGACCTCCAGTCATGACAGCAAAGTGCGTGGTAGGCAGTAACTGCTATGACATCTAGTTACACAGGTGGTGACATACCCCTGAGGGTGGGCTGATCACTTTGGACCTTTGCTTCAATCTGCATTTGGCGTGAATATAGGATGTATCTTGAGGATTTAGTGCTCAGGCCTCGGTTCAGTCTAAGGTACGTATGATTTCCTAAGGAGAGGAGTATGAATGGAAACAAAATAGGAAACTATTTTATTTCATACATTCAAAAAGATAGCAGTGTTGGGGTTTTTACACATTCAAAGCATGCTTGAGTAAATTCGTCCTCAAAACCAATATCATTTATAGAAAGTTGATTTTTAAGGAAAAATGTAGAAATAACTGTAAATAAATTGAGTGTAATTCTGAAAATTCCAAAAATAAGATAGAGGTTCTCTATTTTTGCATTAATTATTTAGTTTATTTAGTAAATTTTGCCTCAAGTGGATTTGATTGATGTCTGGAAGATAATTTAAACATAAATTATAGTAGATGCTTGTTAAAGAAAATTAAATAGCATTTCCCATGCTACCTCGCATGTCTGACACACGAAATCTAGAGAAAATGGAGATTTTATAAGACATCAGAGTCTACAGGAACTAAGTGGAGAGTCTTTATCTGTATTCAGCTTCCTTAGCATATGAATATAAGCACTTAGTGACACTAGCTGAGAAGGGAAGTGCTTAAATCCCAAAATGTGTCATGGTGAATCTTGCTCACCTTCCCAGGCACCTAATGTTTTGTGTGCTCCTAGGATCTCAGTAGTGGGTGCTCAAAGCTGCCTTTGTCCTGATGAAGGTCTGCAACTCATCTCATTACCAATTTCCTTTAAGGCTTGCAGACCCATTCCTTCACTTCAGTCTTTACGTGGACCCAAACAGTTTTAGTCATGTGTAATGATGACTTCATTGTAAAACTCACTCTTTCACACAGACAACTCGTTTTAAGGACGTAGAGAAGTAAGGAGAATGGGACAGAGAGGTTCCTAACGGGGGGGGGGGGGTTCAGACCCAGCTGCCTCCTGCAGCGCGTTGCCTGCAGTGAGCCCCACGTGTGGCCACCCCGGCTTCCCTGCTTCCCTCAGTCTTTTGTGGTGCAGGATTCAGGGCTGTCACAAGCGTGAAGGTGCCCAGCACCACCTTGGCCAACCACCCCCAGAGGCTGACACCTAAATCCTAAGTGCTACTGTCAGATCCTTGTCCCAGCTGTATCAGCTTACTGTCAGAGGACTTTCTAGCTGTCCTTTAAATGACATTACAGGCATCAGTCTTGTGAGATTGGTTCCTTCCTAGGCAAGGAATTAGGTATCAACTGTAATGAATTGCATGGGCATTTTTTTTTTTATTTGCTATCATGAACTTGTTAGAAGAGTTTGCACTGGAAGCAAAAAATGTACTGAGGTTTGTGACGGCTCATGTTTTCTGTGGGCATCCTCTGGCCTGGGAGCAGTGCGTTGCTGTAGCCCAAGGGGCCCCGAAGAAAACATGAACTCCGGCTATTGTGGAATGCCCCAAATTCTGTCCTGATGGTGTCACACTGTTATCTTTGGGAGAAATCTTTCGCAAACTCTGTGTTCTGTGGATTCCTTTAGCCGCAGGAGGGGAGGCACAGCTCATCTTTATATAGTACTGAGTGGAGGAGGCAGAGGTTCCCCGTACACATCTACAAAAGATTGTTGTGGTAACATGGGGAGATGATGGGGGCCATTCCTGGGGAGCTCTGCCACCCCTGTTTCCTTCGTCCCACCAGTGCTCATGTCAACGGTGGCAGATTTCCCACTTCATTCTTTTGTAAGAAAGACAAACTGAGGAAGCTTGGCTTGGATTTTGAAAAACCTTTTTGGTTGGGCTTTCATTCTGCAGAACGAAAACACATCTGCTTCTGATCTCTGCTCATGAAATTCTCAAGTGGAGAGGAAAGAGATGATATCAATGTTTTGGTTTTGTTCTGTGCTTTAAGTTCGGTTTTATGTAATGGGCTTTTATTATACTCAGGTTCTCGCACCAGTGTTTATGCTGTGGTACGTGTGGACTGTATGCAGAAAAGCAATGCAATGAAGCGCATGCCTCCTGCATCTCATTTCCAAGATGCTTTTATTCTGCCACATGTAAACAAATACCCAGAGAGTAAATTTAGTTTCTCAGAACCAAAAACGTGTTTGTTTTTGCAAACATTTGGAAAGTTAAGTATCAGCCTTTCGATCTGCATTTTTATTCTTAACCTTCAAATGGACTGACAACTCATCATTGTAGCCCAAAAATTGGCTACATGGAAATGTAAACACAAATCATAATTTCTGCTTGTTTGTTATCTCCCCCCCCCCTCATTTTTTTACCACAAAGTTGTATCACGGGCAGTAATTGCTGTTGCATTTTGATCTGTGCTCTAAAATATTCTTATTAGGGGAATTGCAATGTTTTATCGTCCAGATTGCCCAGATTTAGTATTTTTAAGATCTAGATTCTGTTCACATTTAGTCTCAGTACATCAATAAAATATGAATAGATGGGATAATGAAGCAATAACACTAATTTATGTCAAAGAACATAGGTTATTGTTTACGAGTTTGCCAAAGTGCCAAAGTACTTTATCTATAGAAAGAATTCTTCTTTTCCCTTGCTGAGAAATAAATAATGCCACAGGAATGGTCTGTCACGGGAGCCGCCTGCCATGAAATAAACGGGTGGAGACAAGGCTGTGAAAGTTATTTTCCGCTCTGGAAAATATTTGTTTGGTGACACAGCGCTTATTCCTAGTCTTTGGCTTTTTAGTGCTAAGGACTAAATTGTACCCTCCTGTCTGGATGCGAGAAGCCCTAAATTCAGGGAAGCTACCATAGTTTAGTCCAGAGCAACAGGCAGTCCATGGATAAACAGAAAATTGCTTAGGAGGGATGAGTAGTTTTATCTTTGGTGTAGCAACATGTAGGGAGGAGAGGGCGAAGAGCTGAAGCTGGCAGCTCAGCATCTTACATCTATTTTAGTGACCAAAACCCAGGGGGACAGCAATGGCCAGGGCATTCTCAGTCTGCAAATGATGCTCTTCATCTATGTGCTGTTCCCTTGTCTTGGACTGGTTTTTGCTGCGACCTGCTCATCCTCAGGCGAGATGACCATCAGTCTGTTCTAATGATATGTGCTCTAATCCACTTTGTTATTTAAACTTCTTCATACTTAAAAATAAGCCACTTTCCACCTGACCAATTTGCTTTTGAAGTTTCCCATTAGTAATGGTGGGAAATGGAGTGATGTACGTATTGATATGTTTCAGTCACTCTTAGGGGAAGTATAAGGTACTGTGATCAGTGAGAAAATTTTCAGGCTTCTGGTGTACGTCACCCTGGCCAATGACTGCTAAACTCTCAGTGCTCTTAAAGATAGCCAAGAAGAGTGAATTGCTGTTGTTTTTTGTTTGCTTGGTTGATTTTGATGCAGTAAATTGTATAAAATGAGACATACTTTGCAGGTACTGTCCAATAAAGGACTTCTTCCTCTTCCCGTGGATGCTTCGCTTCCTATGTATTGTCTACCTGTAGGTGCTTATAAAACGCTAAAAGCTAGGTAGTCGTGATTTGGAAGAGAAGTATTTTAGAATAGAGAAAATTGAGCCAAATTGTTCCTGAGCTTATGCTTTATGGAGCTCTTGTGCTTTGTGCCTGGTTCAAGGGAATTGTAAACCACAGGAGTATTTAGCCTACTAATTTCACCAGCTTTGTGTGTGAAACACAGATCTCAAAGTATCTTATCAACCCATCAAATGCCAATTTTAATCTGACTGTTGAATAACTACTGTGCCTATTGGAGGACTAGGGTGTTTTTTCTTTTTTCCCCATCATTGTCATTTTTCACAAGTGATCTTTTTTGTGTGTGAAAAGAAAGGGTAAGGAAAACACAATGACACCTTTTTTCCTATGGACTAAAGATATTGTTTGGAATAGAATGAAACAAAAAAAAAAGTTCAGTGTATACAAGAAGCATGAGCAAGAGAGCACTGTGATTGAATAATTCTGAGTTTTAAAAATAAAAAAATACTTTTAATGAGAAAGCTAATTGGATTTGCATTCTGTTTAAACTTTAAAATTATTTTGTTCATTCAGTTTAGGTACAGGGTAGCAAAACCAAGTTAAATTTTAATAATATTTTCCCCATCTTTAAGTAATATTGCGATCCTCAACAGCGTCTTTTATCCAGGAATCACAGAGCATTATATAAGCCTTGAAAAGGTGAGGATGAATCATTACAGATTGGTAAACTGAGACATAAGGAATCTAAATGACTTGCTTGGGGTAGCACAGTGATATAGTGGCAGTACAGAGAGCGTAACCCAGCAGCTCTGACTTACCAGTCGTCTTGTATCCAGCAAATCACTTTTAAAGGCCTTGGAAGGGATTCAGAGAAATCAAAATCCTCTTGAGGTGTGTTCTGGTTTTCCTGATTGAAAGGACTGTGATGGAGCAGACTTTGAACCTCACTGTCTGTCTTCATCTTTTGAGTTTACTTACATTTTTCTCATGCCATTCCTTTACAAATGGAAAACGTTGTCAAGCGGTGGGTTGTTGCTTCCACAGAAACAGTCCAGGAAGCTTTGTCACTGTGCAGAGAGGTTAGAAACTATGTCCGCTATTACATCTGTTTGTTTTCTGTTAGATGTCTAGGGAAAGGTCTGCCTATGTAGGGGAGCGTCCAAGAAGAGCACTGTCTTCCAGGTCTTTGTTGGCCAGGTGGGAGCTAGACAACAGTCATGGCTGGATTCTGCAAGACCAGCGAATGCCCTACAAACTCAGGAAGAAAATTTATGACTCGAGCTCCCCTGACTGCAACCTTTCTAAAACACACAAGGTTTCTGTGTTACCAGTTCAATGTCCATCTTTTAGTCACTTTTCTGTTCCACCTGGCTATGGATGAGAAATACAGCTTACCTCACTAAGGAAGCTAACCAAAGGCAGAAGAATTGCTGTGGCTTTTATCTAATTCTTTTTCTCATATTTGCCTTATGTCTCTGTTTTCACTTCAACTGTGATGATTGTCTTTTGCTTAATATGAGATTTGCCGTTCAGTCAGCTCCAAAATCCTATCGACAGGCCGATAAGTTGGTGGCATCCTCTCATCATTACTATAATTGGCCAGTAAGAACCCTCCAGCTCTCAAAAATTACTCTGTTGTACAGTAGGGTGTAAAGAGAACAGTGTTTTCCTAGTGCGAGCTGTAAACTGATATTTGCACAATTTATTTGTATTTACTTTGCCTTATTTTATCCTCTCAATCAGGAGCTAAGGGAATTGTGTAGCAATTGGGCTCTAAGTGAGATGAATCTAGCAGCTGGAAAACACTCCGTTCAGAGCAAAATGGATAATAGTGTATGTTCACAGCTGCTTAAATAACGCATGTTTTAATGCAGGGCTGTGTCTCATACTCATTTTTTTATATAAAATATGCGCTACAATATGAGAAGTCAACATATCAGTGTTAATGGGGAATCTTTCCAAGACCTTACTTTCAAGCGGATAAAAGAGTACAAATTTGGGATAGCCAAAGGTGAGTACAAACAAATTGGCTAGTCCATTAGCATAGCTGTCCAGCTGCATCCTAGGCTCTGAGGCCACTCCAAAACCACAAGCCCGACTGCCTCAGAAGCCTGCCAAGGAGCCAGCTGCTGCTAATAAAGCAGACTCTACAACTTGGCATCTGGGGCCTGTGATTCCCATCCAAAAGGAATTGTATGTGAAAAATATTTGAAATTTGTCTTTTTAAGTAATGCTTTGCTTTGGAAGAAAAATGCTTTACACTAAACTTGCAACAAGTGAAAAACTACATAAGAGTACTGTGGTTGCCATGGGAAGAGAAATACCATTCTTGTGTAAGGAGGGTGGATGTTGGAAGGAGGAGTATTGTTCATTTAGTAACCAAGAGGCTTCTGGGTCAGCATTTCTGGGTTATTGAGTAAGAAAGACCAAGGTATCTCATTATTCATGCTTAGCTGTGTGCACTTGCATGGGACACTTTGTTTTAGAGAGCTCAACAGTAGGGTTTAAGCAAAAGGGTGCGTTCCTGAGACTGGATAAGAATTAAGCACATTAATTTCTCAATTTTAAATAAGGAGAAAAGAGAAATTTCATTCATTTTTCAAAGATGAAAACAAATCCTATTAGCTAGCCATGCTAAATTAATAAGCTGCTTGGAATGATCTACAAACCAGTTCATTTCCCCCATGCTCCCCATTGAATAATGAAGCATGAGAATTGAAAAATGAGTTGGTTGCATTGGTTATTTGAAAAATTAACGGCAAAGCCAGCTCTGAATTCCAGCTCCCTTTTGAAGTAAAAAATGTAGATTTTGCCTAATACTTTTTCTTAGCGCTGCCGGTCCTGTGCTCGGCTGTGTTGGCAAAAGGTCTTTCCCAGATTTCTACAGCTGGTGACAGGGTGTTTTGAGCCATTCTGGAAGGCGGTGCTCCTCATGGCTCTTGTGGCAGAGAAGTTAAGTGCATTGCCCCCAGCCACGGAGGGGGCCGACACCAGAACAAGGCCCAAATTTCCTGCCGTCGGGTGTGCGTGCCACTCCCCAGGCAGTGCCCCCCTTCGGCATTGTCCGGCATCCTGTAACAAGTGGTCCATATCTGGGATCATCATCAGGTTGCCATTCATTTCTTTCACTCCAGTTATTACATGGAGATTAATGAACCAGACCCTTTGCTCGTTTGGAGGCAAAACGCATACTTCTGCCATCAGTCATAGACTCATTGGCTCAGGAAACAAGAATTCAAAGCTTTCTTCTGACCTGAAGCTTTTAGTCTGGCAACAGGCCAGAAGATGTCATCAGCCCTAGTACAGGCAATTTTGTAATCTTTCCACAGACAGTATTCTGGGATATTGGATATGCATGGAAATTACTGTGGGCTGCAGTGGCTGAGATTTATTACTGAAGAGGGTTTGGAGTGTATCAGTGCTTGCTGGTCTGAGAAGGTCAGCATCTTCCAAAGTGGAGTGTGGCTGCCTCTCTGCCCACCCTTAAAGCATCTCTATGGATGCTGCTGTGAACCTGGGCATCTGTGTGTGCCTATTGTCTGAGCAGTTCTTGCTTGAGAGACCACCTACCCCATGGCCCAATTCTCTGGGTATACTGAGGACTTTTGTTTGTTTGTTTGTTTGTTTGTTTTTTTGTAGCTGTGGCCTTAAAATCAGTGTAAATGTAATTCATGTTCACTGCTAGGTCCCCTTTCAGCTGGCCAAGTGGGATGAAATGTCTTAAGCTTAAATTAGAATTAGGCCCCCGGTGCTTTGTCTGTGTGAGGGTAAAGATCTTATAATAGAATGAAAATTGCTGTTTGTATTTCAAAGGTATACTTCCACTTGTTTGTTGGTTTTTTTTTTTTTTCTTGCTTGTTAGGTTGGTGCGACAATAGGCTATTTACTCATTATCCTCTGCTAAGACATATAATAATAACAATTAATAATTAAAGTACATAGCATTTTATTGGCTTACAGAAAACTCTGTCCTAGCCTTACGTCATTTACATGCATTCAATGTGTATGGTAAACTTGGAGGTGTGCAGTAAAGCAGTAATAATGTTACCTTGACTTTTTTTTTTTTTAATTTTATATTACCAATGCTCACACAGTGCTACACATAGTCACATCTACCTCTGCCATGGCCTTGGAGTGCCAGAGATTTAAATGGGCTTTCAGCCAGGATGTTTTAAGATGCATGCGTCTTGTGTATTCGTTGGAGGTTACTGTTGTCTGCAGTTTTACCCACCTGTGCCATGGCAGTTGTGGAGCTGATTTCCAGAATGTGCCCATGGCACTGGGGCTCAGTCAAGGCAGTTCTCCGTGCTGGTACTCAGGGCTGCTGCTTCAACTATCCATGTCTGGGAATGACATTGAAGCTTGGGTGGGTGGGGATTACCCAGTGATAAAATGTGTGTGCAGAGAAATATGATCCGTATGCATTAAGTGCTTTTGATTGTCAGCAAAAGTATCTACGCAGGTACTCGGGGAAGGAAGCTCATTGCCCTTTTACTGCAGAAGAGAGCAAATGTCATTACTTGCTAGCATGGCGATTGCACTATTAAACTGGTTTTTCCTTTTAATGGGTCCTACTTGAGTCACATTACAACCAGGCTAGATTGCAGAGGAATTCTGATGTCCTGACACTTGACGGTGTGTTCCCACTCTCCTGGTTTAAATGGGAGAAACTGAGAAGAAGGAAGGAGAAGGCAGCAGGAAAGGCATCTCTGCAAGTGTGGTGCTTTATCTATTTCATCAAACCCTCTGAGCTTCACCTATCACTGATGCTTCCCTTACGTTCCCCAACTTTTTTTGGTTGTTCTACGTAAAGGAACTTGTTTGGAAGAGTTTAGAGCTACTAATTTAAAAATATCCGTCTACCAAGGCTTTGATTTAGTGTGCACGTAATTATAAGCACTAAAGTACGGCCACTGAAATGAAAGGGGCAGTTGATTAGTGTGATCAGAAATACTCAGAGACTTAAATACTTTCTCTGTTCAAGGCCTAAATGCAGAACGAGTGTATTAGATGTCACTAAAGTTTCATTGCTACTATAATGAACATTGCGTATGTTTTGCTTTTATTAGTCCAGTAGCGCATCATGGGTAACTTAGCATTGGCCCGACATTTACCTGCAGTTGTAACCATGCGTACTGCTAGCAGGATAAGCTGATTGGCTTGCAGAAACCAGATTTTCCTCCTCTCAGCAGGCGGTTACGTTCCTGGAGCTCTGACTCTGGTTCCCCCAGCTGCCCAGCCGGAGCCTCGGCCCGCAGCATCCCCCAGCTTCTCCCTTAGATCTCAGCTTTTCTGCATAGGTCACAGTGGTGACAGGACATGGCCTCCTCCTTCCAACCACTCCTCCGTTCTCCTGGCAAGCACTCTGTGCTGCAAATAAATATGCTGATGGTCAGAGAGCCCGGGATGGTTGCAGCAGCTTGAATTCCCTGTTGTTGCCCCAGATCGGAGGTGCTTAGCTAACTTTTATAGCATGTGTGTGTCTTCTTTCATAGCCTGTATTTACGAGGGAGTTACGGGAGAGTGTTGTTTTCCCTGTGAGAATGCCTCCCTTTTTAAGTGATATTTCTCAGTTGTGTGTGGTTTGTGGTTGTTCAGAAGTGGGTAAGGTTTTGAGAGCGGGAGGTCCTAGCCTGATCATCTTTTCCAAACCCTGTTTCTCTGTTGTGAAAGACATCCCTAATGACAGAGTCTTTTCAGGCTGCTTTGGATTTTTCCTCCTCTCAGGATAGCTAACTCTGCCACCTGACTGTGCGTGCACCGGATGATCCTCATGTTTAGAAAAGGCTAGGCTTCTGGCATCAGCTCCCATACCTTTGGCTCGATACTCTTATTTTTGTCTTAGAATATTCTTAAAGCAGATTGTGTTTAATTTCTTTAGTACCAGTTACTCCCGAGTATCTGTCATTTCAGAGCTTTATTTTGTGATCTAGGTAAAATAGGCTCGTAACGTAGTAATTCCAGATTAAAAAGTAAAGTAAAATAATGCGCTTCATAGGCATGGCTAAACCCAAAATCTCGGCCTTGTTTTGTGTTCTGGAAGGTGGTGTTGGCTTGGGGTGAGTGCACGCACTGCGGGAGTGGGCAGCCGGAGGTGGGCAGGGAGGGCAGGACAAGCATGCCCTCAGTGCCTGGCTCTAGAGTTAACCTGGGTAGAAGCACATGAGTCTGCTATGCTTTCTTTTCGCAGTAACAGCCTTTTTTTTTTTTTTTTGTTTCCAGCAGTCCTATGCACCAGCTCCCCACCCCATGGCTCCTCCCAGCCCCAGCACAAACAGCAGCAACAACAGCAGCAACAACAGCAGCGGAGAGCAGTTGAGTAAAACCAACCTGTACATTCGAGGCCTTCCACCCGGCACCACTGACCAGGACCTTATCAAGCTGTGCCAGCCGTAAGTGCACTTAAAATACTCAGTGTCTTTGGATAGGAAAATGTCAAAGCTAGCCTTTCAGTTTACACTTATATACGTCCACAAAAAGACATCAGAAGCGTCCTGAGCTTGAAGGTTAACTGGTATTTCTTCAGTTTGAACAGCTAATTAATGCCTGTTAAAAGTCTTCTGGTAATGAGTTTTGGGGGGATAGAGGGGTGAGGGCCTTCACATTGACTTCTGTTTCTTTTAATCTGGTTTCTTTCCTATGTTAAAAGGAGAATTTGCATGGCAAGAAGACCTCCCTAATGACAGATTTTATGGTCACAATGATCTGTGAATCAAAACCTGGCGCACAAAAAACCATGGGTGTTCCCACCTCAATCATTTATCACATCTTTTGATTGGTCTGTCACACATTGCCAGGCTCAAAGAATGAGAATTATGAAACCCACTGAAGGTGGCCTTGTAGCAAGCATCTAATTAACTGCAGTTCCACTGAAAACTGATGATGTAGAAAGTAGCACCTTCTACCTCCCTGTTTATCTTGAGAGTCGTGTTTGCAGATTGTACTGATAGATATCAGTTTTATTGTGTTTTATTCCTGTTGAAACTGGAAGGGCAGCAGAAGGGAGCTCTTTGCTCCTCATGCATCAACACAACAACTGTTTCCTAAGATGTTGCACCCTGTTACCCCTCCTCATGTAGTGGCTAATATGAGTAGAAATGAGAACCTGATTGGATTTCCAGAGTCTTGATTATTATTGATGACATGTGGGAGGGGAATAATCCAGTTGGAGATTCCAACCAGAGATGACCTGGGTGGAATTTAGGATAATACATTTTTTGTGTTGAAATAAGAACATGGAGAGATTTGAAAAATAAAAATCCACCCCTGTGATTATACAGAACTGCAGTGCTTTTGCTGTAGAATGTTCTATTCCAAAAGACAACAGCATCTCTGATATTTTTCATCACAAATCAGCCTTTCAAATAGGGATCAATAAATGAAGTCTGGTAAAGTAAGGAACAGTCTAGGGCTGATCGGCTGACTTGGATCCATCCAATTGGCTGTTGTTTTGAAGCTTGAAATAGGAGTAACAATTTAATGGGATGTTATAATTTTATGTCATTCTGCATTTCCTGATTTTGACCAAAAATGCCGAGAGACTTCCCTAAGTATGTTTTATATGGACATGGCTGGCCAGGACTGGAACTAGCAGTCTTACTGAAGTGATATCTGAACTTCAGCAAAATTACATGAGCTTGAAACTCTTCCCTGTGACTTTCTCCTGCTAAAGCCGCTACAGGTAGAAGTGGCTCACTGTTCACAGGAGTATAGCAGGCTGGTGATTTTTCATATTCCATGCAAGCTGAATTGCGAGTGTACCTGTCTGACATTTGTACAAACTACATTCATTGACACTTCCCGCTTGTGACAGTCACAGATAATCCCAGTTCAAAGGGCCAGATCCTCAGTAGGTATAAATTGACTGTAGTCTGCTGATGTTCAAAAACTATTTTGCTATACATCTTCTTGCAGTCTGACCCTTTCCAAGTTCAGACAAATCCTTTCAGCTGAGAAGCTGATCGGGAATGAACTAACTATTCCTAGAGGAGCCTCACGGCTTTGGCGCTTACTGCTGCAGTCATAGTGTGAGATACAAGTTGGCTGTGGTATGAGCAGTGTTACCTGAATCATGAAGTTCAGAGAGCATGTCCCTACCCCTTGTCTGCGTATGGGAAGTGCACATTAAGTATCTGAGAGCTTCCTTTCGGCACTGTGGCAAAATTTTTAATGTGCTCCACTAAACTTGATCTGGTCTATGATTAGAGGGCTTTGTCGTGCTATCATGGAGTTCCTGTGTGAACAGATGCTTTTTAAGGAAAATGCTGACATTCATTTTGCTGATTTTTCTGTCCTGTGGCTAAATGGAAGTGAGGAGAAACCAGATAGTTGTTCTGTCTTTTTTTCAGAATATTAAAAGTATTTATCAAAGCAAGAATGAAAGACGATGCAGGGAAACATAAGCATCTGAAGTACAAGAATTTGTCATGGCAGCATGTAGATTTTTAAAGTAATATATTGCAAGATATTTTCTTTACCTTTGCAGATGGTTACATAGTACAGGTGGATAAAGGTCCAAATCCCTTCTCTTCATGCCCCCCCCCACCCCCCTATGCAGTCTGTATAGCAGCAATCTGCTGCTATGTGAGCAAGACGTACATTTATCTCTTCAGAAATAGTTGTCTTCTATAGAGCTCTCTCTCAGCTTATGTGGCTGGGGTCTCATCACATGCTAAAGACTTCATGTGAACAGGTATTCACAAAACAGCAAAGGTGCTGGCTCTTAGGCTTCTTGCATAGAAGTATTAGCGTAATTTGCTACAAGATGGGAGGTGAAAACCTGAAGTCCAATCCATAAACCGTATTATTATTTTGCAGTACAAGATTTTTGGAGAGCTGCATTTTAAGGGAGGTATTCACCAAAGCTAGCTTACGCCCAGGACAGTGGTTCCCCAAGGCTAGCTGCCAGTGCCTAAAATGAGCCCTTCTGAACCTATTTCCTCCACTCTAGCATGTGACAAGGCTGCCAGCAATACAACTGTCACTTGCAATGTCTGACACTTGGCAGGTCTGAGGAATAATGTTTTAAACCCACAATATTTTATCTCTCAGAACTACAGGGAAAGCTGGAAATGCCGGTGGCTATGTACATTTATCATAGCCCATCCCATTTCCAGGTTTATTCCAGCAAGGAGGCCACCCTCTAAGTGACGTGTAACATTTTTTATTTAATTGCATTTTGCCACGTGGGTTATGGAAGAGAAATCCTTTAATCAGAATTGTTTGATAAAGTATGGGGCTGTTTTGGTGAATCCTGCCTGCTTTTCTGTATTTCTGCTGTGTCTTTTTAGGTGGCGTGTAGCGCACACTAAACAGAAAACAGCAGACTGGAGTACCATTGATGCTTGAAGTGCAGAGTCCATTACACATGATGTCAGACATTTCTGACAAATGTTCCGACACTATCAAACCTTTTATCAATTTAAGAGTAACCTTGTCACAGTAATCTGTCAAACTGTTCATATAACTAAAGGAAAACAAGTCATCATAGGCTGTACAGTAACTGAGTAAATAAAAAAAAAATTGCTACTGGAAGATTTTCTTTTTGTGTGGTTCTAATCCTCAGTATTTGGTTTAACATGTGTCCAGCAAAGTTGCATCAAATTCTCTTCTGCAGCAGGGAGCTGTTAGGTTGCACTGTGTCTTTTGGGACTTTATCCGATGACTCTGTCAAAGGTTACATTGAAAAAGAGTGAATAGCAATGTTTAGCAAGCAAGAGTATTTTGTTTTCTGGATTTTCGTAAACACTGAGGAAAGGAACTTCCAGAAATGGATGTTGGCCTCTCTTAACCGTTCTTGAGGTTTTTAAAAAAGAGGCTTTATACCCATCTGTGATCACATTGAGCATCAGAACTTATTATTTTAAAATTTTGATTTTTAAATATTTCATGAAAATAATAGTAAATATCACATCATTAGCATTTATTTCTCTGAGGTACCCAGTTTCTACTGGTGCAGTGGTACACACCATTGTACATGTATCTTCCCAGTCAAAATATGCTCTTCATCAAAAAGAAAGATACTCAACCTTAAGAAGTAAAATTATAGATTATAGACAAAAAAATGTGCATGATGTATTACTGTACAAGCAAAATATAAATTATCATCTTTGAAATAGTCATAGTCTTTCACTCTAATTTTCATGCATGGTGTTGTATTTCATCCAGAAGAATTCCAAAATTCTCTTAAAAATGTACATAGGTGGCTTAGTCCCCTGTTGGTATACTGGACACATCCCATTCTTACTAACTACATCCCAGTGGAGATAAATTGAAGAAAATCTCATGCACAAATTAAACGTTTGAGCTTTATTACTTTGAAACATTTTTAATTTCAAAAACTCAGAGTCTGTCTCTCAGGATTTTTGGTCTTTCTGTCTGTCTTTTCTTGCATGTTGGCACTGAAGAAGACTTAGACCCAAAACTTTTTTAAAAGATAAAATAAGTTCTGGAGAAGAGAATGGGAATTTGGGAAAAGAGATATAAACTACCTCCACCCCTCCCTCAATTTGAAAAGAAAAGTTGGCTTAAAAAGAACAACATTTGACTTTTAAAAAGCCTTGTGCATTGCACTATTAAGACATTGACATGTATTCAAAAGATAATCCCTGTCCATCTTGATTCAGTCATGAATTTTTCATGGCCAGTCTATAGTTTGAAAGAAAGCTACTTCAAACTACTTGTGTCTGATAGCTCAAATTTACATATGTTTTTGTCTTGATTTAGTCCTCCCCCCTTGTGCCTATAATGTACCTTCAGAAATCTTCTGTTTCCATCTGCTTTGTTCTTCTTGTTTGGATTAGCTATCTCATCACACTTCAACAAGTTTTGACTTCTTTGTGGTCCAGGGTTAAAATTAAAGGACTTAATTAAAACAACAATAGTAAAAATATCTAAACCTGAAGAGGAGCAAGTCTGTCTGCTGCTCAGGTGCATATAGTTTCTAGATCCATGTTTTGTGCCGATTACTCAAGGTTTTGGGTTGTTTGTGTTGGTTTTTTTTTTTCTGAAGGTATGATGATTGTCTCCTTGACAAGTCATCAAGTGTGAGATTTTAGCCTCTCATTCCATTCTGAACGTCCTTGGTTTTGTCCCTGTGGAATGTCTGAATAAATATTCAGGCTGCCACTGTTTGGATTCTACTAATGGGCTAGCCCCAAGGATAATGTAACTGAGGTTATTAATTGGAAATACACGCATTACTTAAATCCTAGACTATTTTTGAAATGAACTGTGTGCATTCCTTTTGCCCCCACAGAAAACTGCTGAGTTCATCGAGGTTTCAGAGAGGTTCAAGGTGCCTTTCAGGACAGGATCTCTTGTTAATAGCTGCAACAAGTACAATGTTTTCAATTAGGCCAAGCTTTATAGCAAGTTCATGATGGCCATTTCTGCCATGTGTTAAGACACAAGAGTTTGAAGCTCCTGCCTATTTTTATTTTCCTTTTGTGAAGATAAGTAGTACATGTTACATGAGAACTGATGAAATGAAGGTGTGGGGAAAGTAAGTTCCCTTCCTTTCTTTTTTTCCTGCCTTAAAATGTAAATTAAAAATAATTACGGTGAATTATAAATAAAATAAAGGTTAACCGAAATAAAATCCCCATAGTGAGTTCCAAACCAAAAAGACCAAAATAATTCCTGAAGTAAATCCTGAAGTCAGACCAAATTTGTACCCAGTGCAAACTGGTGTTCTTATCCAGGCCCTGGTGAAGACAAAACCCAAACTATCTTTGACTTACCCAGCAGCAGAGTGTTAGTCTGTGTCTGCTTTTGTATTTTTAAGAAGTAATCTTTGGAGATATAAAGGAATTTACTGCGTTCTGTAACCTTGTGTATGTTAAAGGAAGGTGTACTGTGGCTTCAGTATTAATTCAAACAGAACCACATAATCTACATCTCTCCTGTAATTAATATCAGCTGACAGCGTTGTTCTGTGATATAGCAGAGACTGAAAGGGCATGAAGGTGAGAGTGCTCGTTCGGTGGGATTAGCTCATATAGGAACCATGTGGCATCATATAGAGTAGTTCCTGCTTAAATCTTTGTGGATGTTTTGGTTTGGTGTACCCTGGTAATGTGAGAACTGTGAATGGCTCTGAAGTCTGCTGCAGAGATCAGTCTTCATGGGAACCAAATAAATGCCCACACTTGGGGGGAATAAAAAAACCCTCCAAAACCCCCTAGATTTGCATTGTTATTCCAAGTTAAATTGGGAAAGCAAAGCCCCAAGAAGGGTGTACTGTTGGGCCAAGCACAGCAAAGGTGTCCTGCTGTACTTAATACGCTGATTCAAAGCAATGAAGGAATTACATGAGTTTGTTCCTCTCATTTGTTAATGTGTCTGTTCAGACCAGAGAAAAACACACTGATGGGTTAGCTTGGAGAAATCTGTATTCTTCTCAAGTTCATTGTATCAGGGACTTTTCCTAAAAGTTTATTGAGAGAGGCAGGAAAGGGAAAAAAAAAATTAATTTCAGGTTAATACTTTTAAGTCAAAATGCCTTTGATTGGGAACCAAATGATGAACATTCGGGATGCATAAAGTAGACATAAAAGCAGAAGAACTTAATGCTGTGAACATGATTTTTATTTCTAGCATTGAAGACATCTTCATAGTGATGGTCCTTATTAATGCTGTTAGAAACATTATGGTGTTGCTCTCTGGGTCTGAATTGGTACAAGGTAGTGAACTTGTATTTCATGTGAGTGAGATCTTGGTTTCTGAAATCAGTTGATTTGCAGTTTTGCACTCAGCTATATAAACATTACATCTTTGCAGTGTGTAAATGTGGACATGGATGTGCACAGGTTTTTTTTTCTCCTTTACCTGATATCATTAAAAAAATATTTGTATATTCATTCCTCATTAAAATAATTTCCAAATGTCTTCCATAGTTAAAAACAAACATTTAAGTTGCCCCAGTAGGCAATGAACTGATCCTTTTCTTACCTAGTGTCTTCCATCAGGGAAAAGAAAACTCTAGGTCAGCAAATGCCCACAGCACTACAGAGAGCTCCATCTGGGATGTGAACGTTCCCATTGTCAGGAAGAAAGGCAGAAAAATAATCTGCGTAAAGTAATAAATGAGCACCTGCACTCTTCCCTGTTTTGAATGTGCCCGTCTTTTCACTGGAGTGTGACAGAGTGTCAGTGAGAGTTTCTCATCTCCTTTCAAGTTGGATGAACCTGATTTAATGGAAGATAGGGGAGGAGGCAGTGTTCTCAGACACTGCTGCTGAAAACATTTCTTCTGATGAATTTTAATTAAAGTCCTTGGGGGGGGGGGGGAACCACAACAAACCGGAGAGCTCATAACAGAAATATTGAGTCTTCTGTGTAGTGATGTGAAGGGCATGACTGAAACAGCCACTTGTTTTGCTTACTGTGCAGGAGGGGTGTTGAGATAGAAAGAGGGCAAACGCACTTAATGAGCTACTTCTGACCTGTTCCGAGATGTGCGTGTTTCCAGTCTTTCCTTGTCCTCTTTCTTTCTCCACTTCTCTAGCATACTTTGTGTGCAGCCAGTCAACCGTGGCATCACCATCCGTCCACGAGGCTATCGTCCCCTTATTGATGTAAGCATTTAAGAGTCTGAAAAAGCTCATGGCCAAAAACTGTCCAAAGGACAGACAGGCTCTGTACAGTGCACGTCTGTCAGACAAATGCCTGGTTTTGTAATGTGGGTGTTGCTCTGTGAAAGGGCCTTCACGACCATGGGACTCGACAGTATGAATTTTCCAGCCCCTCAAGGTGTTCTGTAAAACTGTGATGCTCAGTTTCTGCTTTCCAGTGGGGAGGCTGATTGATAGGCTGATGGTTTGACAAAGGTTCCTTCACTGCTGTCCTTTGAGTCATTGTGGGTTTTTTTAATCGGAATAGTGACAATGAAAGTTCTGTTTATGTTTGGTTCTTCTGTTTTGAAGCTCATCCATGTCTTTTAGATTTGTTTGCATTTTTGATACCTGCTCTCCTAAATTCTGTGGTGTCAAGTTCAGTGGGTCTTTCTGATCTCTTGTCCTTTGACAATTGATGGCAGCAGTGGGAGAGCAGAATCAATGGCTGCATTACATGCGCGGAGAGCAGAGAAGAAAGTAGGATATTGTCCGGCCAGGATATGGTTTATACTCAAGAGTCACTGACTTTTGGAAGAGGATGGAGACACACTGTTCATGTTCTGACATTTGTGTAGCAGAAATGTTTCTGTAAGCTTTCTCTAGAAGGTATGACGCAGATAATGTTCTGATCTGTTTGAGAAATACATTGTCCTAAAGCTTTGTTGGAAGGAAACAATACCAGCTATGCTTAATAACACCCCCCCACCCCTGAAACAGGAATAACCTGGGCACTGCTTCCAGCTAATGGCAAGAACCTTAGAGCATGCCTGTAATTTCTATACAAGAGGAAGTGGCAGGCCAGCTTTGGTGGCAAAGCTATTGAATATTATCAGCACGAAAACAAAAATGTCATTGTGTTCAGCTGCTAGACTTTCCCATACCGTTCCAAACAAGCATCGACAAGAGCTCTGTGCTATGCAGCATGCAATGTTCTTCATTCCAAGTATTTGGTAACTTCCCAGAATTATTTGTGCGACAAGCGCTGCTGCTAGATTTGTGTTAAAAACTAAAAAGTCTTTATTTTTTTAAATGATGTTTGCTAGAGAAGGAATTTCTTAGAATTTTTGCAACTACGTCAGAAGTTTTGTCTGCCTGATTGTAAAATAGAGACAGGAAAGATGGAACGTTTTCAGCCTAATCTTTAAAAGATGTTGATCTGACAGAGATCTAAAAAGGCTTTCTCTTTCTTTGGGCATGTATTTTCTGTGCCCCCATCATGAGCTCTAGGGAGAGTGGCGACCTCTGGATTCTGATTCTCTTGGAAAGTACCTAGCCACATCTCTGGGGGCAACCCCAAATAAAATAATGAAGGTAACAGCAATGTGGAAATATAGGTCCTATTCTGAAATAAGCTCTCTGCCAGCAGACACCCGGCCTCATATAAGCTTCATGGAAGCACAGCAGTCTGTTCAAATAGCAGTTATTGCAGGATCACAGCCATGTTATTGTTTCAGTGTAATACAGGTAATAAGTGCAGCATTTATGGCTATTACTGCCTGGTGATCACATAAAAAAAAAAACAACCAAAAAAAAACCAAAACCAAAACACCAACCAGACACGCTTTCCTTACTTCAGCTTCACAGTTCAGCATTTCCATATACTCACGGGGTTATAATCCAATTATGAAACTTCAATTATTTTCTGTAATTCACTGATTCAGGAAGAACACTAACTTTTTAGCTTCTTTATAGTAGGGAACTAGTAATTAAAAGGGATAAAATAATTCACAGATTGATAAAATTTAAGATCCAGAAGAGACCAAGGGATGGTCTATTGTTATTTTCTGGTTGATTCAGGTCCTTAAATTTCCCTTATTTTCTCCTGGACTGAATATAGCAATTTATTTTGATGTAAAGAATGCGTTCCAGAAAAAGCACGCACTCTGGATCTGAAGATATGAAAGCAACAGCAAACCTACTGCTGTTGCTAATAGTTTGTTCCTGTTAACTGCGTTCCCTGGTCAGAATTTCTGACTGACTTCCAAATCAACTTTCTGGTGTTGATTTTTACCTGTTGGTTCTTGGTGTAATCAGATTAAGGACCCTTCAGATTCTCTCCTTCTCTCCCCATCCTCCTCCCAGATGTACTTACGGACTATAATCAAGTCACTTTTCAGACTTTTTTCTTTGATAATCAAAATAGATGGAGCTGTTTAAGTTTCTGATTATAGACAGTTTTCTCCAGCCTTTGGATAATTTCATCAAGGACTGCAGGGGTCATTTAAATGTTTTTAAAACTAATTATTTGAGGTTAGAAGTAATTTCCTTTTCATGGTTATGGAGATTTGTTATTACATATATAGTTTATGTAGCCATATCTGTTTGTGTGTGTCCTGAAGTGGATGAAATGTATCACTGCATCAATGTTCTTAAGCAGGAGAAATGATGCTCAAAAGCATCCATGGTGTCCTAGCAGGAGTGTAAGGAGGTGCAGTGTGTGCTCTGTGAGGATCACAGTGCACTGGCACTATGTCAGAAACAGAAGCTCATCTCTCCACCTCTGAGGTTTTAATTACCTTTAATTGTAAATCAGATGTCTGTCCATCCTTGCTTTGAGTAACAAATCCCCATATGATGAGAAAACTGCAGCACCCTTGAAGCTTTATTTTAAAAAGTAAGGAATTAGGATCTAAGCCACACCTAACTTAATTTTGTAGAACTTAATTTCTCTACTCATCTTTAATGCTTCTTGTCCCCGCTGCTTTACTTAAATGAACACCAGATTTAGGATTGTCATTGAAATGGAGTATGGCTGTGAAGTTTTTCAATTACTCTACAATAATTTAGTGCAAATATTTCAATACAAAGTTTATTAAGTACCTTATGAACTGCATCACAAATGAATTCTTGTCACATATACAAACATACAGCCAGTTCAAGGAGCTGAAGGATTCATATAGGGCAATCTCTTGACTCTCAGCATAAAATGAACTCAAAGCAATTGCTTCTAAATGGAAAGGGAAACTGATGGCTACAGTGGAACAAAGTGGAATATGACCAAGTCATTGGTGGCGTTTAAATCAAAGCAGGGCAGTATATTCATGCCAAGATTTTGCTCGTTGCCTAACATAAGAATTGGACTAAAGATGTGATTGATTGCAGGTCTTAGAGATGTGGGAGACAAGCTATAATGATACAGCTATTAAATACTATCAGTACTTTTAGGACTTCTAGTTGTTTCATCTCTATTTTTCAGTGAGTGGTAAGAAAAACCTGGCTTTGTTGTAAGATGGATTTGCAATTATTAGTTCATGTTAGGTTCCTGCATTTGTTTGTTGGTTCTTACTACACTTAGATATAGAGAAACAAGAATCTCTCTGAATCACAAGACCATATTGCTTGTCCCTGCTGTGTCCCTGCCATGCTGTTCCTATGGTACACTGGGGACATGGGGCTGCTGTTAGGTGAGCGCTAGCAGCTGAATCTCCCACTGGTGCTGGGTAAGTATAGCTCTACCAGCCAGCATGAGGCATTTCATGGTGAGGAAGAGGTGGGTCAGAGTGGCAAGAAGAGTGACTAGAATACATTGCAACTCCTTGGATGATGTTGTCTCTCAGTACAGTTTAGTGTGTACTGAGCCAACTACGTGGAACAGACTTAAATTTCTTGTCCTCCCTCATTCTTTTTTCCATTCACCCCCACCCTGTTTTCTTCCCTAATGCAATCCTCCTCTAAAGAGGGATATTTCTGCACAGTAGTCAGGCTCATCATTTGCTTAGTAGGTGCTGGTTAGCAGTGCAAGGATATTGATGAGAAAGCTTGTGTTAAATCTCCCTTCGGAGGCCGCCCTAGAATTGTTACAACTCATGTACACGTGGCATTTTAATCTCTCCGCAAAGACTCCTGAAAGGGATTTGTAAAGGACTGCACCACTAGTTAGTAGCTGTCACCAGTGTGTGAGGCACGCTCTCAGCGGAGAATTTAGCAGCCCTCTATTGCACCTGGAGTCGAAATGTCGCCAAGCAAATACATCTCTATCTTTTCAGACTGCCAAGTCACGGCAGCACTGCATAGGACCTGGGATGTTGAGCTCATGAGAGGGATCTCGGCACTGTCAGCAGACTCCCAAGGCTGGGCACTTTTTTCAGCCAGGGGACCTGCTGTGGCAGGCTGTCTGGTGGGGACATCGAGGCAAGCTCAACATGCTGCAGGCTCGCAGGATGCAGGCTGTGTGCCAGCAGTAAAGTGCTCGTTGCCTTCTAACAAGGTAGCCCTCCAGTCCTGCTATCAGGAGGTCTGCAGCTGGTCTGCTTAATGGTATTTAGTAACAGTATGTGCAGTAAAGCATGCTCTCCTATTACACAGAAATCCACTAATGCTGGCATCAAGAGCGGCGGGTAATTCAATCACACCAACAAAAATGATATTAACATAACATTAAAGAGCTGTGTAGACTAGCAAAAGACAGGAAATTATGGACTTCAGGCTTGAAACTTTATCCTTAACTCACCCATATTGTGCCGAGGTATTTGGAAATTTCCATAGAGCGTGTGATTTTTATGGAACCTACAGTGGGGTGGATTGTCCTGTTTGTCTGCGGAGGATTTCCTCGGCTAACATCAGCCAACATTAGTGAGACTTATATAAAGAAATCCTGGCACAAGTTACAGAGCGTAGCTGAACAATGTGAGCTTTAAATATGAATTTCTTGGCTTGGGCAGTTTACCCATCCCAGCATTTCTGAAGTGCTGCATCAGGCATTAACTGTGTTGACTTTTTTCAGACGAAGTTGCAGTTCGGTAGCTAAGTCCCTCTCCCAGTTTCAGAATTAATTTTTAGGTTGGTTTTTTTTTTTTTCTGTTCAATAGTCACTAAAAAGATTTTGTTTTGTTTTAAATTTACCTTTTGATTTAAAGACACCGCTCCTATTGATTTGAGGTAAAGTCTCTGGAACTAAGCTGAATTACACTGGAGGAAAAAAAAAAAAAAAAGCCCTATGCCCATCTTTGGGCCTTGGTAATATTTTTCCTCATTTTTGGTCCTGCTGAAACTAGTAATGCAACTCAGTAAAGATGATTAGCTTCATCACATAAAAATCCTTAGTTGGAAATGGAAGAAAGGGTGTTGACTACCCCATCTTCTTCCTCGTAGCTTCCAGTCCTCCATTGTATCTCCCTGTACCAGCAGGGAAAAGGTGAATTTCTTGCAGGGACCCCTTGGGTCAAGGAGGAGCAGGGAGTCCATTTACAGTCTATGCACAAAATGTTTATAGAGAAGGCTTAAGCTGCTTTGTGAGTACAATTGCTTTATTTTATCTATTGGCATCAGAGCCAAGCAAGAGCTAAGGGAAGAATTGTCTGTCACTCCAAGGATGGGACTTCACTGCAATCAAATATGAGATTGCAGATCTCCCAGAGATGGTGAAGCCAGCAGGTTGCCTGCTTGCAAAGTAGCTAAAACAGCAAAAAGTGCAGCAGCCAGATATTTTCTTACATCTTCAGGCAGGTTTTGCAGGCTGTGCTGAAATGCATTCTGTCCTTGAATACCTTGAGACCAGTGCCCAAGTAAAACCAACACGACCTCAAGTCACATCTGATTTAGAGTTCATTCCCATGTGGCTCTGGGAGAGAGGGAACTACATGATGGTCATTGTTGGGGAGAGATTTAAAAATTTTAGTCTAGTGCGGTGGAAGTAAAGAGTGACAGAAGCCAGCAAGAATTATGTTGCTCTCATAATAGCTCATTTGGAGATTTTATATGGTATTTTCTGGAGATGATGAGCTCTTGGTATGGTTAAGCTCTGAGGTTGTTCTGATTTTCCCCCTGTGTGCTTTCTGTGCTAAGGAGCTGGGGAGGAGTGCCACCGTGTCTGTCTCTGTGGTGAACAGGATGGTCGTTAATGACCATGCATAGAACAGTAGGATGGCTGTATCCTAGGGGAAATCAATTTTCTGCAGAGAGCCGAGCTTGTAAAGAGTAGAAAATTTCCACTGAAGAGGAGGTGGGGGGAAGGGGATACAAAATTGGCAGAGCAGGGATTAAAAAAATACAAAAGCTTCAAAAGTGAGGGAAGACTCAAAAGGCTTTCTGTTCATAGGTGGATTTCCCCCTCCCCCCTGTCAAAATTGAGAAAGTCTTGAACGTGCTAATCTTAGAGATGGGAGAGAGAATGGCCTTCTGGAGAAGCTCTGGGATGGGGCACATGGGGAGGTTGGGGAGAAGACTGCCTGGGGTTTGGACAAATGGTGATTCTTTTTTAAAGTGCATTTTTCTTTTAGATGGAGAACAAACATGCAGAACTGCATCAGTACTGTGCATTCAACTTCCTGAAGGAGCATCTATATTGTGGATGCTTCTGGGTTTTAGAGCCATGCAGTGAAACCTGGGACTAGGTTAAAGCTAGCTGAGGTAGCTCCATGCTCTCATGCAGAACTGGTGTGACTGTGGCGTGGACAGGTCCTTGGGTTCCTCACCGTGTACGGGTGTAGTTGGGAATTCAGGCTAGGGTCATTCTCTTCTGCCATTCTCCACTCTTACATGTTTCTGTGTCTTCTCTGAATCACAGAATTTCACTGTGACACTGTCTCTCTCAACTTTGGGTGGCCCAGTGGCTATGAAAGTGTGTGTGTCCCCCGTCGCCCCCCGTAATGGTTTGCTTCCCTCTCTTCTTTTCTGCTGATTTTCTGCTGCTTAAACCTTGCTGCTCCAACCTTGCTGCTTCCTTGCAGACAGGGTGGAGAAAGCTTGCCTTCCCTAGGATGCTGTCATTTTACTCTCATAACAGATTTTGAAAAAAATACTTCACAGGGGAGATAAGGGAACTAAATTGTAACTGGTGTTAAATATCGTCATTCAGATAACAGCTCTAATAGGAGTAAATTTGCTTAGACTTTGTAAGTATGTTTGTATGTTTATGTATCTTAAAAATGTAAGCAGATATAAATCTTTAAATCTCAAACAAGAGGATGATTCTTTTCTGACTCAGCTCAATGTGACAGGCTAAACCAGAGATAAGATAACATTCCCATAAACATGGAAGCTTGAACAAAGGAGCTGTTGTCCTGAGAATGTGGGAATCAAAAAGAAACTGAAGTCTGAACTTAGGAAATTGTCTTACAAAACGAAATGTTGCATGTAGAGTAACATTTAACGGCTCTCAGAAATTGTGGAACGGGAAATCCATAGGTCTTTCTCTTGGTCTCAGTGGTCTCTGGAGCAAGCCCAAAGAAAGCGAAGGGCAGAGGGATCTGGGAAATTAATAGCTGGAGCAGACCTTTTCTTTTGCTTTGGCTTCTTATTCAAGATGTTGGTCTTTTGAGAACTTACTTTCTTGAACAGCAGAAAGGGAAAGGGTCAGAAACTCTCATGGTCTGAGTAAGTGGGAGGAAAGGGTGCAAATGCTGTTGATGAACAAGATGTTTCAGGGATGCGTAAATACATAGCCTAATACTACAAGTGCTTGGTTTATGAGAATTGGCCATTGGGTGTATTGAGGACTGTCCAGAGTATGAATTCAGTTGTTCATAGTTGCAAAAATTTGCAGACTATAACTCTGTTTCTTGTAGAATGTGTCTTTGACTCCATGAAGACTGACTGTGTCCTTTTTACATTGGTTTTGTGCTTTCATTGCTTCTGATGGGATGTTCAAAAAGCAGTCTGCTTGTTGCTAGAGGTGATCATTGTAATTTTTGTGTAACTAATTTTTTAAACCCAGCACATTTGGCAGATTATATTTTGGCTGCTGGAATATAATTTATCTATATAGGATATACTTGCCATTTATGTGTATGATAGCAGTAGTAAAGTGAGGGGTGTCAGTACGGGGATTTTCATGAGTCTTTAAATCCAGCTCTTTATATAAAGCTGGGAATAGAACACAGAGTGGATTTGTTCATTGTTGTTATTTTTTTTTTCTTTGCGAGGTTGTTTTCTGGGACCCAAAACATGCAACTGCCAAGCAGTGTTTTTTCCCTAGCAGAGGATGTTCACTAATATTTGATGAAGATGTTGCCCTTGGTGTTGCCAACCCTCAGAAGTTTATTGCGAGGTTCACAATATTTGTTTCTTAAACCTTTAGATCCTGAGGCATGTGATAAGATGGGAATCTCAGCTTTCAGTTGTTAAAAAAAATGTAGGTTTCTCTCCTTTATGGCTGTAAAGAGAGGCATGAAAATACAACCTGAGTCTATCACAAAGGCTCAAAATATATAACCAAAATAAAAGGATATCTCAAACATACTTATTTTCTAGTTATTTTTTAATACCAAAAGTTAATTTCGTCACTTTTTGGTGTATTAATGAGCAACAGGAATTGTCAGTATTGTACTCCTTGGCCCGTTACAGGAAGAATTGTGGGTTTGTCCCAGTGAATCACAGTTCTCTCTCTCTCTCAAAGTATGCCTGGTACTCAGAATGAGGTCTCGGTTTTTCCACTGGTTTGAGGATCGTATCTTATTTAATTAGTTTATTTGAAGGCACCTGAAGCCAGCAATATACAAAAGACTCTTCTTGAGGGCTCCCAAACTACTGAAGCTAATTTGCTTCCAAATCCAGTGTTACTGATCAGATTTCAAGATGTGCTCACTGTGTTTTTCAATGAGTCTTTCATTCCTGGGGTAAAATTTCTCAGCAGAAACATAAAATATTTAAATTCTTGCTCCTTCCTCCAGATCTGCCCATGTACATTTCAGAAAAGACGGGTTACATAGCACATCTTTTTTCATAGCTCTCCATCGAGGGTTCTGCCTGGCAGGACCAACCAAGTGTCCTTTTAAGGACAGAAGACACTGAGTATATAAACTGTGTATTTATTTAGTGAATCCTGTGGCTTATCTAACCCCTGCCTGGTCCACGTTGGCTGTGTCTGGGTGCAAGCTGAACCACAGCAGAGCACAGCAATTGCCAACGTTGGCTTTTCTTCTGTAGGAGACTCACGGCCAAGGTGTCCAGAGAGAGCACCTGGCACAAAGCCTGAGTGAGGAGTTTTTGTTTGACTAAGATTTTGTTTGTCTTAGGCTCATAGGTTCGCAGAAGTGCTGACTGATGAGCGGAGAGTTACAAGACGTGCTAATTATGCCATATTCCCTGCCCCTTGATGTTATCTTAAAGTGTAACTTCAGTGCTCAAAGACAGAAAATAATGAGGCAGCTGCTCCGTTGGTGTAAATTGGGACAGCCCATTGGAGCCAGGAGGAGGGCACTGCGTTTTTGGAAACCAAGAGCGTGATCCAAAGTGCAGTTTTTAATAAGCCCTGCCTCTCCAAAGATATTTACCAGTCTGACAGAGTGAGGCTAATATGTTGAATAATGTCTGCCTTTCTTTGGGACAATAAAGAACGAGGAATTATTTACATGAGAGACAAGGGCTCTAAACTAAATATCTTTTTAAACCTGTAAATGTGTTTTTGTAAAAGGTGACTTTTCATTTAATGCTATATTTACTTGCAGGTTTTTAAAGCATTTTGAAAAAATAAAAAAATTAACACACTATTCATAAATTATTTATCTATATTGCATGCCGGGCAGCTTCACCTAGTTTGAATTTTATTGTTGACAAAGGTACCACTTAAGAGAAGGTTTTGGAGAATACCTGTTTTGGGACCCTGGCCTGGGAGTTGTGGTGAGTTACCAGCAAGAACAGATTTGTCCTCTTAAAACTAATTACTGTAGTAGTTACAGGCTTTGCACTGAGGAAAGCAAAGCACTCGCTGACTGGAAGCATGCACTTGCGTGTCCTGTGTAAGTCTGTTTACTGTATTGGGGCTGTAGGGATGACTTCCCACACCAAGCAAGCACATTAATTTATGAGCCTACAAAGATGCTTGAGGACCTTGAGAAATGTAGATCGTCCTGTTTAAGTTCAACTGGGCTTCTTAACATGCCTGAAGTTGTACACGTGCATGAGTATTTAAAAATATCGTGGACGTGTATCTTATTGAATCCATTTCCACACCCTCTCCTGAGACTGTTTTTATGTTACAGAGTTGAGCAAATAAATGGACTAAAAAAATCTTTGCTTTTAAAAATATATTTGGTGGAGTTAAATAAAATTCAAAGAAACTCAAAACCAAAAGTATTCTGTCCCAGTACTGGGCAAGCAGCATGAGTTTTTGTCCATGTAATTATAAAAGTCGAAATCCATGCTCTTGTTGTTTCTCTTTGAAAATTTCAGGCAGAGAAAAATGTGCTCCTCTGCCCCACTTTTGTCAAAGTTCGGCCTTTGGAAAATGAATGCAACTGTGACATTCCAGCTCTGGAAATAAAAGGATTAAAATAAATATATTGAAGAAAAAGAAGCAATTCTGTGATGTAGTTCCTGAAATACGCATTTTGCAATGTAAAAATCTTAAGAAACAGTTCCTCTCAAAACTACGTTGTTTCCAAAGACATCCCAAGTACCTGGATTTTTCTAATTTGTAAATACTGAAATGGGAGCTCTGTGAACTCAAGAAGTCTCACTCACACGTTTGATTCAAATGGCCACTGTGTGAACTCTATAAAATGCTCTAGCTTTAAATTATCAGTTTGAGTTCACGGTCCCTGGTGGTAGCTGGAGTTCTTGCTTTTTTCTTTAATTCCTTTTCTTTTTAATTCCTTTTCTTTTCTTGGCTGTTACTGGAGAGGAACCATCCGATTGAGACATATATATGTGTATATATTTTACAATATGTTGCAGTCATTGAATTCTTTTAAGAGTAAATTGTTGTAGTGAAATGTCAGAAAATCTGCACAAACCGAATGCTCAGAGTTCCCTTGAATAATGAGGCTATTGTTAAATGATGGAATACTTTAGAGATTAATATCGTGGTATGCTGGCATGCTGGTTCATACCAACTGTAATTTAACAATGAATCCTCCGTAAGTAAGCAAGACTCTGAATGAGAAATCGGATACAAGACAGCACAGCATGCAAGAACATACAAGGTAAATAAATTCTACACACAGGAATGATATGTTGGGGAGGGTTATTTCCACAGTATCTGAGGTAATTGAATTGTTGGGTAGAGGAGATTCTTCAAGTTTGAAGATCTGCTTCATTTTTGCTTCCAGTGTTGATGAGCAATGTCTTTATAGTAGAAAAGGTAGGTTTGGGATTTTTTTTTTTTTTTTTTTTAACCTCCCAACCCCCTTCTTTGAAAATTAGAGTATGCCTGGCATTATCATTTGTTTCAGGCTACAGTAAACCACATCTCATTCTGTGAAGGGTTTCAGATCCCTAAGCTGTCTTCCCAATAATGCATCCTATCATTATACAGAAAATTTAGTGGCACTGCTGAGTGTCTGCAAACAAAAGTTGCATTTTATTTTTTTAAGACATCTGAATTCTTGCAAATATGGAATAATTAGTAGTTGAAGATTTAATGATGGCCCTGAAGAAGGACTGAAGTGTTCTGCATGAAATCATAGTTATTAATTTGTGCATGAATTTAGTTTTCCATACTTAATTTAGCAACTGTAGAATATTTTGCTAATTAATTATTAACACTGGTTATTTGTCATGGCAGAACTGTGAGGGGAAAAACATAGCTTTCTAGCAAAGCAAAAATATAAATGTCAGAATTTTAATTTAAATATGATATACAATAATGTAATCATGTTTTACATAGTCTTAAACAGCTTCAATATTCAAACATATGGTGTAATATGAATATAACATATAGCACTAATTCAGAATAAGCCGCGTTTAGAATAAAAACTGCAGCTAAGAGCCAAGTGTCTTACTTGCAGCAAACTGGGAAAAGACACTGTAAAATGTCAGGCTTTTATGGGGAGTGCCACTTTAGTAAGTGGTATTTTATTCTGTCTTGGGTATCAAGAGTGTGACAAATCTGTAGCCTTATTATAAGTGCTGTGAATAGGATTTGAGCTTGTACCTACTGAAGGCAATGAAAAAACTTCCTTTGATTTCTGCAAGTGTTGGATCAAGCCACTTAATTTCATTTACATGCAGACAAAGAATCTTTCTTTTATTTTGGCAAGGAAAGGAACAAGGCTACAGGAAAAGTTACCTTTGAACTACTGAAGTGATATACTACTTACAGGTCTGAAAGTTCAAGTTCTTTGTATTTCCAGAAATTTAGTATCTGTGTAAATTTCATTTACTTTAACTTCTGTTTTACCTGGCTTAATTTCCCAAGTACTGAAAACAATTACAGTAAGTCTCCAGAGCCTGTACGCTTTCAAATGGGACTATTTTTCCAGAAGTGAATGTGCATATAATGTTTAAGTATATGAATGCAGATTAGTTTGAATAGGAAATATTGCGCTCTCTTTCTTGGTAAATATCTGCATTGTCTTGTAAATATATTTCTAACTTGAATGTGAGACGCTTCTGTCGTTTTAATGAAGATGAAGGCGAGATGCATTCCTGTGCTTTAATAGCAGTAGATTTTAGGGACACTGGAAAGGAAAGCAAGCATTTTAACAGCAGAGGGATTTTTTTGGTTGTAGGTGTTTCTACACACATTTTAAGGGGTTTATTTACAGTGTTCTCTACCCTAGGTTGTTGAAATTTTACAAGAAGCAAACTTCACTAAAACTACCAAGTTTTCCATATTCTTCAATAAAAGAGCACCAAAGGATCTAATACAGCTGCTCCATGACTGTATTAGAGCCCCATGATTTGAACTATATGGTGCTTGCGTCTTCTGAAAAGCAGGATTTCTGAGTATGATCTGTAAATGCAGTGTAAAGTAAATGGCATGATCCATAATCTGAAATAGCCTTTTAGGTTCTTTCCTCCTAACGTAGTGCTATTCAAGTTACGATCTTGGGTTTTATTTGTCTAATGCACTAATAGTGTTCATAGGCATGTGTATATAGTTATTTTATGTTTTTTGTAGCTTTTTTCTCATACTTCTGAAAAGTATGTTTTCAGTGGACATGACGTTATGGTGAATAACAGGCCCATGTATGAGTCAAATCACTACACCCTTAGTAGGAAATATCTGTACCAGAAGATATTGTTGAATATGCATACATTCTTTCAGTAGTTCATCAGCTTGCATTCTCTTGAAAATTTGCTTCTCATAGATGCTACAGTATTCATTACTCTGCTTAAAACTGGGCTCCTGACTGCATTGCTAGGAACAGAAATACATGGTCTGAGTTTCAAAATTGCTGAGCAATACCTGCCCTTACAGAATTCAGTACTAATGGCTCAGGAGCCCTTCTGAAAGTCCAGGGCTGTTTTAGATGTACGACTGAAGGATTTAAGAGGCCCCCCTCCCTTTTTCTGTGGTGTTTTTGCAACTCTTGGACAAATTGTTACTCTGAATTGCTGTACTAACTTGTATTACATTTAACAAAGGAATGATTTTTGTAAACTTGACAGCCAGACTGAAGTAAGTAGAGAAGACAGAGGAGCTGAATGTTAAACTCTTCCAGAAGTACGGTCTTGTTAAGCCAGTACACTGTAGGTTCCCTGCAACTACCTCCTTCTGTTTGTTCCCCAAGCCACACACTGGTCTGTGAAAATAAAAGGTGCTCTGAATGGCATGAATTTTGTTGTTGTATTTTTATGTGAATAAAAGAGTTTAATCTTAACTTTTCCTTTTTTTAATATACAGAGAAAGAACAACAAAGCAGCTCAATCTTTGTTAATGGATAGAATAGTAATGTGTTGTATTTTTGAGAAAAAATTATGTAAAAAGTAGATTAAATGCTCAGAAATGATCATACAAATCAGAACTTTCTTTCTGAGTGAATTTCCCTTTTCTGTGTATTTGGATGTCTTCGGTTCGGTGGGAGTGTATTACAGGAATAGCATCTCTCCAAGAAACGCAGCAGCGGTTCCTTCTGTACTTCAGGCTTTCATAATGTAGGCTTCCCCCCCCCCCCCCCCAATCCATGATTTTCCTAATAGAGTCTGCTTTAAACAAAGTAAACCCAGTTATGCTATTTATATATTAATTCACAAGAATGAAAGAGCCTCAGAGTTGCTTATCTAAATCCAATTACTGTTGGTCAAATTCATCCCAGTACAAAAGTTCCCGAGATAAAAGCATATATTACCTAAATGCCCAGAAACGCAGACTGTTTTCAGTTGGGTGAATTGTGCTCTGAGCAATGCGTGAGGCCTTGAGTGAACCCTAATGCTGGGGATGTAATTATTAAGCTCTTAACTTGGAAATTGCATGGTAACTCCATTGGTTTAACTAAGCAAGGAAGAATTCTGCACCCCGGTTACTTGGGTTTAAATCACAAGTTTCATGTTTATTTAAAACATACAAGCAGTAACTGGGCTTGGGCAAAAGCTGTGTTTTGTACAAGTCTGTGCACCTATCACCTTGTAGATGAGGATAGCAGCGTGCGTGTAGCACCGAGTCAGGCGAGTGGTGAGAGACTTGGCCTGTCCGGTCCGATGGCTGTTTTGCATTACAGGACTAGCTGCGGCCAGCCCAAAGGCTGGCTTGAAGGACAGAATAAGATGTAACTATCGCAGAGGCTTTTGTTTTCTGTAATGCCGTGGAAAAGCTGAAAAGTTTGAGTGGCCCTGACCAGACTGGTCTCCCAGCAAACCCCTTCTTTGACCCAGCGGCTCTTGGTGGTGGCCGTCCCTCAGCACGGTTCTCACCGTGGCGTATTGCCTGCCAGCGGTGGGGTGGGTCGTGCCCGGTTCCTCTGCCTTGAGCTAGTCCCCGGCTGAATCTCTGTTCCCTCATAACCCTGGTCACCCACTTGCCTTCCCCTGCACCCCCAGCTTGCCTCAGGCAGAAGCAGAAATTGCTCGAATCCTTTGTGTGCTGTGAGACGGCAAATTCCCGTCAATTTGGGGTCGGTGTGGGCTGTGGGAAAGGTTCCCGCATCTTGCAAGTGGTGTCACTTGCAGCTGAAGTGCTTCCTTCAGGAGCTATCTCCATTTTAACAGCAGTTATCAAATAACTTCCCGGGAACGACTGGGTCGAGCTTTGTCTGCAGTAAGTGCTGATCGACCGCCTGCCTGCAAGCTCTTGAAATGATCTATTGATACTGCAACTTTGATGTACGTTAAGGGTTTATTCTGCATTGCTTGCATCTTTTCTCAGTCTGCTGAGTAGTCAGAAAATGTGGGGTGCGATGGGACGGGGCTCTTGAGAGTGTTTTTTGACATACCTCTGTAGCCGGGGCTAAGCAGGGAGATTGTTTATCTATGCACAGCACCGTGAGGTCTTCCCTTAGTCCTGCCCTCCGTGTGACACGGTGTGTGTTCCCACCATTTTATGTGAGGTGTTTTTAAGTGACCTTTGTAATTTTAATAGTGGATATCAGATGACTTGATCAGTTTCACCCCAAACCGATACAGACAAGAGAAGGTAGAAATGTTTATGATTGTAAAGAAGGTATTTCTGCTCCCAAATTTATGTTCTCTTGGAATGTAAGAATGGCTGGGCTGGGTCAGACAGGAATTTGTTTCGGCAGCTGATGTGCCTGATGTTAAAACAGGGACAACGTGCGATGATACTACTCTGGTATCCTCTCCCAGTTTCTGTCAGTATGTGACTTCCAGGGCCACAAATGTGTCTTTGCTTTTAATTTTGTGACAGATTTTCCATCCTAGAAGTTGTCTAATAGTTTTTTGTAGAGATGCGCTCTGTGGGGAATCAGCGCAGGCTGTGGCAATGAGTTCCACAAGTAGCTCTCCGTTCTGGGGAAGTACCGCTTTCTGCAGTTTTTAAACCTTATAATATTCTTGGCAGTCTTTATGTATTAAGAGAAACAATGAAGACAACTCGTCACCGTCTAACTGCACGGGTCCTTCTTTAATGAGCTGAAATCCTACTCTGTGTAGCTGCTCCTGGCATGGAAGCTCTTTCAAATATCTGACCACCTGGTTTTAAATGAAAATTATTACAAGGAAAAACATTAAAAGCATAATTGAATATAAGGGATTAAAAGGATTTTTAAAAAGCCTGTAAATAATTTTATTTGTGCTTACTATGCATTTAGATAACACTTTGAGAAGAATGTAATGACAAACAACACGTTGTGTGTCTGGAGATCTTTAGAATAGTGGTTTCATTTCAGATGTTCAGTAGACACATTCTTGACGTAGCCATCTCACAGATTCATTGCATCTATCCCCTTGGATACTGCGATGCAGTAATGATACAGTCATTATGTTGAAGGGTTGGTAATAAGGCATTGAGATGAACTCAATTCCACAATTATCTTTTTCTGACCGGAATTTTTTATTCAAAATCTTAGGAAGAATACCTCTGTGCACCATAACTCAGGAGGAAATTAAACAGTGCTCATGTTTTCTCATGACAAACAAACCATACTTAGTATTTTTTACATTAATGATATCAGTAGTTTGTAGAACAGAGGTGTGCAGGCTGTTGAATTTTGTAGTAGTTTCCATTTAAATACAAGAAAACAAGAGGCCCACTCTTGTGATGCACTTTATCCTTATTTCCGTGGGCGTTTCCATTGACAAATACATTTTTGGTACTTCTGAGTGGGTCAAATCACAATTAAAGGTCACACAAACAGAAAGCCAAACAACTTTGGAGAGGAGACATAACTTGATACTGCTCTCCACACGTGCAAGAAAGAAATAAGACTACATTTGTAGAAACAAAATACCTTCCTGATTTCATGCAGCACACAAGCTAACATTCTTCATCAGAACTGATGTTCTGATGACTGTAAAATAATTACTTGAAATATTTAGGAAAACAGTGTCCAAATTAATTCCAATTACTTTCTTGTGGTAGTGCTCGAGGTTTATAGCAGTAGACTAAATCGCCTGCATATGGCTAATTGCCTATAACAATGTTTGTTGTTGTGGAGCCTCTTACCGCTCTGATGTCTGTTTTTGCAAATGTGAAGGTGTTCACGTAACTTTACGTGCTGGAGGAAACCTTTTCTGAACTGAACAGAATTACTTCTGTGTGTAAAATCTCTAGTGTAACTAAGTGTTTGCAGGATCACAGTATGTAGCAAATAACTCTGGGAAATCTGTAATAAAAGCAGTGGAACCACAAATGCCTGTCTCTGCTGGCAAGAAATGTTAACTTTTAGCTCTCACGTGACTTGAATGAAACAACATATCAATTCATTAGGAGTGGCTGGGCTGAAATGGAGGCTGGGTGTTAGTTTTTGTTGGCGGAAGTTTAGGTAGGGGTTGTGTTTTATTTGAGGTTGTTGTGGGTTAGCCGCTGATTTTTGTTGGATTCTTTTTCCATATATCTGTCAGAGGCCCTTTACAGTACGAGATAGGCATGTTTTTACATGTTTTTCATGCATTATACTTTAAATAAATGAAGATGCACCACATGGGCCAAATTTCCTGCTGGGTAAGTTGGCCCACTGTACAACCATAAATCACACTGGCAGAGAATTTGGCTTTGCCTTCTTAAGATGTCTTCAAGGCCAAAGTCAACTTCAGGTATTACCATGAAGAATTATAAAATTAAGTGGAACATAAGTGAGTATAAAGGTCCCAATTCTGGAAACACCTGAGGTTAGAAAAGCATGTGATCTCATGGTTAAAGTTAAATTTGTTACGTATATGTGTTTGGAGTGGAGCCAGCTATGGCAAAAGAGACCCACATCTACCTGCCCATGTACCCATCATGGTGAGCATACAATGGATTACGCCTGCCTTCAGAGCACAAAATCCTGCCTGTCTGCAGAGCCAGCAAGAAAAAGAGGATGTGTGGAGGGGAGGAAGGCTTGTGCGATTTTTTTTTTTGTTGTTGTTGTTTGGTTGGTTTTTTGTTCCTAAAAGATGGCTGAATTGGGGCTCAACTTAGATTCCACAAACTGTTAACGCCTTCAGGTCAGTTTGCCCTCCTTCTGACTGGTTTCAGTCAGAAATAAAACAAAACAAAGCATGTTTTTCCTCCCCAAAGTGAAAGTCAAATGGAAACAAATGCTTTTGTGGGTTCTTAGGGAAAGGAAAAACAGTGAAAATGGAAAGTCTCACTTTGCATCAGTCATGAAAACAGAGTAAAGAGAGATGGAGAGACAGTGGCCTTTAGATAAAGCTGAGTGGTTGCATGTCACTCACAGTGTGGAAACTTCAGCTCAGAACTTCTTCAGGTACAGAATTGCCTCAGATCTTCTTTGCTGGTACCAAAGGATATATGTAGGTAGTCTGTTCCCGGTCTTTCCTGTTGGTGCTGCTCCCCCTTCATGAGGTATTTAAGTGTCTTCTGGGTCCCAGACTGAAACCCAAAGGTCCCTTTTTCCCTGTGAGTGGTAGTACCATTCCCTCTTCGGCTCCCTGTCTTTTTTTTTTGTCTTTTTGTCTTTTTTTCACTATTTTTTTCTGGTTTACTGGGTATGTTTACATGTCCTACCCATGTCTGGTAGGACAGAGAAGAGCATGGCCTTGAATATATAGTACAGTGCTCTAGCTGCCCTTAGCTTACAGTCCTTTTCTGTATAGTAGGAGACATGGGTTTTCTCCTGAGGCAGAGAAGGAAATTGCAGCAAGGTCTTCCACATCCTGGTTTCTGGACTTCAAGTAGAAGTCACTGACACCAAATGTATATCGTTGTTAATAAAGATCAACCAAATAAAAATTGGTCTGCCATACATTTCAATGGTTTCTAATGGATGAACTGTTGTTTATTTTCCATGGGTATTGCTTTGCCATTAGAAGATAGAATTTTATTATAATCTTTTATAGTAATAAGTCCTTCATTGATGGCAAAGTTTGTGTTCCACGGAAAAGCCTACCAAATGAAAGCCCAATCTATCAGAGTACCAGTAATGCTTTTTTAAAAAGTCTGGAAAAGGACATTTTAGAGGAAGTTCTCTTCAGTGAAGCAGAGACCAAGACATATCAGTGACTTGAGAAATAAAATTATTTTCCTTATTCTCCTGAAGTCTTATATGCAGCCATAAATGGCCGTCTTCTGTGATCTTTCACCGGATTTTTGCAATACTTACTATTAAGTCTGCATTTTTAGTCTTAACCTCTGTGAGGTAAAGACAGATACCTGTTTTACAGTCTAGTTGCTTAATGCACCAATTTGTAGCTGCCCAAATTCCCTCTTCATCATACTAAGTCTAGCAAGTTGCGGTGCAGTGCTGTGCTATCTATGGGAGGCAACATAAATTCAACTAAGTATTAACATTCATCTTGGAAAGAGCTAGGAGATGCACCTAAACCTCAAAGCTTCTGTTTACCTAAACCAGAAGTTTAGAGTGTATATGCACAGGCGTGGATGCACACATGAGCACAGTTGTGTGTGCATGCATATATAAAAATGACCATACCTCCTGCATTTTTGTGAATCCTGGAGGAAGCTGGTCCATCTGTATTAAAGCAAACCTTGTTTGGCAGCTAAAAATGAAAAAAATATTTGTAAGCAAATCTATTTAATTTAACCAAAAAACCTCTTTACTAGTGCTGATGTCCTAAAATTCTTACTAGAATCAGCATTTATGCTGGCAGTGCAGCACAGTGACCAGAGGTGGCCAGGGTGTGTCAAACGACCAGTGCTTTTCAGGTGAACTCAAAAGGTGTTTGTTGAACTGCAGTGGCAGCGGGAACCTCTCCAGGAAGATCAGGAAAACATTTTGTAAGAGCACTAGATCTCTTCCTAGTATATGTGTTATATGTGTGCAAGAATAACTATGTACATTATTAAAATATAATAACATATATTTCTGTTTTTTGTTTTCTCCATAGGTATGGGAAAATTGTATCCACAAAGGCAATTCTTGACAAAAACACAAATCAATGCAAAGGTACGTGCAAAATGTCCACCCTGTGAGAGTTCATTGTCTGTTTGAATGATTGACTGGTGGCTTGACTGCTAAGGCTTTGGCTCCAACTGTGCAATCAACATAATGTACGGTATATTACAAACATATTTAATAATGCCAAAGCTTTGAGTTGTGTTTCCAGTAACATTGCTCATTAATTTTTTTCATTAACAAACAAAATGAAAATCACAAATCAGAACAAGTATCAAATTGCTTCGGCAGAAAAGTAAATTACCTTCTAACCACATAGTGCTGTCTGATTTGAATGATATCATCAGTGATGCAAATTGATTTCCTATATAAAAATGAGAAACCTTTGGGAAAAGTTTCCCAAGCAAAACCTGGTTTAATTCTTCTATTTTTGTGAAGTCTTGGCCTATACTATTGGAAGAAGAAAATATTCTTTGGCACAAATAGATCCACAAGTTGTGATACCAAGATATAAAAATGATTCCTCTTCCAGTTTTGCGTTCTTAATTTGTCTGCTAATGTACGAAAACATTTTTTCAGTGAAATACAGCATGTTTCATGTATCTGTGTATAGCTATATTTGCCGACATAAATATTGACTAACATGTCTAGTAGTATCTCAGGACTAGAACTGTTATTCATTTAGTAGTCTGAAGAGCCATCAAGTCTATGGGGGAGAAGCTCTGCTTTGAAATGACTGTAACTTTACACTAGTGGTATACAGAATCCTTTTGGAGTAATAAGATCTAGAGTGGGTTCTTCTGGTAAGAAGCACATTCTGGGCAGCATATCTATATGAGTTGGTAAAAAGAAAAAACACTGCAGTACAGGAATATCACATGTGTGGCCAGATAGGGTATGAAGAGAAGGAGCAGAGGAAGACATGTGGGGAAATTATGAGATGGGGCAAAATCCTGCTATCTGTACCAAAGATGTTCTTGCTGTTTGTAGAAGTGTGTGCCTTTACTTATTGCCTGCCACAACAGCATTCGTTAGCCATTCGAAAGAAAAGTAAGCTGGAAGACTGCAGTTCTAGTCTTAGAAAACTCCACCAACCTGATCGGTCGTGGGCCATCATCAGAAGTGGCACTGCCATGCATTTGTTTTCGCCTGGACGTGCTTTCCCTTTCTTTGGAGCACTCTTCCAGCAGACTTCTGATAACATGGCTCTGTCTGTATTTCTTTGAATATTACACCAGGAGCAAAACCTGTTTAGTTTGGGGGTTTTTGTTTTGTTTTGTTTGGTTTGTTTTTTTTTTTTTTATTGTATTATGAAGGAATACCCTCGAAGGAAGACGGGCTGGGCCAAGTTGAGAAAGCCCTGGCAGGGTGGCTGGGGGTGCACAGAGGTGAGTGCTGCAGTTTCAAAGCCAGGAGGTGATGGACGTGCCTGACGCTGGCTGCTGCATGGCCAGGAGATTTGAGTTTCGGAGGCAAGGTGTAGGGTGGGGAGCTGTACGGAGAGGGGAACTTGCAGCACGATGGGGCTACAAAGGGGCTGAGCAGATTGAATGGGCTCTGAACTGGTTTAACAAGGAGGAGGAGGAGTGCTGCGATGGGATAAGAAGGGCTTTGGGGTAGGAGCACTTGGGGATAGGGCTCTGGGGCAGGAAGGAGTTGGGGCTTAGGCCTTGGAGAGGTGGAGGGGTCTGAGCTGCTGATGTGAGGGATGAGGAATAGGAAGTCTGTGATCAGGTAGGCTGGGGTTACCCTGGGGCCACTCTTCACTATCTTACACTCCAACTAAGACTTTCCTTTGGTGACAGGGACATGTAGGTCCTTGTCTCCTTTCCCACTACCATACAAGACTTGAGGGGTTTTCTGTTCTCTCATGTGTCAACTCCATCCTTTTTTCATCTTTTTTCTGAAATTTGTGCATCTGAAACGGCAACACAAATCAAGCAGATGGAGTTGGATTTGAACTGGGCTGTATATTGACTAATGAGATGAAGTCCATGGGAGAGAGAAATATATTTTTTCTCTGCTGATCTTGGTTGTCTGAGACCACTGTGTTGTCAGTGTAGATGCTTCAGCTGAGTGCCTAAAGGTTGGTGGAGAGAATCTGGGGGAAGCGTGCTCGATGATTGTTCTTAACTTTTTGTTTTGTTTTTAAATGCATATTTGATGGGTAACCACTCCACAAATGTCATGCCATGTGATGAGGATTTTGTTCCCATTGCCAGCGGTAAACAAGGAAAGGAGTGAACCTGTTTGCGAGACACAAAATGTGAAGTGAAAAGATTGTAAAGAATATGAATGGTCAAATTTTGAGAAAGAAAAACATCTAGATTTGGTGTTCTTTATGTTGTAGTTAGCTTTGAGATTATTGCAGTGGGGGCCATATAACAGTGATTTGGAATTTTGTAAAAGTTTGCTTTCACGCTGTTGTATTACACTGTAGGGCAGAGATATTTATTTGTATTTTCAAAGATGGATCTTTATGACATAAGTGGTGCCATTAAAAGATCGTAAACATAATTGGATTTATTAACAGTATGCTTCGTGGCATAAAAATAATAGACGTTTTGCTGGTTTAAATGCTGGGTACAATTTCCTTCCTCTTCAGTAAAGCTGCCAAAAAAAAAAAAAAAAAAAAAAAGCTTCCCAGGAATCAGAGGTGGAAGAGACCTGAAGAGGTCAGCTGGTCCATTCCTCTGCCTTGGGGCAGGATCAGCTCTAACCCGGTGCTGAGGGATGTTTCTGTAACCTGCACTCAAAGGCCTCCAGCGGTAGAGATTCCTCAAGCTCCTCAGGCAATCTGTGATACTGCTCCCTCTCCTCACTATAATGAAGCGTTTTCTAATGTCTAACCCAAATCTCCCTTGATGCAATTTAAGCCTATTGCTTCTTTTCTTATCCCCAGTGGACATGCAGAACAGTTTATTCCTTTCGTCTTTGCAGCAAACATATATATTTGAAGACTGCTATATGTCTGTCATCTTTTCCTTAGTCGAAACACTCGTCCTTTCACTTTTTCCTTAAAGGCAATTTATTTTAAGTTTCTGATTATATTGTACTTCACTGGTCTCTCTCTAATTAGCTCACTTCTTACTTGAAGTCCTTAGAGCCGGGCAGAGGATGTCAGACGGCCTAAATCTTACCATTTTCAATAATGTGGAGAGGTTATTTAATTTGTCTTTGTGATGACGACTCTCCTCTTTGTTGATATATCCATGTAAATAACTATTTGTATTTAAAATATAGATACATTTCTGAGGCACAGGGTGGTGCATGAGAACAGCAGTGCTGATTTATGCTGAGAGATTCTCTGCAGCCCCCAGTTCTGTTACTCTTTTCTCCAGCACTGCTGCCAGCCAGGCATTCCGTATTGTGAGCTTTGCTCTGTGCTGTTGATTATTCCCTCCTGAGGCTAGAACTTTTCATTTGTCTGTATTGAATTTTATCCTATTTTTTTCCCGGCTACTCCTTAATTTGCTAAGATTATTCTCAAATCTTAACTCTCCACAGTGCTTGCAGCACTTACCTCTTTAGTATCCTCTTCACAGTTAATAAATGATTTCTCTAATCCACTGGACAAGATAATTTGGAAAAGACTGAATAATAACAAACCCGGGGAAGACTTTTGAGGAAACCCTCTCACTACACCAGATAGTGCAACACTGAGCTGTTGAGAACTTCTTTTTTAAATTGGATCTGCTAATCAGTTTGGCACCTACATCACAGCAGTTTTAGCTAGATCATATTTCTCCCATCTGCTCCAGTTACGAGAGACAACCAAGGTTTAACTAAAATATATAGTACTTTCCTATCTATAAGTCTAGTTACCTACTTCTAGATGGAAGTATGATGTGATATTATTTATTCTTGCTAAATCCATGCTGCATGGTACTAATCACCTGTTACCTTTCAGGGTCTGTGATTGGATTTATATGGCTATTTGCTCTAAGATTTTTCCAGAAATATAAAGTCTCTCTAATACACTGGGGCCTACATCCATTCCTTTTTAAAAACAAAACCAAAAAACCTAACAACAGCAAAAAGCAAAAAAACCCAGGCAATTTGTTTGCTCCTTTCCAGTCTTCTGGATCTCACTAGAAGGTATCTTGTTAAACGAACACATCGTCCTGTGATGTGTATCCAATGCAGTAGGGTGGATTAAATTGACGGAGATGATAGAAGAAGTTACCACATGATTGGAGATTTCAGAATCTATTTCGGCATCATTTGTGTGTTGACCAAGATATAGAGTAGAGCTGAAAGTGGAAAATAGTTAATGTAGTAAAGAACTTATTTCAAATACCCCATGTAAGAGCAGATCTGTTAAACTAGGTTACTGCTTAGCAAGCAGTGTTAGGTTTCCTCTTGGAAAAATGAGGAAAACACTCTGCAAGGGACTTTAAGTCATTCTCCAGTATTCCTCAGATTTTTAGAAGGATACCCACTACATTCCTGTAGTGCTAAGGAACAGTGTTATCTGAGGGTTTCTCCCTGGTATGAATTAAGCAGTCGGGTCTGAAGTAATCATATATGCTGCAAGGGAGTTCACTAGGGAAACCTTTTGACGTAACCTCTCATTTTCAGATTGCTCTTTGTTGGTGGCATAACTGCTAAGTGAGGCAGAGGAGAAGCAACAGTCACCCTGTAATAGAACAATATATAAAACAAAATAAGCACAGTCATGACAAAATGGCCAGAAATCACTGAACAAAGCAGGGAACAATCACATATGGAGAATAATGAAAACCAGACACATGATTCATTCAGATGTTCAAACACAAAAACCCTAATGAACAAGTCGGAGAGTTTTGGCTGCTTTTGTTTTTTCCCTTTCCCTCCCCTCTTTCCCTCTCCCCCTTGCGCATTTCCCTTCTGGGTCTACTGTATTTGCTAATTTAAAAAGTAGGGGAAATGAAATAAAAGAAACCATTCAAGAGAAGCGTTGATCTGAAACGTGTAGACTCTTCTCTTTCCAGCCCTCACCCCCCGCCCTCTCCAGACTGGCTTGCCTTTGATAGACCTACGTGCTTAGAGCCGAGGGAATGAGTAATGGGTGTTTCACAGTACAGTTTCCATACCTCATAGCAATGGAATACAGAACAGTTAATCTGCCAAATACACAAGCCCATTTCTTAGCGTATGAATTACTGTCATCTGCATCTGCCCTTGCAGACACTTTAATTGCATGCATGCAGATTTACTTCCTAGTTTAATCAGGAGCTCATATGATTTTGAGCATTTTGCTAGGACCTTAGAAGATAAGCACAGGAGAATGACTTAAAGTCCAAAATCCCACCTGTGGGAGTTTTTTTTTAATAAATAAAACCTATGAATCACAGTAACGTGTAGGAGACAAACACTTCAACTGCATATTCTTCATTTTATGTATATTTTTTCAAACCATGTGTGACTTGATTTGTTGAATAGCAGTGTTTGTCTTAGGAGAGAAATGTGCCTAACATGATGAGAGGAACTATAGAGACTCTATTTATAATGTTAATATTTCATTATGACATTTTCCTTGTTGAGAAATGTTAGCAATGATCTATTAATTTTTAAAAGACAAAAACTGGGGATGCAGATATGCAGTCATTAGGATTGTGGTGCGTTTATGGTAAAAAAATGCCATGAGGTCATCCCTGTTAACCCACCATATATCACATACAATTTTATTTCTCCAGTTGCCTTGCTGTTTTTAGACCAGGAATTAAAATTTACCATGACCTATTTTATAAATTGAGAGTTTATTTGTGTAACAAAAATGGGATAACTGGAGGCTCACTATAAGTGTTGGAGATAATTGGAATGGCATGATAAAGTGGTGCTTCCTATCTCCCAAAAGGAGTCTGTCCTGCCTTGTGTCAGTGGTGCTACTCATCTGCTTAAGTTCACCAGCATCCCTAAGTACCCTCATGCATTGGAGCTTAATGAGCTGGAGGCTTCTGCTCTGGTGTTCTGATAAATAAAGCTTATAAGCATATAGTAGATATACCTTGGTGTGTATGTTAGACAAAATACTTTCGTAACTTTAAATTTTAGAAAGTAATTTTTTTTGCACATATTCTATGAAGACTAAAGGTTATTTGTGATCATATGAAATTACACATTTTCACTTTATTAATTCCTATTCCTATTATACTTGAGATGGCACAATTTGGTTGTGACTAGCAACACGAAGCAAGTCTATGTAAAATAACAAGCTACTGAAGAAAGAGCTAAGCTGCATAGAAAGCCATTTAGTTAATAAATTTTATTTATTGGGAATAAGCTCAAATTGCAATAACTGTGCTGTGTTATTTATGATTCTCAGAATTGCCGTTTTGAGAGAGAAAAAAAGTCCAGCCAAGTAGGTCTGTGCCTGATCACAGACTGTAAACTGTTCACACTAGGAGGGCATGCACAGTGTGCTTCAAGGGAAAATGGATCTTGTAGAAAGTAAATAATTTGTAAAACAGACTTATTTAATTTTGAAACTCTAGACTTGTGTAACAAATAAATCAATCCTATTTTCGATGCCGGGATAGACAATAGATGTGGTGATTTTTTGTGCATTAGTTTTGTTTGTTTGCATTTCTTTTTTTTTTTTCTGTCTTTTTTTAATCCATTCCGAAGTTTTATGTAATCAGTGGCATAGTAGTTCACAAGTTATTGAAAGTGTAGCAATATGGAATATTTTAATTCGGTAGGTTTTCTGACAGTGAGACGTTTGTGAAGGCTGGGGAGATGCTGAGTGTGGGCAGGCGCTTGGCAAGTTTTGTCTCTGGCTCTGCAACCTCTGTGAGGTTGTTCACTCACCAACGAAGTGTTGTAAGTTCACACCCTACCTTATCAAATGAAAGCTCGTTTGATCTGCAGGCTCATGAACTTCGATGCTCTGTAAATCTGCCCGTTTTAAGAAGTCACCAGAAACTAGATGGCAGGGGGGAGAAGTGCATGTGTATTTTTAAAAACATATCTGTAGCTATCCCCTTGAACTTACAGATGATGTGTTTATGGATGTCTAGGTAACATAAAGAACCAATGGCGCTCAGTGGGCGTGTGTGATGCCGTTGGGTGTACTATTTTCCTGGCACCTGTTGGGTTGGCCAGCAGGCATTATATGTGTCTTGGCAAACGTGTGTTTCGCGAAATCTCAGTTTAACTTGGAGGTAGAGATTCTCCTGTTTGTATGTTTTTGAATGCTTTCCACATCTGCTGAAGTGAAATAGGAAAGGGTTTGATGAGTGGTGCCAAGCAAGTCATCATAGCTGGAGTGTGCCAGCACTGGCCGCTGCCCTGCCGTGGTGAGGACTCGGAGACATACCTGCCTCCATGTCTGCAAAATGTTGTTGCACCTCAGGAAACATTCTTGACTGCATCTAAATAGTGCTCTGTCTCAAGCAAGTCCTCTAAAAATTGCTTATTGAGTTTAAAGCCAGGTCCTCTACAGAGGAAACTCCTTTCTAATTAGTTCCCCAGACACTTCCTTAAACTGCTTCTTTGCAATTAAGGAAAATATTTCCTGGGTCATTATCTTTTCATAAATGAACTCATGGCCTAGCAAATATTTTTTGTAAGGAGACCCAAGATGCTCAAGTATTCTGTGACATACCTAATCTGTGATTATTCTTAATTTACTGCTTCCAAAATTTGCAGGCCCATATCGCTGGCAAATAATTGGTTTAATTTTGTTTCCTGCCAGAGAAATAAAAAGGTAAAAATTTCCATTTATACACAGTGATTAATGTTTTGATTCATTGGTCTGTATAAAACTTTGCCAATAGCTTGGCATGTGTTTGAAGTGTATTTTGGGACTGGGTAATGTTAGTAGGCTCTTAGTGGTCTCAGCAGACTTGGAAATATCTATTTCATATCACAGAAGTGAGCAAAAGAGAAATTTTTTTTCTCTTTGAACAGTGGCTTGTAATGAGCTTTGTTGAAAGCTTACTTGCAATCCATTGGCTTTTTCAGCTGTCTTGCAGAGTCACTTTGCTTCAACTTTTTTCCTCTGATGCCACAGAATCATGATACAGCATCTCATATATCAGTATTTCTGTTTCGCCTCTGGTTGCTCGAAGGCAGGTCATCTCTCCCAAAAGCGGTGGTACTCCAAGAAGTTGGTTTCTCAAAAGTCTCAAGACCTTCAGCACAAGGGCAGACCTGTGGAAACCCCCAGGAAGAGGAGGACAGTGTCCAGCTTCTTAGTTTTGCTAGAGCTGACTCCATTACACTCTCTCAGAGCATACAGCATACGCAAAACAAATGCTTACTTGATATAGTGACAATTTGATAATAAATCCAATTGACAGACTCTTATTGAACACAGGTACTCAACAGGAACCATTCTGAATCAGATCTCTTAATTATAGCGTGTCTTCACTTCTGCAGTATGCCAGCAATCAGAGAAGTCACCGTTCTCATTTTCCCCTATTAGTGCACGTCCCTGGCTTTTGTTTAGAAGAGTAGAACTCTCTTACCCAAGTGAATTAAGTAAATGTTCTTTCTTGGTAGATAATACACTGTGAAAGTAAAACACTAATAGACCGTGCCATCATTTTTATTAAATCTTTCTGGGTATTTGAGGGCTGCCTGTCTGGAGATGGCATAGGATTGCTAGAGTAGGAATATATGTGCAACACAGGAGAAAAATCATAACCTCGGGCAATAAAGATGTAGTGCTCTCAACGCTGAACAAAAAAACCCACCCGGAACAGTTCTGGGGAAGGAACTGGTGGGCATTATTAATATTATTCCATCTATTTAGGTTATGGTAGCCATACAGCAGTAAAGCTCTAGATGTTAATCGAGAGTACAGAAAACAATTGTACTGTACAAAAATGAATTAAGATGACCTTGTCCTATGGACTTTGCAGCCCAGGGCTTTGAAAAAGAGCAGTGTCCACAATTAATTTTAGGTATTGTGAGTAATCTTATGACTTTGACTGGAGTTAAATCACATTTTTTTAAATACTGAATTCTTCAAAAAAGAAAACTCCAAACCAGTCTTTCAGCTGTCCTGAGAATAGTCATACAGTTGGATAACATTTAGTGAGTTTTTTTCAACCCAGAATGTTTTGAGGAGAGCTAAATTTATATATGAGAAAAGGAGGAGGCCATGTTAGGGGAGGTAGAAACAACTCTCCTACTTGGTGAAATAGTTTTTGTCTGACTGGGTCTTCCTCAGGACCAATGATCGGCTGATGTTTTCTTCCATTAGATGGCAGTGGTGTGATATGTGGTTTCTCTGGACCCCCAAATTACAAGTTTGATTAAAAAATTACAAATAGTTCAATTTTTCTTTCTTTTAAAAGTTTTGTTTATATTTTCAGAGTCTCCAAGCTTTCAACTTTTTATTCACATAGAATTTTACAACTTATTGGCCAGTTTCAAGCAAATGTGCCAGAGGACTGGGACTTTCAAATACAACAGAGTTAAAAAATTTTCAGAAAATGGGCAGTTATGTAGAGTAGAGACTCGGTGCTCCCGCAGAAGGAAATGCAGGGTGGGTTTAATTTTACTCCACCTAAAGTAACCGCAGTAAATCACCACTTGCTCATCTATGATGGAGCCAGAGCTTGTGCTGGTAGTGCTGAACAAGGAATTTGGGAGGGAGGTATGGGTATTGGAGGGGAGGGTGGAAGCAGTAAGGAACACTCAGGGTGGGGGATTTGAGTTACTGCAGCAAGTTGTAGCATCACAGTTGGGATAGGACATGGGCAGAGACAGGAAAGATGGGGCTCATGTATAAGATGACAGGCTTTGTTCACTTCATTGCTCGTAGAATAATCTGTTTTATTCTAAACAAAGGAGAAAACCAGAAATTTAATTTTTTTTTATATGATCTCTATAAAGATCTTTCAGCCACATGCCCTCGTTGCTTGAGGTATTAGTCGTGGCATTGTTGTTTATTAACTTATTAAATATGGAGCAGTAAACACCATTTATTTTTAAATGAATTAATATGGACTTGTTGCCCTTCATGGCTTTTTTATTAATTGAATATTTTTGCTAAGCTGTCTGCTTTCAGAGCAAAGGTTGCTGCCAGGAGATGGGGGTCAATGGGACCGCCATTTAAATGCATGGTATCTCTATGTTAATTGCCTGAATATTTAACCAACGAAGCATATCATTCTGCAGAAAGTAAAGGTTTTTGCGGTCAACCTTTAATCATGAAACAGCAAGAAAAAGTCATGAGTGACCCTGTTTGCCTGAGGTATCTTGGTTACTCTTGTCAGTCACTTCAGCTCACAGTAAATTGCAGGGTAAATTCCACATAATGGATGGAACGTATCTTTAAAAAAAGCCCCAAAACTGAGGAGAAATCAGTGTTCAAAATTCTAGCATTTAATTTTTGTTTTTGTTGCACATTATCCTAGTACTTATTTCCTTTTTAATAAAACCAGATTTTATTGCTAGTATAGATAGTTATTAGAGAAGAAACTCACAGAACAGACATTAAGTATGCCTTGAGTTTTGGAGACAGATACATATTTATCAGGTTGGTGAATGTGAGTTCTTACATCAGAAAGAATTGCGTAGCTACTGCTTGCCATGCTCTGCTTTCTTGGGCTGTTACTGTAGAAGTGTTAAAATAGTTACACTTAAAGCAGAGGGTGTATGCCATGCAACAAGTCCTTCTGAGGCTGCCCCTGTTTTGTGACCCTGCTGTGTTTTCTCTAGTGTCTAGTCATCAGATTGAGTTTTTGGAACTGAAAGTATTTCGGATTGCTACCTCTGTTAAATTTCTTTGAATAGAGTCAGTTGGTTCAAAAGTTATGGGGAAGGAGGGGCTGCCTTATGTAGATATTTCTGCAATACATTTATATTCTTTGCCTTGCTTTTTACTCCTTTTCTAATGATTCCTAGAATTCAGTTTGCTCTTTTGAGCAAATACAGAGCTGACATTTTTATGGACAGCTCAAAGGACATCATTTTATAATGTGAAACTGGCATTGTTTTCTCCCATGTGCATCACTATGTTTATCTACATTTAATTTCTTCTGTTGGTTTATTACCCAGTCGTTAGTTTAATAAGGTCCTTCTGCAGTTCTTCACACTTGCCCCCCTCCCTGTTTTTTCGCCTGAATAATCTTGTCACCTCCCTCCTTAGCCTCTTCTCATCATTTAGAAACAGGTTGTGCAGCATGGGTCCCGGCAAAGCTCCACATGGAAGTCCATTGGTGCCATTCCCCTCTTGTAACAAAGACCATGCCCTCCACCCTCTGTTTTTATCTTTTAAGCAATTGTTTATCCAAGAACTTTCCCTCTTAAGCCACGGCTGCTTAGTTTCCTAAGAAATCTTTTGTGGGGACCTTGTCAAATGCCTTTTGGAGATCCAAGCAGACTATATTAGCCAGATCACCCTTATCCACAGGCTTGTTGACCTTTTCAAAGAACTCCAATACGTCTGTGAGGCAAACCTATGAAAGCCAGGTTAACTCTTTCTACGTTCTGTATTTCCATTGATTTTACTCTGCTTCTGTAATTTCTGGTAATTTGACGCCAGGTTTACAGACCTGTAGGTACCCGGATCTCTCCTGGGATCTTTTCAGAATACTGCTACTACCTGTGCCACCTCCCGGTCCTCAGGTACGAAGTTGGTTTTAGAAAAGAAGCTGCACACCACTTACAAGTGTGTGTAGTCAGCTATTGTGTCCTGGAGCTCTTTTCAAAGGGGGAGTGTGAATACCATCTGCTGTTGCAATTTGTTAGTGTTCACTTTTGTCAATTTGTCCCATAACCTCCTCTGTGGTCATTTCAAATTAAGAGTTGCACCTGTTCTTCTGGGCTTCCTAAGCAGCTGCTCTCTGAAACAGCACCTAAAAATGTGCTCTTTGCATTAGATTCCATTTTGCCCAATCTGTGTAGGGATAGTTAAAGTCCCCAGCGAGCACTCCACTCTCTTCCTGCCCTTACTGCTTTTCTGCATCTTCGTCTGCACATTGCAGTTGGTGTTGCCATCCTGGCGGGGCAGGCAGGAGGACAGAGGTAGCTCTCCAATAATGCAGAATTACCGTTCTTCATCTTTAGGGCTGGGATTTCAGTTCTTGCAGCGTCTGCGTTACTTGCTGCCTTGCTTAACCTGATCATGTCTCCACCACCAGCACAGTCTACTCTCTGTGCCATGAATGTTGTATCTTAGTGTTACGGTGGTCCACTCATTGCCTTACTCTCACAGTCTTTCTAATACATGAGTGTTTTCTTACTGTAGTGTGTATTCCAGTTCACCCATCTTATCTCTTAGGCTTAAAACATTTAGGGAGCTACTAGTGTTCCGGTTGTGTTGTCAGCTCCATATTTGAGTGACTCTGTGGTTACTTTCCATCCCAGTGTGACCACTTAAATTCTCTGGCCTGTTTTGTTTGCAAGAGGGGATAGATCTAGTGATCACCCTCTAATTTTCTCCGAGGTTACCAATTCCCCCATCTATTTGCCTGATGAGAGAGACTGCCATCACTCCAACCTGCTCCTTCCTTCTGGTTAGCTCCAAGTTCCAGAGGGACGCTTCCAATGACAGAAGATGCAAAGTCAGCAGCTCTCAGTAGGGAAGATCCAGCACTGGCTCACATCCTGCGTCACCACCTGAATGCTGCCTTGAGCTGGCGGCTGCCCTAATGGACTTGGGTCTGCTGTATGACACTGCTGAAATATCCTCTGTGAACCTCTTCCTCTTCTCCTTAGCAGGATTTGGCTCGATTGCTTGAATCATAGAATCGTTAAGGTTGGAAAAGACCCTTAAGGTCATCGAGTCCAACCGTTAACCTGTCACTGCCAAGTCCACCACTAAACCATATCCTCGAGCACCATGTCTACCCTTCTTTTAAATACCTCCAGGGATGGAGACTCAACCACTTCCCTGGGCAGCCTGTTCCAATGCCTGACTACCCTTTTGGTGAAGAAGTTTTTTCTAATATCCAACCTAAACTTCCCCTGGTGCAGCTTGAGGCCATTTCCTCTCATCCTATCGCTTGTTACTTGGAAGTGATGTCCCTGAATGTTCAGCTGCTGCATTTCTCTGTCTTAATCCAGTCCCTCCCATTTTGCTGTCCTGCTCTCAGGAGCCAGAATCTCCTGCTGAAGACCATAAGTTGTTTGCACAGCACACTCAGGTGTGCAGCTCTCTCATGAGGAAGACATAGAAACAACAGTTGGCGTAGCAAATTGAGTAATTCCTACCTTAATTTCTTCTCCCTGAGTATTTCATAGAACCATAGAATCATCAAGGTTGGAAAAGACCCTTAAGATCATCGAGTCCAACCGTTAACCTATCACTGCCAAGTCCATCTCTACCGTGTCTTCAAGCACCGTATCTATCCGTTCTTTAAATACCTCCAGGGATGGAGACTCAACCACTTCCCTGGGCAGCCTGTTCCAATGCTTGACCACCCTCTCAGTGAAGAAGTTTTTCCTAATGTCTAACCTAAACCTCCCCTGGCACAGCTTGAGGCCATTTCCTCTCGTTCTATCGCTTGTTACTAGGGAGAAGAGACTGACCCCCACCTTGCTACAACCTTTCAGATAGTTGTAGAGAGCAATAAGGTCTCCCCTCAGCCTCCTCTTCTCCAGGCTAAACAACCCCAGTTCCCTCAGCTGCTCCTCATAAGACTTGTGCTCTAGACCCTTCACCAGCTTCGTTGCCCTCCTCTGGACACGCTCCAGCACCTCGATGTCCTTCTTGGAGTGAGGGGCCCAAAACTGAACACAGTACTCGAGGTGCGGCCTCACCAGTGCCGAGTACAGGGGCACTATCACCTCCCTGGTCCTGCTGGCCACACTATTCCTGATACAGGCCAGGATGCCATTGGCCCTCTTGGCCACCTGAGCACACTGCTGGCTCATGTTCAGCTGGCTGTCAACCAACACCCCCAGGTCCTTTTCTGCCAGGCAGCTCTCCAGCCACTCCTCCCCCAGCCTGTAGCGTTGCATGGGGTTGTTGTGACCGAAGTGCAGGAATAACCCCATTTGATGGGGTTATTCCTTCAGCTGCTTTCTATCCAGGTAACCTGTTTGACCTCCTCTCTGGTTGCTGCCCTAAGGACAAAAGCTAGAGTTGTCTCCTCCTTCCATGCAGTCAAACTCATGCTTTTATGGTCTCAGCTTAGTTCTTGGAAATGTTAGGGCTCTTCTTATTCAAAAGAGTCTGAGGAGAGATTGGTGGGGAATGGAAGACATCACATTTAAGAGAACATTTACAAAAACAAAACAAAATAGGAAAGGCACTGACTATGAAGAAATCAGTGTCTGGTATTAGGCAGGGATAAAAAAAAATGCGTGCACAGTGCTGGCAGCAAGAATAAGTGAGGGTAAACAGGCTGTGATTAAATTACGGGTGAAATATGGGTGAGAGATTCTGACCACCAAAGCAGCAAAGTTTTGGTACAGGAGGTAGAGCAAGCTTAGTTTTTATGACAGGAGTTGTGGCATGAGGCTGTTTGAGAGTGGGGTGAGGGTTCAATGACCAGCTTCTTGTCCAAACGTATGCACTTACCTCATAGAGTTCTCCCGATGTTGTGAGTTCAGAGCCGGGCAAATATGGTCAGATGTTCCTTTTTAGTGCATAATTTCATTCAGCTGCTACAATAATCTCAATAGCTGCACCTTCTCAAGGAGCACTGGGGGGGGGGGGGGAGCAGGGAAAGGTACTCTCCTTATGGCTGCTGTCTCTGGGGCCATTGCAGCCAGGGGGGGAGCTGGGCTCTGTTGGATGCTGGCTCAGGGCTTTTGGGGCTGGGGCACTCTGCCACCCTTTTAAACAAGCCTGTCCTTGGAGGATGCCTCCTGATACAGGTCCTGGCTCTCGGGCTGAAGAGGGGGCCAGCAATCTCTCCTGCCCTTAGCCAGGCTGACTGACTGCGTTGGGGTGCATGGGTGCGTGTGGGGGGGACCTGCGGTGGTTTGCTGAAATGCTGGGGAGCAGGAGGCAGAGGAGCAAAGTGTGGCTGCGTTATGGTTCATCTGCTTGCAAATTATGAGCATGTTTGCCAGCGTGAGGCCTAGGAAATGTCTGTAGGCTTGCACGTTAAAGAAAATAAAATAATTCCAAAATGGGTTTTGTCAAATTAACCTTTGAAAGCCAAGCAAGGTGAGCTCGCTGTGTTTTGGGAGTGAGGATAAGGCAGAGGAATGGCTATGAAATGCTCCCCTGTTATTTTAACTGAAAGTCGAGACTATCACTCAGTCATTTCATATTAATAAAGCTTATAAGAAAATGGGATTTTCAGATTATGATTTTAAAGCCCCGTGTTCCCACTGTGTTTTAGGGAAGAGTGGAAGCACATGTCACCCACAGGACTAAGTGAAACCAGAAATTTCATTTCAGTTCAGACAGTCTTTACTGACACTCTGCTCCTGGGTTCGGCATTCCTGGGAGGGAGAAGAGAAGTGGAATGTAAAAGGAGAGAAACTTTCCAGTCAACATTTGGTTTGAATTTACATATAACTTTAGAAAAGAAAGGAAAAAAGAAAAAAGTACCTTTATAATTCCAGTGTTGGTCCACTTTAACCTCAGAAACATTAGCAGTTCTGTAAACCTCCCATACACCATTCATTCTATGTGCTGCATCAATGTGTCTGCATTGTTATTTTGTCCTGATAAATAAGGATTTACATAGAGGAAACTTGGAAATAGAGGAATGTTTGGATTGGTATCTAGAAAAGTGTCCTTCTTTATTTATTTTACTTATTTATTTTATAAATTAGATAGCTCCCCACATTCCTTCAGAAAACAGAAATTAGATCTAATATTACAGCTTATCTTCTCTCTAGTAGAGGTCCACACTGTAGACTGCAGATCTAGTCTGTGCTGTTCAAGGCATGGTAAGAAAATCTCTGAGTTAGGGTGAAAAAGGCCTTCAATTTTAATACCTCAGTTGCCCGGTGCAGAGCAGTGTTATCAAGGAGCTTGTGAGATCGATCGATCTATCTGTCTATAGATATAGGTATATAATATGTGTGTACGTGTGGTGAACTACTTTATTAGAAGTTGATGTATCGGTCCATCTCATATAATACCTTGCATCATTATGATGCAAGAATTGACAATTGTGAGCATTTCAATGTTAGTTATACAAGTCGCAATTCATAAATAATAACTAAAAGTATAATTTTGGTCTAGTGATAAACTTTCCTAGAAAGAGCAATTTCATTATCAATCACAAGATAGGCATTGACATTTGAAGTTGACAGTACGGTTCAACTCATGAACGTTTCCATTTTGCATGTGTCCTTTATTCTGCTTTCTGAATTTTCTGAATATAGGCAGGGCCACCTTAGGATGTGTATACTTAGCATCAGATGTGTGCTGAAGCACAGTACTGAAGAAGGCCTTGAGTTACACTGAAATCAATCTTCTTCATAAAACTTGTGTCAGCTCTGATGCAACCTTATGCTTCAAAGTTCGTTTTAGGAGAAGGGACGCGTAAGCTCGCTGTTACAGGACCCACAAATGCTGCTATTTATACTGAGCCCTACACCTCAGTATTTTGTTTTATAATACTGTTGGAAACATCACAAGCCTGAGGATATATTTGAAAAGCTTCCTCTCTCTTTTGTGATGATGTGAAGGTAGTGTTCCCAGGTCTGCCGAGCTTGGAATTAATTTGGTCATTATGGCTAGGCTGCGTGTCAAAAATGTTATCTCCATTACTTCAGTGAAACCCTGACTCATGCTTAAGATGGTAGCCTCAAGGAGTAGGTATAGCACTCACTTGGAGAGGATGTTATGCTCTTGATATTTATGTTGGCTGGCCTGTATGCTTGTTTTCAACATATCCTATTTGGATCTTTTGGATCACTTTTCAGATTTGGGGCTCAATCTTCAAATATTTGTCAACTGCTCTCAAAAGTGAGACACGGAGGCGTGCAATGTATTATGCTTACGTGCCTCAAAACCTGTGGTACTTTTGGGAAAACAATACCTTGCTCTTCTTGATAAATGCTTACTTGTTCTGCTTGCACTACTACACCTGAAGCTGCACATGGATCACTCTCTGCGATTTGAGTACATTTAGTGGATTATTTTGATGCGCATTTCTGCAAACTCTTACTTCTATGCTTATGAGCACGAATACCTCCTTTAATTATGAAATGGGACTGCAAGATGAGTAAGAATTTCTGGAAAGCTCAGAGTTCAGAGTTAATGCAGAAGAGGAGAGGACCTTTTGCTTTGCAAGCTTCTGGGAGGAAAGAAGGTATTTTACACCAACTGGCAAAGAGCTTACAGGGCACACTTCCAAACCTTCAGAAAAAGTTTCCCACAAAGACTTTTTTTTTTTTTTTTTTTTTTTTTTTAAAGTCATGCTGCAGGAATTAAGTTGGAGATATCACTGACCGAAAGGACATTTTTTCTGAATGAGCCGAGAACCAAAGGAAATGACTCCGGGGTTTGAAATCCTTTTATTTCCTCTGTGGAAGATATCTGTGCAGCTGAAACGAACCCTTCTGGCTGGCTCCAAGCCAAACTTTATGGGAACTGAGATTAGGAAGTTCTATGGTCAAAATAGCCATTGAACAAAATGCTTCCAGTTTAAAGCCTCAAATTTCCTGATAAAGCTACAGCGTTTAACCCTTCCTTTTTTTTTTCACTTGAGTGAATGACCTGCCCGTTATTAGGCACAAACTGTTTATCTAGTTGTGGTCCCTGCAGTGCTCTCAGAATTGCCTGCAAAGCATTTGCTGATTTTTACTTTTATGTGAGATAGGCAGAGCAAAACCCAGAAAAATGTTGGAACAGGTTTGGATGATGTTTCCCACTTCAAATAGCAGGAAAACTGCTATAAACAAGAAATCAGATTGCCAACTGCAGTGTGGCATTTTTGTCTTGCAGCCCTTTTTGAAGGGATGCCTTGTTTTGTTTTATGGTGGGGTTAGCTGGCTTGCTTGGCCTTTGTGAACTAAATGAAGAGGCAGCAGCAATAGCAACCGTGCCTCTGAACTGCTGTATTTACTTCAGAAAGTGCTAAAAAACAGTGTGCTGTGACTAGAGCACCAAGCCTGGCCTCTGAATGCTGTGGCATGGGCTAGCTAATCTCCAAAGTAACAAAATACTTTAATTAGAACAATGAAATTCTACATTTTTGTTCATGGATTTCTTTCCCTGTTGCCTTCAAACTGTTTTGCCTGTGGTAGGTAAGGGCATGCTAGGGAAGGCCTGGAAGGGTGGCAAAGTCAGTCAGTGCTGGGATTGGCAGTGACGTTCGGGTGTGCTGATGTATCCTTACCCTGCCGTGCTTGGGACTACATTGAGCCAACCACTTCTGCCACCTACCTACCTGTGTGCCCGTCCCCTGGTGCACATGCCCATCTCTTTTCCACGTGGGCAGTGCTTCAAAGCAGAGTGTGTCCGAGGTGGATGTAGGCTGTGTTTTGGGCAGTTCTTGAGGAGGATGTCGGTGATTGTACTGCAGTCATCGAGATGTGACAGGATGTGGCCGCATCCGCTCTTTCTGTCCCCACCAGCACTGTTTTATTCCCCAAAGTGTATATGCCTTTGTGCGTACTTTGTGTATCATGCATTAATGCCTTTGCGCAACCTAAATTTAAAAGTCCTAAATATTAGGCAGGTGTTTCCATCATTTCACCTGAGAGACTAATTCCCAAAATAATAAAACTCATTATTAGTAAGGTTTTTTCTTTATGCTCAGCCTAAATTTTGCTTTTCCTAATTTAATCCCACTACTCTTCATTATCCCTCCTCCCCTACCTCTGGGCACCACACTAATTAATTCATCTCCCTCTTTGGTTTTTGCTTTTTACCCTTCAATATTATAGTTCAATGTTAAAATGCATTCCTCTCTTCTTGTATTTACTCAGCCCAACAGATATATTTTAGCTCCAGCAATCTTTCCTTGTAAAACTGTTCCTGCTGACTTCTATTCAGTGTTATTGTTCATCAGTGAACAAACCCTCTGGTATGTTTACAAATTGCTGGTATCAAAGTGATCAGAACAAGATACATTACCCCAGGTAAGTGTGTGAGTGACATTAAAACTGGAAATTTATATATCAGTGCCCTTAAACCATTTTTGTTTGCTTTCTCTTGGGCTTTTTTTTTTTTTTTTAGAGGGTGATTGCTTGTAGGTTTTATGATCAGATTTTAAATCAAACCAGAGTCTGACACTTCCTAAATGTACTTAGGAAGTCCTATTTAATAAACATATAGGGCATAGGTGATTTTAATAATTTGATAATTTTTGAAATGTGTTATATATGTGGGTGACCTGGCATGAACCTTTCAAAAGTCTCAGTTTGCATGTCTCTCCTTTTCAATCAGCACTATTTCTGGAATGATTTCTAAACATTGTGAAGGCCGTTCTTCCCTATTCTAAACTTTGTGGGTAATGTGAATAATCAACTTCTCTGTTATTTAATGATATTCTCCCATCTATTTGTAGACAGCTATCACATTTGCCCTCCCTCATTATTTTTTCCTTTTATTATCCTCTGTGGCCTAGACATAATATGCCAATGCAGGTAAACTTAAGCAAGTCACTAATGAAACAAATGCCGAATCTGCCATTTGTTATCTGAATCTTGACCAAACCATCATTTTTTCTCTTTCCTCTTCCAAAAAAGGCATCTAGGATATTTTTTTCCTTTTAAAGGTCTGCCCCCCAGTTACAAAGGGAGCATAGTACCATCATGTATTACCAGTCATCTTAAAAATAAACAAAAAAATCCAAGCAAAAAACCCAAGCCCAAGTCCCAGATGGTGAGCAAGTAAAGGCTGGAAAGAGCATGTCCTTGTCATCTGGCAAATATGGTATATACCCAAAAAGTAGAAATGATGTGAACTTTGCCTGGAAAAAACAAGTCACTTATTAGAGACTATGTCTGTTAGGATATGTTGGCCAACTCCTTCTGCAAAAAGTCCTGTAATTATCATTTAAAATTTCCACAGGCCTTTATTTTTCTGTTAATCATTCTATCAAAATATTATCTGTGGTTTTCTGTCACCTTACAAAGAGGAAATCCTCTCTGGACCATGTTCCCATGAAAGACTGATTTGGAGGAAAGGCCAAGCTGTGTGAAAGCAGTGATGATACTACTTGGCCTGAGGAAAATTGCTGTAAGCCAATAATAAATGGTAAGCAGAAGAATTAAGAATAAGGAGTACTCTAAAAGGGTGCTCTGAAGTAATGCATTTTTAGTCCTTACCTGAGAGATGATGGAAGACTCCAGATTCATGCAACAAGAGCAACTAGTAAGCTCAAACTGGAGAGCTGTCATGAATAATGGACTACTGTTAGCTTGAGAGGTTCTAGTTAATGGGCATGTGAAGCGATTTTGCAGTGTCTGTATTTAAATGCATTAGCAATAGGACCAAATTATCAATAGTCAGAACTTTTATTCCTTAAATTAATTTAATGAATTTAAGATCTCCTCACAGGAGATCTATTAGTCTATTTTGAGATCCTTTCATGGAAACTCAACCTACAGAAGGAGGGGGGGAGAGGTTGTCTTTTATCCACAGTCACAGAGGGGAGTGTTGCTAAAGCCAGGATTAAACCTTCTGAGATTTCCTTGCTGTCCCATGTGCATTTTACAAAACTCTTTGCAAGTGGAGGAGCAGAGTATTCCATCACCATTTGCTATCAGAAAGCAGAAGCCTGGTCACAGTACTTTGATGTTTTAAATTTAAACTTGATGAGCTCAGCACTTTGTTTTTTCTAGAGAGAATCAGATGAACTGCTGAATGTAATGTTACGCAATGACAGGTTTTTGATAGTTTAAAAAAAAAAAAAACCCAGACAATGTATTTCCTTTTTAAATGATTGACTGGAATGCCTATGTTGTTCCTCGGAAAGCTTAAATACAGATGTATATGTGATGTAAGAACATACATAAAACTTGATATTTAAGTAGGCTGCTTTCTTGCCTAATCATATCATTGAGTTCAAAATAGTGTTGTCATAACAAATTGCTATACGTTATTAATATTATAAACACATGATTTTTACAGCTCCCCTTATTTTTTTAAAAAATGTGTTGTTTTGAACTGGACATTTCTGGAGGGCTGAGCTTGAAGAAATTCGTAAAAAACATTCTGGTGAAATATTGGTGCTTATTCATTTACAGATATGGCAATACATTTTTCTGATTCGTAAACGCTTTTGAAAAATCTTGAGTTTTCATTTGAACATTTGGTAGTAAAAACAAGCATTCTGTAAAGTGTTGATTTCCTGCGTGGTTTAAATCACCACGCGTGACTGTTTTTGCACATGGGAAATACTATAGCTGTGTAACTGTTGTGATTGAATGAGGGAGGTATAAACTCTCTTAACCTACGAGTATCTTCTTATCGGACCTATCTTTTCAAAAGTGCAGAGTTTGCAGCAGTTCCCATCAGTCTAACTTTAGTTTCTCCCTCCTTCTCCCTCCTCCTCTTTTTTTTTTTTTTTTTTTTGTAACTCTCAATCTGATTTCCTAATCTATTGTTGCAAGCAAAGCTAACACACACAAATCCCACAGGCATCTCTCTCCCCACATTTACAGCTTCTAAATTGCTATTCCTTGACTGATAACTCTTCTTGAAACCACCCAGGCAGAGGTATTGCCAGTGGAAATCAAGAGTCATTCTTCCAATGTCATTAGTTAGTACATTGCCATGAAACTTGTTATGTAGCAGTGAGCCCCTCGGTGCTTGGAGGTGTAAGATCCTGCAGAAGGATCGAGTAGAGCTGGTGCTGCCACCTTTCATAGTAAAGGATTAGAAGTGACAGCCAGCTCTTCCCTTGACTGACTTAAACAATCACTATCAAAATGAGTACAGTCATGCTGCATTCAGTCATGTTGTGAGGTAATATATGCTAACACCAGTAATGGGATAGAGGAGATGGTGCTTTATATTCATTGGGCTATGTAATTGGGAATCTGCTTGTCACGTGTCTCCTATGCTGTTATTTCCAGTAATATTCTTTATGTCGAAGCTTGTTCCTAATGTCTGAAGTACTGGGGAAAGGGGGATGAAATTCTCTTCACGGCACTCTCCACATTTTTTTTTTTTTTTTTTTTGAGTGACAGGTTGCTTAACTTCTCTCTGCTTCAGTGTTTCCCCATCTGGTATAAATGAGGATTATCTGTCTATCTTGGATTCTTCCATGGCTTGCATCGCTCAAGTACCAGAGTGCCTCACAGTTGTGCATGCATTTGATCTCTCAACACCCCAGGCTGTGGGGGAAGTACCATTAATCCCATTTTACAGAATTTTAAAGAAAGCGTGTGGTAGAGCAGATTTTCCAGGTCAATGTTTGCCATGAGACATTCTTCCCTCTGGTTGACCATATATAATACCCAGAGAAGGTGGAGGATCTTGAAAGTAACATTTGCTTTTTTTTATCCTCCTGGGTGAATGTGTCAGTTGAGTAGTTGAATTGGTTAACTCCGAACCTATTGCCTATCTTAGCCCAGGCAGGCCCTACGTACATTATAATCGGGTCAGTCTTTCAGGAAACAGGCAATGACCCTGACCACACCAATGGTGTTCCTCAATGAACTGTAGATATTCCTAATCTGATGAGAGCTGGGTGGCCAAAGGCGCTATTTGCACAGTAGCCTAGCCACTGCATTTCCTGGACTAAAGAAGACCAAGACCAGAGAATGAACATAACTTTCCTTTTTGTCAGAGGGATGGTGCCCAGTGTAAAGATGGGAAGTGTCTCCATAAATGACCAGATTTTGGTAATGTTTAAAATATACTCAATCTTGTGTTTAACATGAATTTAATAATTAATAATGTAAACCACGTGTAGGATAAAGTATGTGTCTTGAATTTGGCATACAACACTGACTTATTCTACAGCACCAGAGGGGCTCACATTAGTATTACAAACTTACAGGAGAGATTGCTGTCTTTGCACTTGGAGTTGATGCCTTTTTTTCCCAAACAGATTATCTTGGGGAAAGTGTACGGGAATGAACTTGCCCTGATTCTGGTAGCAAGCTGTGAAGGAGCTGGGGGGAAGGAGCCCCAAGGAAGGCGAGGACTGTCCTGAGAAGTGCTAGAGATGCTCACAGTTCTGCAGGGAAACAGAATGTGGACTTGAGCTCAGCCTTGCAGCACTCTTTTTTCCTTTAACCAGCAGATTACCAGGGTAAACACATTTGCTTCTGGGACACTGCAATACAGGACAAAGCCGCAGTACAAGTTTTGATCAGATGATTTCCCAAACTCTCTGTACAAAACTGTTGTTAGGAAGCACAGGTCCTGATTCAGTATCACCAGTGTCTTCTATTTCCTAATGTTTGGGGATGATTCAGGACAATAACACTCCACACTTGTTCCTCCCCTCTGTCAGCTCTCTCAGCAGGCAACAGGTGCTATGACTTGCTCTGTCTTTTGTTTCAAGACCTTCATGGCTTATGGGACATGTGTCTTTGGAAGATACCTGTACTTTCTTGGCACTCTTCAGATTTCCCCACAAAACTGAAATGAGAGAAATCTATTTGGCTGCTTAGTGTATGCTTGCATTTCCAGGGGCTATTTGCTCTGTGTTAATGCAGAACATTCTGGTATATGCGTTTGTATAGACAGATTTATTTTGGTTTTTATAAAGCCTAAGAGAGATTTTGGAATTGCCCAGGATATAGTACTGGGGCTTACGCCTGTTACTGGTGCATTGCCCAAAGTGCATCCTAAAGAAGGTGCTCTACTTCAGGGATCGTTATTTTTGTCCTTGCTTAGGGTGATGCACACACACATCTGGGTCTCCTCTGGTGTCTGCAGGGGTGATCCCAGGGCACGGAAGGATGAGTGTTTTCAAGGCCCCAATTTACTCCGAAGGCTTTTCAGTGTGTGTGCTGTGAGCTGGTGGTCAGCCTTCATTTCCTCCCTCCTGCTAGAGCCAAGGACAAACTCCTCTCTCTCAATACATTAAACCTGTCAATGTTTGACATAAGCAACCAAAAGATTGATGAATGGAATGCGAAGCAGCTGGGTTTGGGGGTGTGTTATTTTGTTATTGATAGGCCACCATTTTTTTAACAACAATACCTGTTTCAAAGATGTCTTTTCAGTGATTATTTAAGGTTTTTTAAAAGAGAAAAACAAGTTCTGTCATGAACACCCATAGTGACTCGTCCTGTGGGTCACCATTTCTGTGAGAACCTATAGATCTCCATCATTAATGACTTCTAATGAAGGTGCTAGAAGGGAGTTTGATACAGGCATTTACAGTAGTTTTATAAAAAAATTTTTTTAGGCAGTGGTAGGGCATTTTGAGGTCAGGGATCCTGTGTTCTGCTTTGAAGCATGAGAAGACCCCTGTCAGTGTTTACCTAGGATTACAGCCAGAGCTCTGGGAGTGGAAGGATCATCCTGAGATGCAGTAGGGATTCTCTGTTGATCTGGATCTTACTCCTTGCTCTGCAGAAGTGAATACTTGGCTACTTCCAATGGTGTAGGGTATGCAACTGGTTCCCCTCTCCCTAACTCGCTCCCTCACTGTCCCTTCCTCTCTGCTCCAGTAACCTCTGCCTGCTTTTACCGAGAAGGCAGTTGACTTCAGCTGAAATTCTGCAAAATCTCCTTTCCCCCAGAAAGGCCTTCATAAATCACAGCCAAGTATTTTATACCTGGAACGGTGTTTTCAGCCATCTGCCTTTGTATAAGCCTTATATTTTCTAATGATTTTATGGTACATTTTTGTCAGAAATGGTGTGAAGGGCTGAAATTGTGGGACTGCTGATGAACATATCAGAGTAGGCTGTTCTTGCCTATCGAATAGCTTTAAATATCCTCTCTTACTAGTGGCAATAATTAATAATTAGGAAGGGGAAAATCTATTTTCTAATTATTTATTTGGCAGGAAGCTTTTTCTAGGAAGATAAGTAAATACCAAAGGAACAGTGGGTTGAAAAATATTGTGCAAAGTTTATGTAAACAAATTATGCAAAGATAAACAAAAAATCCAGAGTGTGGGCTTTTGGCTCTTGATTAATGAGCTTTTCCGGTGTTTTGCTGGACAGGATCTCTTGGTTACACCATGCTGTGTACAAAACCCTTCTAAGGCTTTGTGCATCTGTTTCTGGAAATCTCTCACCCAAGATATGTTTTTATTTAAAAGTCCTGATGTGTATCAGTAAGTGCAGTGGGCAAGTAGGTCTTGGCGTAACTTTGAGGTCATTGGAATCATACCAGAGGAGACTTTGGTCCCAGCATCTCTTCTCTTGCAGATGGCCACCCAAGTGCAGTAGCAGTGTATTCATGAGCATGGATGTTTGTTTTCATCTATTTTTTAGGGTAAGCTGGACACTTGTTGAACTCCTATTGCTGTTGTGCGACAGACTGGGGCAAACGCTCCTTATTCAAAGGCGGTGTAGGCAATGAAGAGTGATCACATCCTGTGTTCATAACAGGGCAAACCAATTCCTGTCCTCTTTAACATTTCAAGAGAAAAGGATTTTTTTTTTTTTTTTTTAAAAGCTCCAGGGCTATCATCTGAAACTTACACATTCTTGTGGCCCTTAGGATCCTCGGACACGGAGTTCAGATGGAAGGATTTCTGTTTAGCTTTTGTTTTAAACCACAGACTTTTATTTTGTCTCTAGATTCTAGAGTGCAATGAGAACCCACATTGTGTCACAAGTAAACAGGATTAAACCTAAAGGAAAGAAGAGGCTCCAGTGACTAAATCAGGATGTTATAATTACATATGGCGAATACATATGTTTAGTAGGTTTTTGGGTTTGGAATCCAGAATCTGGTGGCAAGGATAACGTAGTGGTTATTTATCAGTGCTAGCCCCAAATGCTCTGTTATACTTACATCCCACATTAAAGTAACTTGTGGATTTGCATTTTCGGCATGTTTTGCATGTTTGTTTCAGTTCTTTAACAGAGCAGTGATTCAGCTATCCTGAAATAACACATGGATAACAGCTGTAGGAAATCATACAAAAATTTTATTAAGCACTAGACTCTGAAATTGCCTCTTTCCACTACAAATGCACTGACATCTGGGTCATATCTTCTGCTTAATTCCAATGTGCCTGACAGCATAACACGAACAAACAAGAGGGAAAACAACACAAAACGCACAAAAGAAGGAAATAGAAAATCAGTGTTCCATGTGTTTCAGGCACTGTACTCCAGAATATCTTTCAAACTTTCCTAATAAATCTGTCTGAAGGTCTGAGTTCTAGAGGGGATGACTACGGAAAGTCAGTATGATAGAGCTGGCTACTGCTATCATGAAGTTTTGAGGTTTATTATTTTCTGCCAATCAAATTAAAATTGCAGAAAGTTATATCCAGAAGGTAGAAACAGGTGTCCTCCATGGGTCTTGTTACTGGGCACCGAAAATAAAAGGGATCAGAAACCATTCTCAAGTTTTCTGAAAGCTTTTACAGTGCGAGATGAACGTAATTTCAAACAGATTGTAACAGACAAAGCAACAGAAGTGTCAGCTGTGTAATGACTGGCTGTCTGAATAGCCTAAAATTTATATCTATGCAATTTTTTTTTGATAAAATTGAGATTTGTAGGTCCACTTCATACATAAGCTTTCGAACACTAATCTGTCTTTTAATTTACAGAGGTTAACATGAGAAAAATGTGGGTGTCCTTAGAAGTGAAAAAATACTGCAATGAAATATGTGGTCTTTCTTCAGCTAGTAGTTAGCTTAATATGTATAACGTTTCATGAGTTACGAAACATATTTATTACAGGCTTCAAATTATCAATGACAGCTAGGTAGTATAAACCTGTTGTTGTGAGAGCGATTCAGTGTAATATTAGTGTAAATTCTGGAGTTTCAAGTGAGATTAAAATGGGGCTTTATAAAAATAATACTTACAGAAAATAGGGCTGGTAAGAATTTATGTAGTCCATCCACCTGACCTTAAGGCAGGCTTAACAATATTTGATTTATTTCCTACAGTTATTCCTACATCCTATCCCCCAAAAGTTCCATGATTGGGATTCCTGAACATTCCCAGGCAATGTATGCTATGCTTACCCACAGTTTTTTTCTGACATCTAATCTATTTTCCTTGCTGTGTTTTAGGCTACTGTTCCCAATGAACATGGTAAAATAGTTTTACCTTTACACATTGCAGCAACTGTTAATTTGCCAGAAGACTCTTATCCTGTCTCTCCTCTGCCTTCTCTAGTAACTGACCCCAATTATTTCAGTCTTTCCTCTTAGCTCATACTACCTAGGCTTGTAATTATTTTTCTGTTCTACTTTGGGCTTAACCAGTTGGTCATGAAATGTGGCCTTCATAAATGGGCACAAACCTCCAAAGTGAATAGTGGAAGGTTTATTTTAGTTGGGTTCTGCACCACTTTCCTGTTCACACATTGCAGTGAGATCTGCTCTTTGGTGCTCCTATGGCATTGTTCAGTTTGCTAGCACTAAGAACTCCAGCGTGTGTTTTTCAAAGCTGTTGCCAGGTGGTCGTTCCCCTTCTTAGTTAAAAGTATGCCCCCAGTATGACCTAAGCGTCATATGGGATTTCTTTTGTTGCAAAATCTCTTCTTAGCACTTTTTATTCTTGCTATTTATATGACAAAGTCAACAAAGGAAGGAGGGAGGGGGAGTGAAGGCTCATATGAGCAAGTTACCCTAAGGCGGCAAGTTCTTGCATGCTCCTCAGCGACTGTTCAGGTCCACGCACCACCCAGTATGTTGGGGTAAATGCGAGTTATTTACGAGAGAGGTTACCTTCAGCAAAGGAGCAGCAAGCTGCTTTGCAGTTTTCATGGAGTGAGAACTTGCAAAGGGGGTAGCCAAACAGATGATGGATGGTAATTTGTTCCTGTATTGCTACTTTGGTGTCATCTGGAACTGTAAGGAAAACTACTTGACCATGTTTTAAATACAAAGGCCTTTATAAGCCTACCATATAATGTAGTGGGAGAGGTTTCTCATCAAAATTAAAAATTATAATGAGGAATTTGAAATTGTGAATTATTTTTATTCTTTCTATTTATTAGTGGTACTTTTTGAGCCAACTGACTTCAGGGCACTCGGAAATTTTCTGGCGGTAAGGAAAAAGAATCTTTCTATTTTTAATAATTCAGTTGAAATTTTTAGTCATCCAGTTAAAATTACTTGGAGAGGAATCCACAGTCCTGTTTTAGAAAGTCATATTCAAGCTCTGAGTCTCATTTTAAGGATATTTTTTCCTTATGTGCAAAAGAAATTCAGAAGCTTTTTTAAAAGGGGGGGGGAAGAGAGAGACATCCGAGCAAAGCTGTGTACAGTAAAGTTGCAGGGACGGCTACAGACAGATCTTCCCACGCAAGAGACGTTTACATGTTCTCTGTACGTATAAAGCAAGTGAGGTAAGTGATTTGGCTTTGTGGTTAAGCAGCTAGTTTTGAAACACCTGTTGTGATATCTGAAGAGCCTTCATATGTCTGCCCGAAGTCCCACTTTGGAGATTTTTCAGTGAGCAAACATCTTTTGGCACTGGCGATGCCACTTGGTTTAGCTGCCTGGAAGCTTCTGCTTCTCACAACAGTTAACTCAGAAGTGCTTTGAAACTAGTTGGGTCTACACGTACTTAGTACTTAGTGTCAGTGCACACACAGACATTCTGGAAATGCAATTATTTTCTATCCATGTGTGGGTTTAATGGGATTTCTGAATAGTTCAAGAGCTCATTTTTTCCGAGATGCTGAGAGAAACATGAACTCGTTTACACAGCGCCTCTGGATTGCTTTACCTAAACCTTTTGCGTTGGATCACCATCTATTGATGTGCAGTATGAAGCAGTGGACAGTATCTAAGGAGAAAATAAGAATATCCTTTAATCGAGTAAAAAGTCAATAAAACACATTTTTAAAATGAGCCTGAAGGCATGAGCTGTTTTTCATAAGCTCGGCTCTTTCTTTTTCGGTCCTCTTTTCTCTCCAGTCAGGTTTTGTTATTAAGCACTGTGGCTTTTTAATCAAGGCCCACAGTTACCCGGAGTACATTTTTATGCTGGCTCTGGCCCAGGCGCAGGCTGCCGAGGCTGCACATCAACAGAGAGCCCAGAGAAGCGTTCCTCAACTTGGACCTTTTGTCCCAGCTTGCTTCCTGTTGACCGGCGAGTGGCCCTTCGCCTGGCTTCTTGTCAGGTTCTTCACGCAGAAGAGAGTTCAGCGTTTCTAAGGGCAGTGAAATCTTGAAGCAGATTAAAAGTAGTATGTGATGCTCTTGGAGCAAGAATGCCAGCTTTTTTTTTTCTTTTTTTTTTTTTTCTCCCCCCCCCCCCCCCCCCCCCTTTGTGGGTTTGCTAAAGGACAAAGGTCGCAAGGACGAGATAGAGCGGTTTAGTGTGCCGGGGTGTAATTACACTCCTGCTAGGGAAGAACGGCATGAGCTATTTACTGGCTGACTGTTCTCTTTAATGGCAGGGTTGAATCCCTGACCATGTGTAAAGCCTCGTGAAAATGTACTGTTACTTGTCAGAATATAATTTTAATACAGTTGCTACAGCGCTGTTGCAATATGTCCAGTGTAACCACTGCATTTAGTAGCTGGAGGAAAAACTGTATTTGGACATGTCCTTTAATGCAAAGCCTGTGGTACGATGTATTCATCATGTTATCTGTAAAATCTCATTGTCTGGCTCTTTTTCTCGGCTGCATATACGTATGCATCACACATATATGCAGCAGAGAAATATGTGCATCACACATATATGCACATATGAATACGCATAATCATTTCAGTGTTTGTCATAGGAGTAGAAATACAGTTATAGCTGCAGCAGTGTGATGATGATACAGGAAGCCCTGAAAAAGTCATTTGTGCCCCAGAGCTTTTCTCTTCTCTTCCAGCTATGTGAGCTGGACTAGAGAAAGTCACTGCTACTCCCTACAAACATTATAGGCTTTCCCTCGCTTTTTTAGTGCTTATGCCAGAGAGGAAAAGTATTGTAGTGGAAACCTCTCTGCTCAGTTAATCCCGTGTGCACCGTTCTCCTGACGCACAGGTATTTTACTGCTGTCCTGAGCTACTAGGGATTGATATGAATAGGAGGTTCCTTAACTACCCTGCCTGGAGGATGAGTCAGGAGAGTAAGACGAAGGCTTACAGGATTAAATGAAAAGGAAGACGAGGCTGAACATCCCAAGCCCACTTCCTGAGAGCAGGTTTGTGGCACAGCCTGCCGAGGGCAGTGGCAGGAGCCCTGCTGTTGGGAGTCACCTCTCTGAAGGCGGCAGGGCATGGGGCACAAACGCCTGTATATACAGGCAGGGGTGGCAGGGCTCGGCCCGCTGAACAAAGATGGATGTAGGTCCAAGAACTGTTGAAGGGCTTTTTGTATATGTGTGTGTCTGATTTCAGTGATTGAAAGCTTAGATTTTTCAAGAATTTCCTAGGATGCATCCAGGTAAAATTCAGTAGGAAGAAGCGTGCTTGTGCGAGGTTTTAATAGGAAGCAGGCTCACAGCAATACAGAAGTAGGTTATGAGTCCTAGTGCGTCTGTCTGTCTCATTCCTCATTTTTCTGTTTTCCTGAGGGACTCCTTCATATCATGAAGCCCATTTGACTTATGACCTAAGACAAATTTTTTTTCTAGCTCAGCAGAGGTGAAAGGCTAGGGCAGTATTCCACAACCAACCTAGCTTCCACATTTTTTCCCAATCTTAAACGCTTCGGTACTTGCAGATAATTTTCCACGGTCAAGATATCTACTTCCAGTGGCTGGAGGATAAGGGGAAATTATGGGGTTAATTAAACATTTTCAAAAAGTCTGCACAGGAAATCATAAATAGTTCTTAATACTAAACGTTTTTTAAAAATTAAGGGGAAAAATTGCTGGTCACTTTTCTAATTGGAGAATGCCATTAGTTGTTCCTATTGTTTATCAATATAATTTAATTTATTGCTGGCATTTTTTCCCCTCTATACATTTCTGGTATCATTGTATTTTTAATATCATGGCTATCAAATTATTGTAAAGGGAGAGAACTAATGCTTTATGCTTATGGGAACAAACAGTATTAAATATGGAAAATTAAAATGTCTGATTTTTTCCTTTTTGTTGGATCTGGGTTTTTTAGTTGCTATTTGTTCCACACTACTTTTCCCTTTGTAAAATACTTTTATATTAATAAATAGCTGAGCTTATTATACATGGAAAATGATTGCTCCCCCAGATGTTAGGACTCAAGAACCATCTTCTTTGGAGCCAGACCACCTATCCACACAGTTATTTCTCCGATTTTCATGTCATCTTTATGGTTTTGGCATGGGCAGCCAGACAAATTAGCCCCCATTAGTCCATTTTTTGCCTCAGCTGTCAAGGTTTTAGGTGCCTGAGAATCACTGTGAAACCTAAATCTTGGTCTGTAAAGTTGTGCAGCTAATAGATCACGTATAGTAAAAAGGAAAGGGCTAAATTGCTCTAGAAATACCTGGAGGTAAAAAAAAGAGGGGATTGGATTGTGAAAAGGAGGGCGAGAGAAGGCAATATATGTGTTTGCTGGAAATGGTTTTTTTGGTCTTCGGGCAAGACCAGTGGGCACCAGTGGTGCCTGCAAGCTGAGAACACAGCGGGTCTTTTCAAAGTTTGAGTATTAGAGGGCTGCTTCAAAGTTTGTCCATTTTGAAGGACTGCAAAGGAAGCACTATGATATCAGAAGTGAATGCAGTTAAGAGGAAGCCTTCAATCCGTCCCCAGTGGTCATAATACTGAAAGGTTGGTATGAAATGGATGAGGAAAGCGTAGGGACACCAATGGCACGAAGGACACCAAGAGCACAAAGCTGCTGGCTCCCAAATGGCTGAAAGGATAAACGCTCAATTTGCGCACACAAAGAAAATGTTTCTTTGACAAGGCATGTTGAATTGCACCCAGGGAAAATTCCACACACCCTTAAAAAAAGATAAAAAAATCAATATACTGTTTTACAAATATATTTTTATTCCCTTGTTTCAGTGACTTGTGTAAGCTGCGTGTCTGATGCCCAGCTTCCAGGTCCAAGCAGCAATGATATATTAAATAGCTGTGTTTTTTAAAAAACAATCTGTTTTCTTTTTGACATAAAGTGAAATATTGAAGCATCTACTGGCAAGCTTGTTAAATTAGTTGCTTTTTATTGAATGCCATTGGTGAAAGAAGAAATACGCACTACAGATGTGTGCTTGAATGCTCAGGGAAACAACTTTAAGGTGGTAGGATGTTGATCACACTGCTTGGCCTTTTGGGCCAGTTCAAAACATCTGCGCAGCTCAGCTGAGCTATGTTTTTACTGGTTGGATGGCAAAGCCGATGTGTCAATACCGAGTTTGAACTAACAGAAGGACTGTTTTCTTGGCTATCATTAAAAAGCTAGGAATGCAGACCATTCCCAAACATAAATGTTCTTGTCTGTAAATATTTCAATTATAAGTAGGTGTAGTTACAGATATCCATCTTAAACAGAAGACCCTCAGACTCAAACCCCAAAATCTCTGCACAATTTTTTGGGGTCCAAATTCACTCTTTTTTTACCAGTTATTTTATTTTCGGAAGATGCATATGAGCAAACAGTGTCAGCTGGAACAACGCTTCCGTGAATTATTTTAAATTAGAAAGAAGTTTTTTCCTAGTACTTTCCTATGTCCATTTGGAGTGCTGTTTCAGTCGCTTTTTTATCCTTCGAGTCCAACTTCTCTGTCAGCTGCAGTCAGCAGTGAATTAATACTCTTGGATGAAACAGGGCAAAAAATGGGTTTCCCATCTGTTAAGTTTTTTTGAGGATTTCTTCACCTATTCTGTATTGGGGTGAACCCAAGATTTTTGGAAATGGAGGCAGGGCAGAAGGCGGGGGGGGGGGGGGGCGGATGACACCAGTCTGCTGCTTTTTGAAATCTGAAGAAAAGCTTGTGTGTGCAAAAGTATCTTTTCCAACCATCTGTTGATGTAGTAGAAGATATATGTGTACCTGCTTCCCTCCTGTCCTTAGCTTGGCACTGTTACAGTGTCGTAACCACCAGAAAGAAACACCCCTTCCAAACAGCTGGCCGAGGAGTGGAAAACTCAGGTTGCAGCTCTGGGTCTGAATGAGTGCCCAGCCTGACCTCTTCCACCCCCCCGAAGGGTGTTCTGACCCTCAGGCTCCTCTGCCGCCCTTAGCCCTGTTGCAACTTTGACTAGAATTTACAATGTGGAGGGGAAAGGTCTGTGGAAACCACTACATTGTTTTGTGTTAATTTAAATGGATTGGGGTATTTTTCAGAGGAAAACTATTTGTCTGGCAGCTTCCCAGTCCATTGCGCTGTTGAGCTTGCAATATTTGTGTCTGCCTTAGGAACAAGTTGCAGCAAAATGATGAATGCCTTGGAGAGTCAGAGCATTGGATTATATGGCCCAAGAGAGCAAACATGCCTGGGTGCAGGGCTGCTCGCAGGCTGCGCTCTGTCTGAGGAAAGCCCGAAGCAGGGTGGAGTAGTCTGCACCAGCACTAAGAAAGTAAGACTAGAAGGAATTAGAGCAAACCAGTAAGAAGTTCACTAGTCTTGACGAGAAGTTTAATTTAATGAGAAGAAGTAGGCATCCAGCTTTTAGATGTGAATTGACCACCAACACACAGCAAGTTGTGACCCTGACCACTTGAAATTGTGGGGCATTAAAAGATAGATACTGGCTCCACTGGGAAGCAGGAGAAGTCAAAAGCTTGTGGCCAGGTGCACCTAGCAAGAGGTCATAGTAAGATGTGGGAAAGCCTTTGATTTCGAAATTAAATAGCTACAGTAACTAGTCTAAACACTGTAAGACAGAAGGTTTGTGACTGATAAGAGGATTAAAACATTGGTCTGCCATTAGATGTTGGGCACCTCCCATCCTCCTCCCTCAGATTAAAGTCCCGCTTTAAGCCGAGACATTTTGGTAGTTACCAGTTGAACATTAAGAGGAGCATGCTGTCAAATGTTAACTCTAAATTAAGATGTTTGTTATATTAAGTGATTATCTCTTTAGGCGTATGCCCCCAAATGAATATCCATAGAGAATCTTTTATAAATAATTCTTTCAGAAAATATAATGATAAAGTGACTTGTTAAGGAAGACAGGACAAGGACTCATTCCCTTCAGTGATGCCTTGTTTATTCTGAAGCGTATAAACAAATGGTGCGATAATTCCTTCTCTAGAATACAAAGGCTACCTTCTAAATACAGATTTGACCAGGCTTTTCTTTCTTTCTGGTTTTGCTAAGCCTATGTAAAAAGTGTGCTAATTCTTCCCTTTTATCTAGAGAAATCATCGCAATATCATAGTTAAAGCTGTATGTAAACTCATCATTAACTGGGGATTCCAGAGACTTGATTTTTTTTTTTTAAATTTTATTCTTATTTTTCTTTCCTTTCACATTCTTCTGCGCAAAGCAGAATGCTGTGCTGTGATTGATCTGTTCCTATAAACTAGTGCATCTTGTATAATACATCTGCTTGCTTTGGATCTAAGTCATTAGGCTTTCTGAGGATACCTTAGGTGAAATGTTGAAGGGAAGCCATGCACTTAGCTTCACATGGCCAGCAACATATAAATGCAACATATTTTCTTGGGGCGAACACCTAGGTAGTGGAATAGCAGTCATTATCACTCGATATCCATTCCACTAGTCCTCTCAACATTGATCCAGTGCAATACCTTGTGCCAATGCTGTCTGTCAGAGACACCTCCTTTCTGATACAGGAGAGCTATCAAAGGTCTCCTGTATGATTTCTAGCCTGACGTTTGATGGCCACAAGATCCTGTGAAGTTTCACTGTTTCATTTCATTTTCCTTAAATAAGTGGGAAGATAAAGATCTTCTTAAAACTGACATCAAGCTAGTTTTTCTAACAACATCTCAGATGTACGTGGTTTATCACAACCCCTGATTTTCTAGAACTGAAGACGCAAAACTTCAGAATCCAATGTTAGCTATGCCACTGTGAATTGTTGGTGGATAAGGGAAGAGCAACTGATGTCATCTGCCTGGACTTGTGCAAAGCATTTGACACTGTCCTGCACGACATCCTGGTCTCTAAATTGGAGAGACATGGATTTGATGGATGGACCACTGGGTGGATAAGGAGTTGGCTGGATGATTGCACTCAAAGACTTGCAGTCAATGGCTCGATGTGCAAGAGAAGATCGTTGATGAGTGGCATTCCTTAGGGGTCAGTATTGGGATCAGCACTGTTCAACATCTTTGTTCAATACTCTCAGCAAGTTTGCCGACGACACCAAGATGTGTGGTGCGGTCGATAGGCTGGAGGGTAGGGATGTCATCCAGAGAGACCTTGACAGGCTTGGGAGGTGGGCCTGTGTGAACCTCATGAAGTTCAGCAAGGCAAAGTGCAAGGTCCTGCACATGGATCGGGGCAATCCCAGGCACAAATACAGGCTGGGCGGAGAATGGATAGAGAGCAGCCCTGAGGAGAAGGACTTGGGGGTGTTGGTTGATGAGAAGCTCAACATGACCCGGCAGTGTGTGCTTGCAGCCCAGTAAGCCAACGGTATCCTGGGCCGCATCAAATGAAGCGTGACCAGCAGGCTGAGGGAGGCGAGTCTCCCTCTACTCCGCTCTCGTGAGGCCCCACGTGGAGTACTGCGTTCAGCTCTGGGGTCCCCAGCATAAGAAGGACATGGACCTGTTGGAGCGAGTCCAGAGGGGGGCCGTGAAGATGATCAGTGGGCTGGAGCGCCTCTCCTCTGAGGACAGTCTGAGAGAGTTGGGGTTGTTCAGCCTGGAGAAGAGAAGGCTCCAGGGAGACCTTATAGCAGCCTTCCAGTACGTGAAGGGGCCCTCCAAGAAAGCTGGAGAGGGACTTTTTACAAGGGGTAAAAGGTGGTAGGACAGGGCGTAATGGCTGGAAGAGGGTAGATTTAGATTAGATAGAAGGAAGAAGTTGTTTACTGGGAGGGTGGTGAGGCACTGGAACAGGTTGCCCAAAGAAGTTGTGGATGCCCCCTCCCTGGAAGTGTTCAAGGCCAGGTTGGGGCCAGGTTGGATGGGGCGACCTGATCTATTGGAAGGTGTCCCTGCCCATGGCAGGGGCGTTGGAACTAGATGATCTTTAAGGTCCCTCCCAACCCAAACTGTTCTATGATGTGATTCTATGAAATCAGAATAATCTCTCATATCTTCAGTGTTCTCCAGGTATACATTGAGATCAGAGTCTGGTCAGTAGATTTCAATTTCAAATTTTCAGTGTGGTGACAAATTAATTACAAGTAGATAAGCTCTGATTACCCATCAAGCTTCAAGTATAGCTCCACAGTTTTCATCACTTTCGCTAACGTATCTGCTGACACAACATGTCGTTGTCTAGACTCAGTGAACAGTTTTAACAAGAATAACATGTTAATTAATGCTGTTAGAAAAAAAAGAAGGGGGGACGAATTTGCTGCCTGAAATGAAAATAATTTAAAGGGAGTAAGAAGGCAAAACTATCATCAAACCCAAACAAAAATGTAACCACAGCAGTTGTGTGTTTTGATAACCATAGTTAACAGCAACTGCAAAGCTGAACTTGGGAGGTGAATGTGGTCTATTTAAATGGTAGAATAACGTAATATTTTAAATGTACAGTTGATGGTAATGTATGATTTTCAGCAATTTCCAGAATGCTTTTTATGATCAGAAAATGTGTTTTGCCTGTCTTACTAGTTGCACAAGATGACTTTAAAGTGCTTCTAGCCTGGTGCAATAACATTAGTCCTTTGTGTAGCGCAGTGTCCTACAGTGTGCGTAATGACAGTGTAGTTATCATAGCTGTTAACAAATGGGGCTTAATGTTTGCTTCAGTCTTTATGACTCAGGCGAGACCCTTTAAAAATTGTACTGTAAACTCATTAGATGTAATTTGAATTGGAAGTTCTAGAAATAGATGCTAGCTGATAGACTTTGTTGATGGTCATAGAGCAAAACAATTAATCCCTAGTTTATTTATCCTGGTAGCTTGGGTTTGTGTTTGTTGATACCTCACTTGTTCTTGTTTCTTTCTCTGAAGACCCGTTAGGGCTTATTTTTTTTTTCATAAGGGAGGTGGAAAAAAAAATCTGTTTTGTTTGCTTGTATTCAGGTTTTGAGGAACTTAAACCACCTGGTTTTCAGTTCTGCTCACTGCCAGCCCTCAACTGTCCTGGTTAAGCTGTGCTTTTTCACGGATGTGAGGCAGACTGGTATAAACAGCTGTCCCCCCAGTAAAAAATCGAAGCATTAGATCAGCGTTGATGTAATTTTTCTTTATTTTTTTCCTTGAATGCTAGTAGATAGTGGCTGAAGTTCATGTGAACAAGGATGTTTAGAACAGTATGTTTTGGCTGCTTGACTCCCAACATGAGGCAATGTGTAATTCACATGAACCTTCTGCAGAAGTTTCTGGATCGCATACCAAATGCAGCGCTGGCCTCGTAGCACAGAGACCCTGATTGAAGTCCAGCTTGCAGTTCCACACAGATTCATTTTTTCCAGGACAGAGCTCTTTCCAAGGCACAGAGCACAAGTGAGTACTTAGATGATGTTTGGCTCATCAGCTGTTCAGTCTTATGGTAGAGAAATAGCTCCCTTCCAGCATTCACCGTTCTTCTGAAAGAAGGTGCTTGGCAGAGTCACCCAGCTTTGGTAACAACCAAAAGCATCCCCTGGCCAAGGCCATTAAAGCATTTTTTGCAAGGTATGCAGAGTATCGCCTGGATGAGCCAGGGTGCAAGCACGTGAGCCAGGGGGTGGGTGTGAGCCACTAATTAGGCAAAACAAAATCAACCTCGGATTTGGAGCGCTGTATGGGTCAGAGCCAGCAATGTCTCCTGCTCCCACAGTGATTTATGACACTTCCTCAAATATGAAACATCTGGGGAGAAAGGTCGGCGAAGTCCCTTTGAGAAAGTGCACGCAACAGGGTGGCAGAGGAAGGCAAGGCATTTGAAAACTGCCAATATGTTGTATAACTCTTTGTAGCATTAAAAAAGCAAGCAAATAAATAAATAAATGTTGCTTCCTCCCTCCTTAGCGAAACATAGTGTCATGCTCCTGATGGATAATGTCATTATTTTATTTTTGCCGGATAATGAGGTCTCATTTGGATTAATCCTATGGCAAAGCAACCCACCAAATTAGAGACCCAGCTCCTTCCTGCTCTGTTATGTCATTATTTCTGCACACCCATTGTTTTACCACATAGTACATTTTATTTGGTGTAGTGAACTTTTCTGTTATGATACTTGCTGATATGGAACATATGATATTGTGACTAGTCCACGTTTTCTGTCATATTTCGCTAGCATAACCTTGCAAGTGGTATGAAAGGCTTTTACACCTGTCAGAAAGGCTTACTTAACTCATATGTTAGAGCTACTGCAAAACCGGCTTGCTGAAATGAGCTGCAAATTCAAAGCAGCATATTGAATTTTGTAATTTATTTGTTCACAGCACAGGTCAATTAATTTATTTCACAGTGATGTAATATTTAATATTTGAAAAAAATAGATAAAGCATGGCTGAGAAGCTGTTCTCTGTTCAGCTGAGCAAAACAGCAAATGTTTCTCCTGTTTGCAGCAAATACAATGCATGTCATATGAATAATACTATCCAGTGAATAATGGGCATGCTTGCTGAAATGGTTTGGACTGTATTGTTTTTCCTGTCAACGGAAGATTCCTTAACATTCCTTATTAAAAGGCACAGTACAATTAAACAAACAAATAACTCTTTCCCAGACAGGAAAAATAAATAACCTTTCTGGGCCTCCCAAGCTTAAATTGTCACGCATATTTTATCCATAGTTCTTTGAGGCATGAAATGTATCTCCCTTTTTGGTTTCTACAAGACTTTGCAATGTGGGGCCCAAGCTTATTGTAAGCCTTTCTTCTACCCTATAACGCAAATAATCAGTGATTACTGCCGCATCCTATTTTTTTAATCATCTTTTAAAATAGCACTCGAAGAGGTAGCGTTACGTGCTTAGTCAGGTTTGTTTATTCCAATTCCTCAAGCTTCATCTTTTGCCAAACCCAAACATTAAAAAAAAACCCAAACAACAACAACAAATCAAAACTTATTAGGGGAACAAACTTTTGAGTTTGACTTTTAGGTAAGTCACCAATACCAAGAAATCTCAGATGAAAGAGCTGCCAACAGTAGAAACCCAGTATTTTTTTAATAGCAAGAAAAAAAAAAAAAAACAAACCAGAAATGCTTGTAGGTTCCGTGGTATATCCTGTGGAGTATAGACAATAAATAGAATAAATATAGACAATAATAGAATAAGGACAATAAATGTATATAAATTATGTATTATAACTGGAATACATCCTGTAATCTCAAATAGTAGCTCGCTCTTGTACACATGTTGACACCTCTGGCCTGGTCTTGGTGCATTCTCTCTATCAGGTCTCACATCTTACCCCTCTCTGAAGAAAAGCCAGTGTAGAGACTCCCTTACATGTTCCCCAGCTGCCTGGCGGTGCTACCAAGATAGATGGTAAGGCTTTGTTCTTAACAAATGAACTAGGTATTTTCTTTCTATTTTTAAGGTAAATTACAGAGATGAAATACAACAAATACATCTTTCAAGGGCATTTGTCTATACCAGTTTGTTAAGGTGGAGAGTACTTGTATTGCAGTCTTAAGTGTTGATTTTCACGGCCAGATTTTGTTTTTGTTTGAATGACTAGATGCTTAACAGTTTACCGATAGGTCTTTATGAATAACATTCATGCCAGTGCCAACATATATGAATTCTGTCTTGTTTCTGTTTCTTTACTTTCCAAATTCATTTGTGATTTTTTTTTTTTTAACTTATCATTAACAGCATCTTGTTCGTGTTATCATTAGTGTGTGTGAAGTTTTGAAGCATCCCTGTGTGAGAGTTGAACTGCGACTTTGCTATTTTGGCATTGAATGCCAAACCTGAGTCTCCTGCTAGAGGGCCAAGATGATGTTTAGGTAGTATCCATTTATCCATTCTTCATATCAAAATCCATGGCAGTGTCCTGTAGAAGACAAACAACATATTTTGCTCCCATGCATTTATTTCATTACTTCACTTTGATAGCTCATATTAAGGCTTGTCATTATTTTTAATAGGAACCCATGGCATATAAAGATGCAGAGTTGCTACAAGTGGGAGAAGTAAACAGCAGCCCGGACCAAAACGACGGTGGGCTGGCTGTGTACGTTGCCCGTGGCAGAGCCCTGGGAACCCACATTTTTTGCTGCTGTGGCCAACAAGGTGTTGGAATGAGCAAGAGGATGGCTACTACAGGGACAGGAGGAGGGGGTAACAGGGCTCTTTCCACATTGTCTTTCAAGACAGTAAAACCAACAGTTTATGCTGTTCTCCTCCTGCAACAGGAACAACCCAGCCATGGCCCCTCCTGTCTGCGACAGCAAAGGTCTGTTTTGCTCCTGATCAACCTTCAGATGCCTCTGTTAGTGTTTGAGTGAGCAGTGATGGAGGCTGTCAGATGCTATCAAAAACTGATTAAGTTAATGAGCTTGTTTTGCCACTTGATGTGCTTCTCAGTAACTGTTCTGAAGGTGAAAATCTGGTAGGTACATGATCATCTGGACTGTGAAATCCAGTCCGCTCTTCCCTTAGATATGCTAATATGAGTCATCTATTTTCCCTGTCACCGATAACCAGAGTCATTTAGATCACCTTTGATTTACACACTATGTATTCCTGCCTTTTTCTTTGAGGACGTGTTTTTTAGGAATTGACATTTCGTTTGACTTGTTCTCTTTCTTGTGCTGGTATCCTCACTTATCCAGGCTTTCAGATGAGCCTCCCTGAAAACTATTTGCAGCTGTAGCTGCTGCATTGCCTTTCATTTGTCATATAGACAAAATTGTGGTGTGTCAATAGTGACTTCCTGAGATCTGAACTAAGCCTAAGAACACTGAAGCTTGCTCTTTAGTTCAGCTTAGATTCCTCTAGTGCTATCAAACCTTCTGTTAGATCCTCCAGCATTCTGCGATTGCTTTTCCTAACACTGTGAGAGCGCCAGGTTTTCCTGAGCTTGATTTATAGTTTTACTAATCAGAAATTAGATCGCTCATCATGTTAATTCCTTTGATATACTGGGGAGGTGATCTAATACGTAGATACATTTCAAGTGATATCATGGGTACAGATGTGGGGAAACAGTGCTCTGCCAGTCAGGTTGGCCTTTTGGTGAGCAGACAGTGGTTACCGGTGTCTGACTTGCCTGATGTTTTCTCTGCTGGGTTGTCAGCATCCCCAACACTACACTGAAGTTTCCCATTCTAATTCTTGGGAATTTGCCAATAAAAAAAAATGTAGAATTAATCTTTGATTTCATCATCATAGTCATCTTTTAGTTAGTAACATTATATGATTCTCATTTTCACGTGTTTTGAAACCTATCTTGGAGCAATCAGTTGCTAATAAGTTCCTACAAGATGAGAAATCTTCTTTTAGAAGTACTAATTAACGATGCTTCCTGTGAGTGGTAACCATCTTGTCTCTTCGAGTAAATTGTGTTTTTATTTTGCTTTTTCGGTGGCTTTCTGTCTGCTTCTCATTATTAACTATTGCTTATTCCAGGAAGAGTAGTTACTCCAGGATGAGATTCTATTTGTTGACTCCTTTCATAACCTTTTTTGGCTTTTGCTGCTGCAGCCATGGTCCAAATGTTTCAAAAATCTCTTTCAGAAGTTGTACATCCTCAGAGATTTTGTTACTTTTCAGCTTTCAACAAAAGCCCATGCTTGCCAGTATAGAGTCTGTTACTTCAGTACATTCTGTGCCACGCATCCATCTTTCTGCGTCACTGGCTAGCATAACTTTTCTTAGACAGACAGAAAGGTCCTTTTTAATCCGAATCTACCCCTTATCCCTCCATAATTCAAGTGTCGTGAATAGGAGTAAAAGCCTAGTAGAGTCTTAAAAAAAGCCTAGTAGAGTCTTAAAAATCTTTCTGCAACATCAAGGTACAAGCCCCATGGAAAACATTTGTTTAAATGAAATATATATGATACATAAATGTATGTTTGTATGTTTATATATGCATATACTTAGCTGAAACAAACTCTACGCAAATGTGGGGTTTAGAGATGAGTTAAATCAAGAGGATTTTTGGCCATGAATATTCTAACATATCGGTGTTTTGGGAGGGAAAAACCTTTTCATTTTCTTATGTCGGGGAGCTTTTTTATTGTGAGTCTGATTAACCAAAGCACCTAAATGCTGGTTTTACTCTAAGCGTGTGCTTAAGGACTTCTGCTTTTGGGAATCCTGGCTCCATGGAAAAAAGCTGATCAGACACTATTTTGAGCCACAAGGAGCTTTCTGTGAAATAAGCTGACAACAGCTCCTTAACCAGTTGAAGACTGGAAGCACAAGTCTGCATAATCAGCAATGGTCCTGCTTTTATTACAATGAAACTGCTGCCAATAAGTGAGACTGAATATTAAATCTGCCAGCTGGCATCTTCCCTTCCCCTCTGAATTTTGATTATTTTTACAACAATAACTATAAAACTTTGTGTTACTATAATGCTTTGCATCTGAGGAGCTTACAGTGCTTTACTGCACCATAACTGGTTAATTGGATTATTTAGTCTAATTGCCAAAAGGTAAATATAAATGTATTATTCCCATTTTACAGAAGAAGAAATTGAGGCAGCAAGAGGTTAAGTTATAGGAACGTCTGCAGACTGTTTAGCATTAGTATAGTGAAGGGAATAAAAAGGATAAGCTTGACTGATAAATAGAAAGGGAGATAAAATAAGTAACATTCCCTCTTTTCTGATCTAGGACAATGACTGAGAAGTGTATCTTTCATTTCACCCTTCAGTTTGTAGCCCGGTGAGCTGGACAAACTTGTCCGTCTTTTCTGAGAGGAAAGAGTAACTCCCCCAAAGGGGAAGCTGAGATAGAAATACTTTAGAGATTTTTTAGCATTATTATTTTTGCTAGGAAGATGGATGTAGCTGGTAAAGTTATGATGTGAGTGGAGCCAAAAGAATCAAAAAAAGTCCTACTTAGGCTGTGCGAGAAGTGAGAATACTTGCAAGGCACTTTCTGTGCTAACCTGGGTCTGCACTGACCACTTTCCCTGGGCCCTGTAGCTATATTGCTTCCAGCACCCTGGCTGGCTTGTTTGGAGCTCTTTCAGGGATCTCTGCACATTTCTGCCCTGTGACATGTATATACACCGTCAGGCTCCGTTGTACTGAGGGCACTAGTGACCTGCAGCAGCAAGACAGCAAACCTGGTGCCAGCATCCCTGTGACTGTAATGCAGTCAGCTGTTATTGATCCCCTGCTAGGAAACAGGCTTTGCACATGTGAGGTTACTGTCGTCGTCCTTTTCTCAATTTACTGCCCTTGCCTGGCACGGAGAGATTTGGAAATTTATGTGTGTTGTGCATGAAGCAGGTTATTGTATTTTAGATTAAAAACAGTGGAACTGTCCTTGAAAGGGTACAGCCTGGGGAAGTAACAATGCAAATGGTCTTCAATTATTTTAGTTAAAAAGAGATTAAGGAAAAGGCTTTGATCTCCCATGGTAATGATGAACTTCAGCAGATGTACCTGAAGTCTGTAATTCTTTCTTCCACTTTCTGTCAGTTAAGTGAAAGACCACCAAAATCTACAACACTTGGTTTCTGCATTTTTATTTCAAAGAGAATCTCATTGAGGGTGAGTGAAATGCTTATTAAATTGAGCCAGCTTTGTAGATACAGAGTTGTTTCCACTAGCGAGCTCATCTGTTGGGCATCAGCCATGATCAGAATGATTACATCTGCATCTATGCAGTGAGTTGTTTGTTCCTTGGTGTGTCTGTATCAATCCGCATTTGGATTTGAGTGATAGTACAGATGTATTATGCAAATTTAAGAAGGCACTTCAGGATTTAGTAGGGTTCTGAATACTAGGGGAGGGTTATGTAGTCAATATGGTAAATTACACCAACTGAGAACTTGACCTTCTATTTTTATTTAAAATAGAAGTATATTTATGTATACTATGCATACATATAATCTGTGCATGATTGTATACTCCGCCTACTTTATAATGAAAAAAAAAAAGCTAAAGAAGAAAGCATTAATTGTTTTTAATTCATTCAGCTTCTTAAAATACACATTGCTTTAAAAAGAGCAAAAGAATTTGAGGCAAAAAAGTTTGTGCTTTCCAGCTAATAGTTGCTTTTCATTGTATCAGCTCACTGTGGTTTGCCTGCATGACCCAGCTGCGATGAATGGAACCGAGCAAGAGCTGTTTGCCTGAGTCTTTCCTATGTGCTAACAGGAAGAAGTAGTGGTGACAGTCGTAGCCTTCAGCATCACTGGGAGAGAACAGGGAGGGGAGGGAAAGAAAGACCGAGAGCAAATGAGAACAATATTTGGCCCAAATTAGTTTTCCTGACCAAACACTTTGTATTTTTGTTCCAAAGGCCCCTGGCTCACAATGAAAATGAGCTAATCCCTATTAGGAAGTCTTTCTGGATTTTGACTGGGAAGTGTTTGGTGTTGAATGAACGAGCTTTCAGAGAAGCTTTTGTCCACGTTGTGTTCTCATTAGCAGTGTTCTCATTAGCGGAGCCTTGTGATAAAAATGGGTGCATTGCCCTAGTTTTTATTTACTAGAACTAAAATCCAATGTGCAAGTATCCCTGATTTTTTTTTTTCTTTTCTTATCCACCTATGCTGTGCCTTGCATGAGTGCCTTGGTGCCCTGTCCCTTCCTCTGTGTACAATCCCAGCGTGAGAGTCTCGCCCTCCTTCCCCTTCCTTTCTTCTCCCTTTGGCACATGCCATGAGCTGGCTCTTGCCCCACACTGTAAGCTTGATAAAGGCTGAATAGTGACACTTGCAGAGGGAAGTGTTCACCCTGCCCAGTTTTAGAAACAAACACACAAGTCTCAGTTTAAGAGCTGGTTTCTCTAGACTCTGTATATAATCTGCAGAGAGAAGCTCCTTTAGAACGTGGTTCAGAAAATGAATCTAGCTTTGGTGCTCTGAAATGTCCTATGGAGGAGCTGCCTCTCCATTTCCACTGACATATGAGGAACCTGGGGTTCCCGCCTTCCTAAATTAGTCAACATAACCTGAAGCTTGGCAGAACTGAGGTTTGGAAGCTGAGCTATCTTCATCTGTGCCCTGGTGAACACGTTTCCTCCTGTAGCAACCATATTTGAGAAGCAAAATAATAACCTTCTGATACATGTTCCTTGGATAAAAGTTAGTTATTTTAAGTGTGTTCAAAAACTTTCCAAGGTCCCAATTCCATCTTGAATGTTTTCTAGCTGTGTTTATGGGACAGAAGCAAGTGCCTGTGAAGCAAGTTGCAGCAGGGAATCATTTCAGCAGGCAACTGAAGGCTGTGACACCAGCAGAGGCTTTCTCAGGCTGCCCTAGAAATGTGCTGCAACCCTAAACTTCAGCATCCATCAAGATAAGGTTTCAGTTTCGTTGTTCTGTGCCCATGGCCCTTCAGCTAGGACCAGGCTGTCCTTTGTGTTGGGTGGTGTTGATAGCAAAGCCCCCCCTGAGGCAGCTAGACTGAATCTTACAAAGCTGGTTAAAATGTTGGTGTGTTAAAAAGACAGCACTTCATAGGCTTGGTCTTGGTTGGGACATGGGGCTGGACTCTTTCATGAAATAAATTTTCCATATAAATACCTTTCTGTTTCCGATTTATGTAGAAATTCTGGCATTTTTTTCTGTCTAAATGTCTCATTAGTAGGAAGACTCTAATGATACTTTGGCAAGTCTACTCCTAATTTTGGATAAAACCCATAAGTACAGAAATGTATTGGACAAGAAAAATAATGGATGTAGTATACTAACTTTTTTTTTTCCTAGCTGAAAAATGCTTCCATTCCAAGCAAAGATTTGGCTTAGTTTTTCACTTTATTTGTTCCCTAATTGCTTCCTTTGTTGCACTATCATTTCAAAACAGACCTTTCTGCTAACTTTTCACCTTTTTTCAAAGCCCTCGTATTCTGTACTGGACTCCTAAGGCATCTGTTGCCTCTGTAGTTTTCCTGTTTCAACTTTAGAAGCTGGTTTGGTTTTTTTGAGAACTACTGTTTCCATCTTAATAGCTGAAATTAGCAGACAAGGGAAATTGTGGGCTGGAGAGGCTAGAAAAACAGGCTAGGAAAGAGGAGATGATGGAAGAAAATGGCAGAAATACATAAAATGCAGTAAAGGAAAGATCTGTTTAAAACATAGCAAGAAGTATGGGGAAAACAGAAAGTGTGGAGAGAAAAAGCAAACAAACAGAAAAGAATTGTATTGCCAGAGCATGAGGTCTTCACTTGCTCCTTGCCTTCCATTGGTATGATTATGTAGTTGCTGGAAGCATAGAGGGTTTTATGGAAACATCTTCCCTATTGTCATCCCTGGATAGAATGATTCCTTTGAAATGACTTACGGGAATGGAAAAGTCATTAATCAAGCCACCTTCCTAGCCTATGCATGAGTCTTTCTCTTTTTAAGTCACCTTAGAGAGGAGCAGGGAGAGGAGGAGCTGGAAAGTGAAGAATAGGAGTGGTCATCTCAGGGCTGGAAAGAAAGTGGACAAGGCTGTCTGGAAAAAAGAAACAAAAAGAACAGCCTACAACAGAGCTTCCTAATACCAATATATCTCTAAAAAAAGGGAGAATATGGTTATGTGTGATTTGCTAGAGGAAGTAGAGGAAGGCCAATTAAAAAAAAAAAAAAGGCTAGTGACTTTTAAAATTATTATTTTCTACTTTATTTTATATATATAAAAATAAAGTGAAAACTTAGATGAAACACTCAACTTTATTTGTGTTTGTTTGGATGGTACGGTGGCCAGGAATTGTTTGTTTCAAGGGGGTCTGCTTCACCTCTTTGTTCCACTATGGGAACAAGTCTCTCACACTGTTTGTGTCTCAAGAGCCACGCCAGAAGTCTGCAGTTCTTGTCTTCCTGCTCAGAACCGTTTTGCTTGGCCGTGAGCATAAAAGCTCTAGGGAGGCACTGTCTATTAAGGCTAATTCTGTTTCAGTCTTATCCAATGCTTTTTGTCTTTTGTGTGGCTCTCTTGCACTGTGTAGTTTGGCTGTAGTTATAATCCATGTGCCTCTGGCTTATGAAATGTTGTGCTGGTTCAGTTGCTTTCCAGTGGCCGTGTTCCATATGCTCATTCTCAGCAGCTCACAGAGTTTAAATGTATGCACCGATCTAATCTGACCTACTGCACAGAACCGACTACAGAATTTTGTGCAGCCATCCCTGAGCAATCCCAGTAAATCCAAGTTGCATCTGAGCATGGCTGGTCCTGACTGTGGAGCGTGGCAGCTGGGAACAGTGGAGATCTCAAAGCAGGTTGTGTAGGAACTGGGGTTATGAAAAGCTCCTGAGCATCTAGAACACACAGCACAGTGCTGTACTGAGTAGACCTCTCCAAGGTAGCACTGAATGCAGTGGCACTCTGCTAGGTCTTTTTATAGTTAACAAGAAACAGACCTAAATATCCTGGAAGGACCGTACTGTTAATGCACTGCTCTGTGCCCTGTAGACGTACTACCTTGTTCAATGCTGGTGGGGAGGTCTCCAGTGGATGCTGGTGTGATGCGCTGTGGATGTGCCTGTTGAGTTTCAGGAGCAAAAAGTCCCATTGACTTCCAGTGGCACTTCTAGAAGTGCTGCTGATTTATTGGAGTGTTTCTGATAATCCTCCTCTAATAGGCTTCTTTTGTGGTCCATGTGGGTTGTTGCTGTTGCCACTGCTGCAGAATGGTGATTTGTGTCATGGGAGGTCCTGGAGGTCCTGAAGAAAACCAAAGCACTGTGGTTCTGCACACTCTCCACGCTTGTTGTAAAAACCAGGCCTTGCCCCAAGATCTTACTGCAACAGGCACTTTTTTGTGATGTTCTGCAGAGAAACAGCATATATTGGAGGAAGAATTTTATTCAAATTCTTAAGAGGATACAGTGATGAAGAACTTTGGTGCTACACGCAGTATCTGGGATGATATCCAAAAAGCCCAGATGTTTAGTCTTCAGTGGCTTCATTTTAAGCTATTAAATGTGGAGTTTATTTTTTGGTTGGAAGCTGACTTTTTCTCAATTTTCCTAGTGTACACTGAAATGTTGACTTTCCTGAGGGAAGCTTGATTCTGTTGGTTAGCCCATTAAACAAGTGCAATACACTTGTGCCACATGTATGTGTTAGCATTGGAATCACATGATTTGCTGGGGATTTTTTTTAAAAGGATTCTCATTTTCACTCTCTGGGACAAAAATGCCTTGATGCAATAAATGCAAATTTCCTCAGTGACAAAGTGCCTGATAGGAAGGTGCAATGGGCATGCCAAGTTAGATGTAGTTGCAATGTAGACTAAGGGAGGGAAAGGCTGCCAAGTACTGTAGCCTGTCTCCCATCATGTCACACCTTCATGTTTTGCATGAGGTCCTTCATCTGCCACATCTGCTTGTTTCTAGATAAAGGCAAAGAAAGGCTACTTCTTTTTCATGGGCAATATTTGTCCCAGTCATCCATGGAGAAAAAAAGAAAAAAAACAATAAAATGAGAGAACAGGATGGTATGATTTCTAGAAGGCTAGAAGATTTCCTCTTTCCAAATGTCTCTCATGTCTGTTGCTGAAACCTCATTGTCTGCAAAGGCAGGAGAGAGTGCTTAGGGAGGGTGAGGCTCTTGCTCCCTTTGACAAGGTATGGCAGTGGCAATCCCTGTTTCCTTCAAAGGCTCCAAGCCCAGCATATGAGGGAATCTGCACCTCTGGGGAATGATTACTTTAATGAGACACCCTGAGGGGTAAGAACGTGACGACTGTTTTTTCCTTTCCCAGCCAGATATAGTGAGCAGGTCCATGTCCCCTTCACCCCCATCCTTTAGCAGTGAAAAATACACCTGCTCTCAGGGTCATGTAAGACAAAAATCATCTCTATGTAATAGAAATACCCAGTACAGGATCTTCTGATCGCATTGTATGCAGAAATACACGGATATGCTATCTCCTGATTCATGTACCACCTGCCTGTGTCACCTGATGGAAGCTCTGGAAGGAAGAGTCCCAGATCTGCCCCAGAAATACACAATAGTGACTAGGAAGGTGTAACGTTAGAGTAGCAAGCTGCTGCCAAGGCTGCCATCTCTGCATAATGGAAATGAGATGGATTGCCTCTTGTGGACACCCTTTTGGTCATGGGCCCTGAGTAACTCTGTGTGTTTTCACTTAATTTTTTCAGCCAACTGGTACCTCATCATCTTCCTCCCCGCGCGCCTCACTGCTTCCGCAGTTTAGTGGGAGTATGGGAAGTTGCTTCACTTTGCATTTGGTCACAAAAATGGCTTTGAGAGCAACAGGCCAGGGATAAAACAAGCAGTCTGCAAATTTTGTAGTACGATATTTAAGAAAGCACAACCATGCATGCCAGCTATTCGTCTGGCTAATTCTTGCTGTTGATAGGGAGCAGACATTCAGTCTCAAAACATTTACACATCTCCACATTGACAACACCAACAATGTATTTGGTGTCTGCATAAGAGATGCGCTGCAGTCCCTTTGACTATTAGCTCTCTTGCCTGCCATAGCAAACGTAGGCCAAGTGACTGACCAAGAACCTACACACACAAGTATGTGAGATTCAGCACCGTTTCTTGAAATACTAAAAAATAATTTTAGGTTGCTGGTTCTTTATTTCTTTGATATGGTGTATGAGGATGCTGCTGGGTGTTTAAAATGTCTTTTTCTCTTTATAGGCATTTTGGCTTCCTTGACAAAGTATGTCTGCTGGGTTTGTGTGTCCTGGCAAAAGTCCTCCCTGCTTTCTTTCATTTTGGTTTGTTTGATGTACTAAGCTGATACAGAACCACTCTTTGCAAACGAACTCAGATAGATCCTAATACAGACTTGGGCATCTCTCAGTCATTTTCTGTATCATTTCAGAAAAATTCTGGGATTTTTAAAAATAAAATATCCCTCGTAAATAAGAGAATGTTATTATATCTGAATTGTCCTCACTTTCATTTTTAAACAGAATATTTTAGCACATAAATTCCCCCTCCCTCCTATTTATCTTCTATTATTAAGCATTGAAATGCATACCTTTCTCTAAACTGGTTTTATGGGGTGAAGGTTGTTCTCCGTTGTATATTTGGCCTTTCACTGGCAATATATGTCAATGAGTTTGCTCTTTAGTTAAACCCACAAGGTTCTCCAGAGACCCTAAACAAAATGTTTTTACGTTCAGAAGGTGCCTGAACATCTAGGAAGAGCTGCTGAGGATAGTCACTACTGATGTAGCTCCTTGCTGATGATATGATCTGGCTGCAGCCTTGGACATGACAGTCAGCATCATTGACAACGCCCACCTACCTCTCTCTTTTTAAGGCATACACCAGATTTCCCGTCTCATCTTTAATGATATTGCAACCAAAACTCCCTCGATACCTACTCGTTACACAAAGTTGGGAAGCATTAGGCAATTACACAGAAAGGTAGTTAGATGTTCCCGAAGATTGGATTGTGAGAAACAGGGAACAAATCTAATAGTAAAATCATCTACTTAGGAAGTAATAGGAAAAACTCTGCATGGGAAGTTGGAAGCTTATCTATGGTGAATAAAGGAAAAGGATGACAGAAGTATTAGATGATCTTGTAACTGTCCAAGCCAAAAATGGGCACAGCTGTGAAGGCAACAAATATGGTACAAGGATGTATCAGGTGAGATCCTTCCAGTAGGTAAAGGGTAATGTTAGAGAAATTATGTGATTCCCTGGTGTGACTCCATGTGGTCATCTAGTGTAAGGTTATAGTCATCCACTTTCCACGAAGACCCAGGATGCCTCTTCCAGTCCCATATTTGTGCCTTCTCTCTCTACAAGCTGTGTGGAGGCTTGCTGCGGACATGAATTTCAGTGTGCAAGACGCTTCCTACACGTTGGCAATTGTGCACAGAGGATTGTCCTTCTGCTGGTTTGACCTCCTGGTGCCTCACAGTTACCATCCAGGCGGCTTCAATACCGCCTTCAGATAGCATCCTTCATCATGCCTTTGTGGTGTGTGACTGCCACGTACTGTACCAGCAGGTGATTTTAAATGCAAGCTGACAGTCAAAATAACACTAAATAGCTACCTTAAATCACAGAAAGAAAGAAAGAAAGGTGTTCACTTAAGATTAAAACATTATATTATTCACTTGATTCTTTTTCATATATTTATGTGATTCGTAATGATAGGAAAACTACAGGTTCAGAAATTCAGATTAGATTAAAAGCCACCATTTCAATCACTTTATCTGCATCTTCCACTTAGCTAGATTGTAGAACTATCTCAAATCTAAAAAATGGATTGGAGATCTTAAAAAGAGATCTTCTGATGTGATTTATTCTCCATTCTTTTTTTTTTTCCTTCCTCAGCCTGGAAAACTAATAGCTGTTTCTGGGGTACCATAATAATAGCATTTTTGAACTCCAGGCTACAGATAAATGTGGTAGATGTACGATGAGAGGCTCAGAAGGTGCAACTGGTATTTAACCACGAAAGGATCTATTGCAAAAGAAAAAGAACACCCTATAAACAGTGATAGGCAATACAGCTATAGCAGTTTAGGGATACTTAAATTCTGATTTTCTAAAATACCGTGTAAGACCAAAGCCATGGGGCACTGAGTCTACACGGTATCTTTAACATGGGTTTTGTTCTGACCTGTGTGTTGTGGCTTTTCCTGCTCTGTGCTGCCCATCCCTGCTGTGCTTCCCCTCCATAGCACAGGTGTATCATTGGTTGTGATCACCACCCATTTCTTGAAAGCATACTACCCTCTTGCTCAAAAGGTCGTTAATATTTTAGCATTATGGTGATGATGGTATCAGGATCCTTTTCTTATTATCAAAATCATGAAATATTCAGAAGGCATTGCTCATCTCTGCCTAAAACTCCAAGACATCATGAGTGTTGATGGGTTGGAATAGGAGCTCTTTGCATGTTATCCAAAATGTTTATCATAGCAAAGGTTGACATGCCAGAATTGGCCAACTGGCAGGAAAAAAACATTTCACTTCTTGGGAAAGTGCTATCGCTTTGCTGCCTTTTAGAAACTGTAGTTGTTTTCTGAATTACAAGTGGTTTGCATAAAGAACATAAATTGCTGTGCTCTTTATCACTGCTTACTGTATGACAAATACACAGTCCAATTTTTCAAGTGTGGTGTCTTGAAAATGAATGTGTATTTGAAATGAAAACCATTTCAGTACTTGAGCATCCTCCCTCTGGAACAGGATGGATAATAACATGTTCATCACCTTGGGTTATTTTAATATTTCCTGAAGCCTGCACAAGATGCTTTCTATTTTCTTGTCAAAACATGCTGAAATGAAAATTATTTTTAATAAAGTACAGTAATCACAGTGTGATCACCAAGTGCATCTTCTCTTGTCAGATTGTTTCTTCCTACTCGCGAGTATTTGCAGTTACTTAATGTTATGATTGCTGAGCAATCCAGTGTTGGGAGGAAGAGAATGGAATATTTCACTTCTGACAAAGAGCACTGGGTGATACAGAACATTCTCTTTTGCCTCCTAGAATAGTATCATTGTTTAAACCTAATGCTGAAAGAGTTGACTGCTGAAAGACTTCATTCCCGCCCCCCCCCTCCCCCCCGTATTTTATTGCTCTCTTCCATAGGTACTGTGCTTGGAAAGCAGAGCTCCCATTGAACCTCTGTTTTTTCCATGTCTGCCCACAAATGCCTGCTGGAGTGCCATGCTAGATACCATGCCTGAAAGGTGCTTAGCATGACAATATTAACGTTTGTTTCTAACTAGTCCATGGGAGCGCTGGAGTTAGTCTCATAGCTGCTTAGGTTACATGCTCTTTTCAGCAGCTGGTGGATAACTTGCTTAGCTTCGGGTAGACTGAGCTCCAGTATTTAGAAGAGAAAATTGTTTGTCTACACAGGCGCTGGGAGCTTTTGGAGATAATGGCTGAATGATTTTTTTTTTTTTCTAAACTGTTTCTGTACACCAGGTTTTTTACTCAAGTCACTCAGCTCTAAAATAAGTGATGAACAACTCTCAAGAGATTTGGTTTCATATCTTACCCAAACATTATCCAAGCTAAGTAAAGCTCTGGAGTCTGCATAACTGAGCATGAAACCTCAGAAGAACAGACTTTCTCATGAGAGTGTCAGTGTTTCCTGCCGGCTGGAAATACCAAGAAAATAGTCTTTCTTGTGGTATTTTGGAACTTCAGCATCTGGACGTCGCTGTGATTAGAGAGGAAAGTGAATATGAAAAATAATTGTTTAAAAAGTGAACCCTTTTTCAATTTTGGGTGTAAGGTTCCTTTCTGGTTTTTCAGTGAAGGTATTAATTGATATCGTAACTCTGTATCTGAAAGTAGGAGATCGTAATCTGAAGCTGCAAGTTCTGGGTATTGCAAAATATTATCACTTGTGAGTCACCGAGTATTTCTTCAGTCAAGGGAAGAAACTGCTATTGTATCCTTCCCTCCCTTCTGTGTAAATATGTAACTAAGCACTGCTCTTGGAGTACTTGTTTTTTGGGAGAACATTCTGCTTTCTTCAGTCACTGCTTCAAGTGTGAAATTTAGCTCAGCTGCAGAGCCATAATGAATGTCTTATGCTAAACAAGTCTAGTAAAAATAATCTTAATGATTACATTATAAAACTAATACACCAGTAAGAAGTGTTGTGGTGCTAAATAATTGTAATACGAAATCACACATTGGTTTATATGGAAAATGTAGATGTGAGCTATTCCTGTATTTAAAAATAGAATTAACCTTCAGTTTGAATTTTTGACAGTCATCAATGGGACTTGCAGAGAGAGTAACTTCAAAAGTTAAAGATGGAAAAGTGTGTTTATCTCTTGTCCTTCTGCCACTGCAAGATTTACAATATGTTCCCTTCTTTATTCAGTCCATATTTAGTAACTCAAGCAATGAGTTTTCCATCATTGGCTTTGTATGATTACTCCAAGTTCGCGCTGTTAACAGAATACGAGGAAATACTTCTCAACTTCCCTCTCGGTTTATTTTCACCAACGTTTTCGTTCTTTGACAGGTCCTCACGAAGTCTTACATCTCACTGTTTATGCTGGTCATGTGTTGCCATTTGGTTGCCTATAGGTACTCACTCACATCTAGGTTCACTTTTAAGGCCCCAAACACTTGGCGTATTGTTAGGGGTAATCAAATAAAGTTCTGCTATTTGCACAATCCAAATTTTTATGTTTGTGCTCTGTCCAGAATTTTCTCCAGTTTGCCAGTCTTTGTGGTTCTGAATTGCCAGGAATGCAGTGTAAATGTTGAGGGAGGGTAGTCAAGTGCAATATCATTTTCCTCATAGGTATATTTGCTAAATTTGTACTGCTCACCCTTCTTCCCCTTGCTGTTGTTATTGCAACCATATTTCACAAAGAGCTTTTGTCAGTTTTGAGGTCTGCTTCTGTTCTTTCAGAGAGTATGTTTTTGGAAGGATTACCTTCCAGAAAAATACACATACATATGCATATACATATAGTCATTTATTTATTGTGTAAGTAGTTCTTTCCCACATACCAAAATTGTATAGATTTCTTTGTACTATTACCTTTAGTTATTGGAGACTGCAAAAATGTTTCAATTTAGTAACATTTTGAAACATAAGAAAAGATCATCACGAGTTCCATACTTCGGTTTTGCATGTAAATATTATCATTAATTAGTTGTGCAATTAATAATAACCTGCATTCATATGCACTCTGTTTAAATCAAAGTAATTGAATGTTCTTATTAAGAATGTGTTTGCAAACAAATGTCTAAAAATTGTTTGTTAGTTACCTACAGTGCTGTTTTTCTCTGGTTCTGTTGTTATAAAGGGGATTCAAATAATGCAAGAGGCAAAAGAAATCACTGCAGGAACATAATCAAAGTGACAGTTTTGTGCCGTATTTCCATATCAAGCTAAAGCGAACAAAAAATTTCAGCTGTATATGCATACTTAACAATGTAGGTGTGTCTCTGGGGAGTGATCTGAAATGAAGGGACTATCTTTTCTTTCTCGCATTTAAGAGACTCAATTTCCAATTATTTTTCTAACTATATATTAGCTGTTTTAATTAAAAGGTGATGATTCACCACTTTCTAGCCACTGAGAACATTTTTATAAAGTAGAGGTTTAAAAATAGTAATAATGTAGAATATTTTACTATTACTCTGAGCATTCGGAGCTGTAGGAATATTTCAGCACAATTTGAACAATGAAAGAAAAAGCTGTTTTCAGTAATTTTGTGTTCAAGGGTGATTCAGCCTCTTTGCTTGCTAACTCTAATTTTCCAAGGCTTATAAGACTTTAATTTGATTCTTTATCTGAGCATAAAACAATGTCTGAAAATTGCATAGTAAATTACTGGATAATCACTTTTTTGTGGACTACCTGATTGTCAGAATGAATACTGCCTTTTAAGAGGCACTTTAAATAAGTGCTGGACAAAAGTGAACTTTACAACTAAAATTGAGTTAGGTTCTCATGAAATCCAAGTGGTTTCATCTAAGTGTGAAGGAGAAGTGCCCACTGATTGTTATATATTTCCTTAATTGTGTGTATATATAGGTGTTTGTGTAGAAACTTTGTGCTGGTGTCTTCAAATGTATACAGATATGTATGGCGGTGACATCATAAAGTTAAAAAAAAAAATTGTGATAAATGTATTTTATTTCATCGTTTCCCAATTCAACAAGTAGTTTTGACTGCTGCCGCTTCCCTAGGCTGGTATTCCTCTCTTTTGTCACAGCCCCTTTTGGGAGTGATTTAAATTGCCCAGGAAACTACAGGCCAGCCAGCCTCACCTCCATCCCTGGAAAGGTGATGGAACGGCTCATTCTGGATGTCATCTCTAAGCATGTGGAGGAAAAGAAGGTTATCAGGAGTGGTCAACATGGATTCACTAAGGGGAGATCATGCTTGACCAATCTGATAACCTTCTATGATGGCATGACTGGCTGGGTAGATGAGGGGAGCGCCGTGGATGTTGCCTACCTTGACTTCAGCAAGGCTTTTGACACTGTCCCCCGTGACATCCTCATAGGTAAGCTCAGGAAATGTGGGTTAGAGGAGTGGACAGTGAGATGGGTTGAGAACTGGCTGAATGGCAGAGCTCAGAGGATTGTGATCAGCGACGCAGAGTCTAGTTGGAGGCCTGCAGCTAGCGGTGTTCCCCAGGGGTCAGTACTTGGTCCAGTCTTGTTCAACTTATTCATCAATGACCTGGATGAAGGGACAGAGTGTAGCCTCAGCAAGTTTGCTGATGATGATACAAGACTGGGAGGAGTGGCTGATACACCAGAAGGCTCTGCTGCCATGCAGCGAGACCTGGACAGGCTAGAGAGTTGGGCAGAGAGGAACCTAATGAAGTTCAACAAAGGCAAGTGTAGGGTCCTGCACCTAAGGAGGAATAACCCCATGCAGGACTACAGGTTAAGGGTTGACCTGCTGGAAAACAGCTCTGCAGAGAAGGACCTAGGAGTCCTGGTGGACTCCAGTGACTAGGAGGATTGGGGCATCTCTCTATGAGGAAAGGCTGAGAGACCTGGGTCTGTTTAGCCTGGAGATGAGATCTTATCAACGCTTACAAATACCTTGAGGGCGGGTGTCAGGAAGATGGGGCCAGACTCTTTCTAGTGGTGCCCAGTGGCAGGATAAGGGGCAACGGGCACAAACTGAAACACAAGAAATTCCATCTGAATATGAGGGAAAACTTCTTTACTTTGAGGGTGACAGAGCACTGGGACAGGCTGCCCAGAGAGGTTGTAGTCTCCTTCTCTGGAGATACTCAAAACCCACCTGGACATGTTTCTGTGCCACCTGCTCTGGCTGAATCTGCTTTAGCAGTGGGGTTGGACTAGATGATCTCCAGAGGTCCCTTCCAATCCCAACCATTCTGTGACTCTGTGAACTGAGAGCAAAGTTAACAAAAACACCAAGGAAAAAAAGCAAGCGCTGTCTTAAAATGACTGTATCCTCCTTTTTGTCCAAACAGCCTATACCTCTTGAAGACCCAACATGAATGATAGTCTTGTCTGTTCTGGATTTCAGATCTGACATATTGAGTTCTAGATGGCCAGAAACAAGGACTGGGAACTTTTACATTTAAAAGACATTGTATCCCAGTGAGAAGCAGAGTTCCAAGTGGTCTGGTATATCAGACCTAGAAAAACAGTTTTGGGTGTAACAGAATTGTTGTAATCACACATAAGCAAATTGAGGTTTATCTTTAAAAATAAAATTCTCCATAAAATTTTATGCAAAATTTACACAAATTTTATGTTGTCAAAAATGTCTACCTGCCAAAGTGAAACACTCCAAGGTAGGAGAATGGCAGAGCTGGAGTCCCCCCTTTGCTGTAGCTTCCCTCAAACTCCTGTGTCAGCTGCCAAGTCCAGAGGGACCTGCAGGAATGAAGGTTGCGTGGGACAGCCATAAGTCAGCGTTTCCCATCTGTCAGGCTGGATGTGTTCTCCTGTCGATACAAAGATGTTAGCTTACAGAACCAAAGCATTAAAACTTTTGATGAAGTAAGTTTGTTGACATCAGTGGAACCAGAAGAGCTCCCCAGTATGTATGAGCTCCCCATCAGTGTACTTAGGTTTCTTTTTTTTTTTTTTTTTTTTTAAATAACAACATTAGTTACCTGGGCACATTAGTTGAATTAACATACAGACTCCATGCCAGTCTCCTGGCTGGGTGCATCAGTTGTCCTGTCTCCTATCTCTGTGTGTGTAGGTGGGGTTGCAAAATGTGGAGTTCTAGTTGACTTGAATTCAAGTGATTTCAAAGAGCACCTGGTCAGAGGTCAGATGTGATGTTTGGCCTTGTGGCAGGATGAAGCTGAGAGTTCACCAGCCCCAGCTTATCCTCCCTTGTTCATCATGGCTTCTCCTTTCTCAGCCCCCCACAGGAGGTTGCTGCCTTTGCAGAGCTCCAGCTCAGCAGCATGCCAAGGTGCTCCGCTCCTTGCTTCTGGGAAAGAACACTTCTGCTGTTTGTTTTTTCTTTTATTTTCATCTGGGTCATCAGGACAGAGCTGGGATGGGTGCAGAGCTGTGGCTGGCTGTGTGGTGGCCCCTTCACACCCCTCGGTGGTCACGGGGCCGTGGGTGAGCCAGTTCACGGGGCAGCGCCAGCAGGAAGGAGAGAACCGCTGTGAGGACCTGGGGCGTGCGGTCAGGACAGGAAGGTGGGCAGAGCCTGGTCGGCACGGGTGCAGATTAGTTCAGCAGCCGTGACAGCTCCCTTTCCAATGGCGTCAACAATGACGTCTGCCAACGGAGAGTCTTCCATGCGAACAAGCGGCGTGGTGCGCTAGCTCTAAGTACTAATTGGGGGACCAAAATTCCAGGATACCCTGAAACCTCTGTTCCCATTCGCTGCCAGTAACTAATACCACTTTCAGCAGCGGCAGAGGAGCTGCCTCAATTCTCCAAAAAGGCAGCCAGGCCCTTGCTCCCATCACTACGCAAGTGGAGCTCCCGGGAGGCGGGCTGTGAAGCCCACGTGCGCCAGTGGGAGCTTGCCTTTGCCATGTGCCACCGCTCCAGCACTTCGTGATAATTGTGGGAACTGTAAGTGGCAGGCAGTCCCTTAAATTATTTGGCATTACCCTTAAGTACCCGATCAGTCAGGGCAATTCAGAGTTTGATGTCTAAGAGCTCTACACACCTGCAATTACTTAAATCCACAAAATTGCACCCATAGGTATTTGCAGGCACAAAAATGTTGGCATAAAATTAGAGGCCATTTCCTAAAACCTGTGCCTAAATTTTGATGATATACTATATGAGGGGTTGTTATTTTGAAATGGATTTGCGGAAAGCAATTGAAAATCTCCAGGCATCCCATCTGTGTTTAAAGTAACAACAATAACAAAACTTTAAATTAGCATAGGAGATTTAAGACATTTCAGGAAAACATTGATTAAATCTGCCAATGAAATGAATGTGTTTGGCGAGTGACCTAATTAGTGTATACTTGGTTCTTTTTCACTGCACTGCTTACCACTAATTGCTGTTCTGCTGGTCTTCTCCTGACAAGTAAGAAAAAACAAGGATGAGGGATTTGTTGAGGAAATAGTGACATTCAGTTTTAATTCATTTGAACCTGCTGCCAAGCTTAATTATGGAACTGAGAAACTGAGACCGGGAGGCCCCCAGCCGTTTAGGTTATAGGAGACGGAGATGTTTAGTGTCTGCCAGTGTATTTGGGTAGCACTTATTGCAGCTAGCTATAAACTTGTGCTTGCTGATGCTTAGCTGTTTTCTTTCCCCCACAGGTACAAAAACACTGGTTTTATTCCTTAAATTTAATTATTTAGCTCTAATGGCATCAGGCCAAAAGAAAATTACAGGCATTTTATTTCTTAGAGGAAAGGTTTAACAATTAATCTAGATAGTCTTGTCTTGGGGTTTTTTGTGTGTGTGTTTGCATGTACAAACTAGTAATACGTCATTTACACAAAAACCTCGGGATCCTGGAATACTCACTGTAGCATCGGAGTGCCGAAGTCACCCTCAGTGTAAGTACGCTTGAGCTGAGGGGCTCATGTTAGTGATAAATTCAATTCCCGTCTCTCGAAGCAGCAGGGGATAACGCAGCTTTCCCTATTTGCGTTTGGAGCTCTTAAAGGAAAAGGGCAGGATGCTTCATGAAAAAAGGGGAAATAGTTTTGGTTTTGGTTTCCTGTGGTGGTGGTGGATTCTTGTGAGCAGAGTCTGAAGGTCCTGGTTTAGAATCCAAGTGCGTTTTTCATTATGTTCTGCACAAAAACTGGGGGGGGAAAAAAGTATAATCCATTGACCAAAATGTTTACGAGGCAGTGAACACACAAAAAAAAGGAAGGGGGGGGGGGGGGGGAAGCTGTGGAATTTAGGCTAGCAGAGGGTGGGGCTGGTGGGGCTTGCACTTGTTTTTAAAAGAGGAAAAAGAAATGTAGACGTTTTCTTAGAGCAGCAGCATCCCACTGGCAGACCCTGGTCTGAATCCCTCCCATGGGACGCTTCCAGCCAGCCTTTTCCCAAAAGGAGCCAGGGAATAATTATCTGAGCAGGGATGGGGGCCTGAGCAGCCAAACCCGCCCGTGCTGTACCTGCCAGGGGCAGCCACAGCAGCCCGGCTCTGCCGGCGGGGAGCACAGTCTGCGCCCGCTCCCGCCACAGCCTGGGCAGGAGGGAAGGACTCTTGGCACAGGGCGTTTGGGGATTCATTTATGCTATGGGGAGAGCTGGAGGGGATGTTCCAAGACCCAGCTTTAGCTTCTATGGGGACTAAACTTGATCTACCCTGAAAAGTATATAAAACAAAAGAAAAAAACCCCAAACAAACAAAAACTCCCAAAACCCAAACAAAAAAGCCAGCACTACTTTGTTAGTGCCCGAGACCCAAAAAATGAAGTGAGATTATAAACAAATGAAATATGTTAGTGTAGGTCACCAACACAGGCTATAAACATCTACATGGAAGAACATAAACTGTACAAAAAGGCAGCATGCCTGGTTTTCTGTTATATAGCATTGCAGGGTTCTTGTAAGGATACTTGAATGCTGAAACAGCCTGGGAACTTGGCTTCCCTTGCGGCAGATTGATGTTCTTTGGATGAGTTTTCAGCCATGGAGTGATTTTGTCCTGATGTTCTGTGTGTGGTGGAGAGATGTGTCGGGAGGGGGGGAGGGCCAGAAAAAGATACTTGGAATGAAAATGAACTTGAGGGAAGGAAAAAGAGCAGCTTTGCAGTGAGGCTGGGAGTAGTAATACTAGAATGCATAACAGGCAGCTAAAGATGCAAGGTTTTCTTGTCTCGAGACTCTCACTGGATCTCCGATATAGTTATAGAGCCCCTTGTGCCCATGCAATAAATGTTTAGAAGATATTCATGGCTTTAGATACTATGGACTGATGTTAATCTTCAATAATTCATTATGTTAGATATACCTGATCTCTATAATACAACACCAGAATATTCTTACACATTCTGATTTATATTTACAAGCAATACTATCTTAGATGTGAATACTTACCGTGCTGTCTAGAAAGTCATATTAAAACTAATTTCTCTTCTATTCATGCATACATGAATCCTGCACTGTACGCTGATGATAAATATAAAAATCTAACTGTATTATGCGTTTTTAATCCCAATATTAAAACTTATTTTTGCACTTTCACCTCCTATTTTTTGGGCATGAACATGGTGAGAAATAAAAAAGAAATATAGTCTCCTGAGAAGAACACCTTGCTATCCTAAAAAATAATTTGCTCTGTGTTGATGCCAAGCTATCCCATGACTTCTCGGGGTGTTTCAGGTTTCCCACTTAGCAGCTCTGGCTTCTTCTCAGGATCTCTCATCTAGCAAGATGGAAGCTGCATTTAATTGTATCTCCTTCCTCCCAGAAGCTGCTCTCCCGAAGGGCAAAGGCATTGGAGAAATCCAGGGAGGACTCTTGCTCTCTTGTAGCATGTTTTTTGGTTCAAAGCAGCATCAGCTTCACTGCTGCTCTGCAGGAAGAGGCAGCTTGGATAACACTGCAAAGCAAAATGCAGTGTAGAACAAGCTGATTTAAAAATGGCATTCTCAGTAGCAATAAAAAGGGAAGAATCACATGGGGGAATCTGAGCAGGTAAAACACCCCCCACCTCCCCAAGCTGACCAAACTCCAGTGCACTTCGTCGTGGTGGTGTTTATTAGATCTGCTGTTCCAGTGTACAGTTGTTCTAGGCTTTCCCTCCATTTATAGTAATGACCTACCAAAAAAATTCACCCAAAACCAAAAAAAAAGAAACAGAAAACTGAGGGAAGAACAGAAATGTTTAAGTCTTGACTTTATTATCCAAATAGTGCTTTTCATACTCTCTAAGTAAGTCAGCAGTTTCTTTAACAATTTTGTCTGTTTCTCTTATTTCTTTTTCATTTTCTTAAAACTTTGCGAATGAGATCTAAGCCAAGAAAACAAAAAAGTCCATGTGCACAGAATTCTTTCATCATTGGACTAACCCCTGCATCAAGTAATGCATGCATACCAAAAGAATAATAAGAGATGTTGGTAACTTGGGGGGCAAGGTGATCACAAGCACAGACTCTTATACCTAGATTTGGTGCAGAGAGGAAAGCAATAAGGCCTCCCAGGAGCAGGAAGAAAGGCTGGCAACAGAAATAAAAATGGATACGGCAGGAAAGCATATCTGTGGTTGCCTCCTGTATGATGTGTATTGACCTAGTAAATGGAGATGTCTGCAAAGGAGCTGTTATGCTATAAATATGCTTATGCTAATATTATTAAAGCTTTCAGGCAGTTCAGTTTCGTCCATATGGCTTCCCAGGCAGATGCCAAAGAGGTGGCCCCTGGCCACAGCTTGTCCGAGCAGCACGTGCCTACCTGTCCTGTAATTGCTTAATAAGATGTAGGCTGGGGTTTTTCCTGGATGGATTGTGAAATATATGCAGCTGCCTAAATAGGTGCTTGGCAAGATTTTTAAGTCTTCCTAACTCTGTTGAAATATTTATGAGCAAGACATTTGAATGCTGTTGAGGATCAGAGATAGCTCAGTGCTTAGAAGTTGTAAAAGTCCATTCCTGGTCCTCTTTGCCCTCCTTTGTATCCTTAGGAAAATAAAAATACTGCTAGAGTTGTTGATATCCAGTAGGGGCTTAACAGCACTGGTCTTTGCTTGAACATACCAGTCTTGCTGGTTAAGGAAGAGAAAACGGAGAGGGAAGAAGAGAAGATAGAAGGTGACTGGCTGATTAATAAACTAAACTAATGCAAATACTGGGAATAGGAAAGCCACTTAAAAGCAGATGATTATCCCTTGCCAATCCCTAAGATCTCACCTCACTAAGCTGCTGTTGAGATGATACCCTGAAGCAGCTCCTGGTAGGGACCTGGCCCTTGTTCCAGCAGAGAGAGTGGCGAGATGAAAGGGATGTGACTTAACCAGGATGCGACTTTATTATCTTACCACCTTCTAGAGCTATCTGGCAGTCACTTGTAGAGTGCAGGTTGTGATTTCTCCCTTAATTGCTCCCACATGCTGGAAGACTGCACTCCCTGCCCCTACACAGATGGCCCCAGCCTGCTGCAGAGACCTGCTACCCTCCTCTTCTGAAGGTTAATCCTCGTATGGGTTCAAGGGACAGGGAAAGGGTGGTGTTTTCTCAAAAAAACAGCCATTGCAAGCTGTAGCTTTGTATCCCAGGAAGGGCCATACTGCTGCCTCCTCTTATGGAAGAGATGCAGCAAGACTGCAGAGCACCAGAGCTCCACAAGCGTGTGCCTTCCTGCTGCCAGGGACCTTTTATCTGTTAGGAAAGGCAATGAGCTACCTTCTCTCCCCCTCTGCTGTGTACCTTCCTGCACTTTGAAGCTTCAGGTCATTACATTTCCTTAAACCTCACTAGGTTCAGGAGGAAAGGTGTGAGAAATAGAAGTGTGGTGGTGGTAGTGCTACTGGAAGACTATGAGACAATGTGAGAAAATGGAAAGGGTTTCCTTCTTTATAAAAATAAAATCTTCATCTATGCACATGCACATGGATAATAATGAAAGCGCCTATTCATCTGTTTATTTTGCAGGTTACGGTTTTGTGGATTTTGACAGTCCGGCAGCAGCACAGAAAGCAGTAGCATCTCTCAAAGCAAATGGCGTGCAGGCGCAGATGGCAAAGGTAAGAGCAACCATGTTATTACAGGATTATCTGAGCTGTTGGGTTAAATTTCCAAGTTTGTTTTGCTCCTGTTTTTCTTAAGGTTTCAGATTGCTTACTCCAATGTTTTTTTTCATCCTTTGGCCCCAGCACCTTATTCATCCTATGGTTTGTCTGTGTTCTTGAGAGCCGTGTCTCATGTGATGGGTTCTGCTCTGATACTCTCTCTCTGCCCCTCTCTTTGGAGAGGGTTGTAAGCGCTGGAGTGGCAGAGCGGTTGGAAACGACTTTGTGCTGACTGCAGTGTGAGAGTTGCCTTTTCTTTGCCTCGGAGTTGTCTTCATTTGGTTCCTTTGCCTTGGAATAGTTATTCTTTTCTGACGTGCCTGGTGGGCTTCTCTGAAGGAGTGATTGACTGAACATAAGGAAAGGTTGTTTGATCTGCCTTGGTTTGGCTTCTCCTGTCTTTTTATTTTGAGGACGTAAATGGAAGTGTAGCAGGTTGCTGAAAGAATAGTTGCTGGAGGTTGTCTGGAGGTGACTGGTGTCTGTTTTTCAGAGAGGCTGCAGGAGCCATGCTGTACATCTCATAGCAAGCTCAGTGAGCTCAGATACTCTGCTCCTGGAACAGTCCTTTGTCCCCAAGCAAAGGGCTGAAACGGAGATGGGGTTTATAGTAAATGACCGTCATGTGCTCCGGCTGTTGCCTTTCTGAAGGCATAATCATGTGTCTTTGGGCTCTAGACTGTGTTGGCCACCAGAAATAGCTGTTGCTTTGTACTTTAAAAATGCCTTGCCCTAGAATCACAAAAGTCTCTTAATATTGCCTGATTTAGTCTCTGCAGAGATGATGCTGGCCTAGAATCTCAAGCAGTAAAAACAAACAGGTAATTACAAAAACAGAGGCAAATCAACTAATAAGCAATCACTGCATTTGAAGATTCCCATTTAAAGGAATGCTTTGTTTTTCAACAATATCATACTAAAAACGTATTTTTTTTAAATGAAAAAGAAAAAAATCCTTGGTGGTAAGTGAGGCTCTTTTGCCTTCAACTGAATTACACTCACTCTCCTTAAAGTAACTGGATGTCATCCGTGTATTCCTTTTTAACAGTGCCCCACAATGCAAGCTATGCTGTTTTATTGGCTTTTAGGTTTTATTGACATGTGGTGATAAAAAACATTTGCTTCAAATGGGTAAAAGATGGCAAGCTGAAGAATGTGAACACCTACTAAGGACTGTACTATTCTATTTCTCAGATATATTGCATCTCCTGGTTAAAATACAGGCAATTTGACGCATTAGTCAAGCTGTGAAAAAGAAGCCAAAGACAGGAGATATGTTTTATCCTACTGGTTGATATCAAATAGCCATTTCTGGGGAGGAGTAAATCTCTAACTACATAAATCTGTAAAGTTGTAGATTTAAAATTAGAGACTTAAAGATAGGATCGAAAGATAAATCTATATTTGGTATTCTCATGATTCAGAACAATGAACAAGTTCAGCACTTGAATGTGTGGAAATACCAAAACAGAAGGTGACTTAAAGTACTGTGTTGGATCGTCCAGTAGTTTGGGGGCTAAAAGCAGTCTGATGCTTTCAGAGTGGGAAGGTCTGTACCAACCACTGAGGTTTGTTTTCTGGGGGATCTGTGGCACGAGTAGTTTTTTGCCCTCCATGATTTTGAGGAGGCTGGTGTGTACACATTTGTTTGCATAAGGCTGACTGTATTTTTATTATTTAGCCATGGTGCCTGGAATCCCAGATAGGTTCTTTTTAGTGCGTTTGAATGTTCAAGATAAATATACAACTGACTTTTCCTATCTCTGAAAAAAATCAAAGTAGAAAAATGGGGATTGAAAGGAAATTGAGACGATTCTACACAAGTACCTCACATTGCTGAGAAGGCAGGAGCCTGGGAAAGCAAATCTATCTGGAGAAACATGTTAATTCTTGCACATGTTGGAAGCCAAGTTGCATAACAGAACTGAAAGACATTACCTGCCAGTGTCTGAATTAACAGTGAGGGCTCCGAAGAGGTTAGAAGAAAGAGGCAGAAGAAGAATTTAGTCTCCGCTTCTGGAAGTTTATCCAGAACAGTGTTCTTTCAAGAACTGCTTTAATTAGTGGTGAATGGTGGCTATCAAATGAAATTAAAGAAAAAAGAGTAAGTGTGAAGAAATTACCTAAACCTTTTGCGTGCCATACCTTTAAAAAATACAGTCAGTGTCCTGGATCTTTTGTTCTGCATTGCAAAGCAGTGAAACTGCCCCCTGTAGAGGCCCGGGAGAAGACTGTAACCTGTGTTCAGTGAATGTCAGAAATCTCAGTCCAGTCATGGATGCTTTTGAATAAAGGTGAAAGAGGCGTCTGCCAGCTTTTGCTATGCACTGGCCTTCTCCAATAGCGAGAGAAAGTATGCTGAAGTGTCGGTATAGTCTGTGATGTTTTCCTGGAGAGAAATCTTGCTCGGAAAGAGAAGTTCTTTCTCAGTTTTAACACAATATAATTTTTCTCACAGAAATCCAGGAATCTTCTTTGAAAAACAAAAAGCAGAACTGAACCCCCACCCATGTTGGCTAGCAGAAGTATCTTGTGGATACTTGAGTAAAATATAGTCATTTTATCGATGCTTAAATACAGCCACCTCCCTCATTTTTATAGCATTTGGACACCTTTTTGGCTGATTTTGTTTCAGAGTGCTGCCTCTGGAAGAAGCTTAAACTCTGGTGGATCAATGCTCCAAGTCCCATCACTGCTGGAAAACTTGTTCTGTCGAGACTAATACACCCCATAACCCTGTGCAGGGAAAAACATCATTAAATGTGTCTGAATCTCTTTTTGTTCTCTTGGATGCTGTTCAGCCTGGTGTGAAGTAGTCAAGAGAGGATTCGGCTGAGGGAGAGGAACAGCACTATTATGCCTGCAGAGGTAGAGGTGGCAGCTGGGAGGTGAGGTCTCATGGTGTGGTACTCATTTTGCAACACATGGGCCAACGGACGGCTGCCCGCTTGGTGGGACAAGGACCCTCACAGGCTCCCACCCACGTGAGATCTGTGTGAGGCTCCTGTACACGTGTTGTCACCTTGCCTCTTTAGCCTTTCCCTCACACAGGTACCTGAAGCAGAAGTTTTGACTACTGCCACTGTCCTATGTCCAATTAAGTTCATCTAAGTTGTCCATCATTTTCAAAAGTGCTAATTAACGATTTCATTTATTGAAAAGAATTAACGCTATGGAGCTGCTGAGTGATGGTTTCTCAGCTGGCCTGGCTTATTTTACTATGTGCTTCCTGCTTGTCTTTGGAAATAACTCAGACGTGCAGATTTGTTTGTAGTGCCTGCTTGTCCAGGCTCGTAGAGTCCAGGTGGTGTTTTGTTTCCGTTTTCCTACTAAAAATGGCACAACTGATATGCCATCGGATAATCTCACAGGAATTATTGATTTGTTTGTCTCTTTGTGCTAGGGACTACACAAACACAACACAGAAAAGACAATGCTTATGTGCGCGGTTTATGTATCAGTTTGGGGTTTTCCATCTGCTCCTTTCCTGCATTTTCTAGAAAAATGTTATAGACAGAACATGGAAAATTAATAAGGAGAATCTTAATAATACGGGAGTTGGCTCAGACAAGTAGGCAAGGAAGCTAGTACACATGAAAAACATATCAATGTTATAATAAAATCTGTAGCCACATCTATTCTTGGGATTTACAATAGTCCTTCACCCAGAATTACATATTCATGAGGACACTTCTTAATCTGCTTTATATGTGAGCTTTTAATGATGCCGAGGAGTCTAAATCACCTGAAGGATCAATAGAATTCTGCTGTCTAAATAAATCTTGAGTGTCTGAACTTGTGTCAGCCTGAAGTTGGTGGACTGTGCAATCAGTTTATAGCTTCATGGACGTTTTGTGGTCCTCTACCATCTTTCATTTCCAGTTCTAGTCTGCTGTAAGATTGCGTAAAGTGGAAGTTCAGGCAAAGGTAGGTTCTTGCAGAGAGTATATAATAGCTTCTTTAATATCTAGCAGCCCATCAAGAGTGTTGAAACAAACACATTTACCCAGGAGGTGTTTTCAATCCTGCTGTTATTCCAAGTGCATTTATAAGGATTAAAAAATGTATTTGATGATGCGTGTCTTCTCTGGGTTTTCCTTTTGTATGTGTAATGCATTTAGATGTCCTCAGCACCTGTGTGAGAAATGTGGACATGGAAGAACTATTTACTTAGCGCTGGCAGTTGTCTAAGTCCAAGGACCATTTCTCAACTACTCTGCTGCAGTAATTGCCATCCAGAGGGTACACTGAAGGAGCTGATTCTCAAAAAGAACTGTGCCAATAGGCTCTGATGTGTTTTGCTCGACAAGGGAATTACAGGATGTGATTTTGCTTCTTGTGTGATATTTTTCTCATCTCTCCATCATGCAGAAGCTTAAATACAGGGAGTAATCACCATCTAGGTGAAACATAAAAGGGAGCTGTGTCCCAAAGAACAGAGCCAAGCATAAGAGCTTCTGAGGAGGAGCAGAGAGCTGGTTGCTCTATAGTTAAATAGACAGTTTTTCTCCAAGGACCAAGGAAAAGGAAATCCCACAGAAGAATCTTAATTATTTTCCAGGCTTTTGCGTAGGTTTCAGGAATTGCTCTGGAATGAGTCAGCTGACCAAATAAGTCCATTTTGCCTGCTCATTTTTCAGCTTCATTTTCTCTTCTTTTTAAATTGCTTCCCTTTTTTCTCTGTCATATACCAATACTCTAAAGGGTTGTTCCTTAAAATGGAAACTGCAGAAAATGGAAAGACTCTCCAGTGAAAGCCCTTCTTCCTAATATTTTTTTAATCTAGATTTTTAATGGAAAATTTTAATTCTGTCTTTTGCAGTTTAAACGTTTATGAAAATATTTAATAAAAATTCTATCCTTACAAAATATGAAATATGGCCTATACACTGAACATCTGATACACTGAATCCCACAAGGGGTTTCTTAATTCATGATTGAAATGTCTGTAAATTTTAGCTAACCAGGATACTGGTTGTTTGCATTTTTGGACAATATTTGTGGATAACAGCCTTATTGACTGAGTTAACTTTCATTCAGATACCAAAGCAGGACACTAGGATTTTTAGAGTTCAAGATTGAAATTGTCAGGCTTCATTTTAATCCCATTCTTTAATTATCTGATTCTGCCCCCCCAGCAAACTGTTCTATGAAGTCAAATATTTGTATTGGCTCTTTAAAATTATTTTCTTCATTTGCTGCTAGAGGCAGAGTTGGTGACTCTGGAAACCCCGGCGTGCTCAGCAACGTAGAGGAAGCTGAGAACTGGGCTGTGCTGATGCTGGCCACCTTCCATGCTGTTTCTGAACGAATTGCACAGCCAGGCATGGGCTGCTGCTTCACCAGTTGTCAGAGACGTTTGTCACAACTGTGTGTAACTGTGTGGAGCACTCTGCAGTGAACACTTCTTATCTTCCTAAAATATTAACTCTCTCTCCCTGTGTTTACACACAGTACATACTGACTGACCAATACTGACCTGAATCGGTAACGATCCTGGGTTAAATGACAATGAAAAGTTATAGCTGGGAGGAAGTGAAAGGTTGTTCGGTTTAGGTTTGTGAATACAGGTGCCAGTGTCTCTCTCCTTTGATTTAAATTCCTTTGATATTTGATCTCTAAATTGGAGAAACATGGATTCAACAGATGGACCACTCGGTGGATAAGGAACTGGCTGGCTGGTTGCACTCAAAGAGTTACAGTCAACGGCTCGATGTCCAAGTGGAGACCAGTGACGAGTGTCATTCCTCAGGGGTTGGTATTGGGACCAGCACTGTTCAACATCTTTGTCGGCAACATGGACAGTGGGATTGAGTGCACTCTCAGCAAGTTTGCCGATGACACCAAGATGTGTGGTGCGGTCGATAGGCTGGAGGGTAGGGGTGCCACCCAGAGAGACCTTGACAGGCTGGAGATGTGGGTCTGTGTGAACCTCATGAAGTTCAACAAGGCAAAGTGCAAGGTCCTGCACATGGATCGGGGCAATCCCAGGCACAAATACAGGCTGGGCGGAGAATGGATAGAGAGCAGCCCTGAGGAGAAGGACTTGGGGGTGTTGGTTGATGAGAAGCTCAACATGACCCGGCAGTGTGTGCTTGCAGCCCAGTAAGCCAACGGTATCCTGGGCCGCATCAAATGAAGCGTGACCAGCAGGCTGAGGGAGGCGAGTCTCCCTCTACTCCGCTCTCGTGAGGCCCCACGTGGAGTACTGCGTTCAGCTCTGGGGTCCCCAGCATAAGAAGGACATGGACCTGTTGGAGCGAGTCCAGAGGGGGGCCGTGAAGATGATCAGTGGGCTGGAGCGCCTCTCCTCTGAGGACAGTCTGAGAGAGTTGGGGTTGTTCAGCCTGGAGAAGAGAAGGCTCCAGGGAGACCTTATAGCAGCCTTCCAGTACGTGAAGGGGCCCTCCAAGAAAGCTGGAGAGGGACTTTTTACAAGGGGTAAAAGGTGGTAGGACAGGGCGTAATGGCTGGAAGAGGGTAGATTTAGATTAGATAGAAGGAAGAAGTTGTTTACTGGGAGGGTGGTGAGGCACTGGAACAGGTTGCCCAAAGAAGTTGTGGATGCCCCCTCCCTGGAAGTGTTCAAGGCCAGGTTGGATGGGGCGACCTGATCTATTGGAAGGTGTCCCTGCCCATGGCAGGGGCGTTGAAACAAGATGATCTTTAAGGTCCCTTCCAACCCATCCATTCTATGATTCTATGATTTCAGTTCAACCATACCAAAGGAGTCCTGCAGAAGCAATAACCACAAGCCCAACAGTTTCATATAGTGCCGCTTATGAAAGCGAAGCCCTCCTCATCCTTTCTCGCCTGTTTACCTGTGTTGTTTTGCATAAACTGTCTTTCACTCTTGTAATGGGGGATTGTAGTTTCCCATCTGGAGCTGGCCCTTAAATGCAGGTTTTGTAAATACAGGGTATTTTTTCATTCCTTAAAGGATAGTGATTGATGAAGTAAAGGCGTTGAAGAGATGGTAAATTATTTCTTTGTATCAGGTTTTATCACAAAATATATTAGGAAGACGTGCCTTTCCAAACCTGGAAGTTTTTTTACCAGATGAAACACTCTCTAAATTCAGGATTCGAATCACAGATGTGCTATAGCAAAGTGCTAACTTTAAATTTCAGAAGATCTACAGTAGCAGATGATTGTGTCTTATGAGCTTCCCAGACAATCAAGACTAAAGCAGTGAGCAGCTTTGTAAGAAACAGCTAATGTGGTGGATTGGGGTGATAGCGAAGATATATGATCCTAATGGAAGGACTTCATAGCCTCATCTAGCCTGGAAAATTTCATGCTTCTACCTGAGAACTATATGGTAGCCAATGTGAAATGAGCTTATGATCCTGTTCCTGCTTTTAGATGCACGTTCACAAGCCAACATAGAATGCATTAGCTGGAGACATTCTCTAAAGAAGAACATCAAGTAATCCTGGGGATATTAAAATCCAACTGTCCTTTCACACTTGCATGTATTGCTCCTAAAAACATGTAGGTCAGTATGAAAGGGGGCGTGCATTGGCAGTGCTTGTACCACACCTGCCAAATTCATACACAAAAATTTCTTTAGGGGTCTTCAGAAGTGCTTAAGTTAGCATAATTCTGCTCTCTAGAAGTGAATGAGACTTTACTGTTGATTAATGGAGAGGAATTAGGTCAGTGCTATGTTCCTTTGTTCCCAAAAATCTTAGCTCAGCACCTTTCTTAACCACTAAGTTAGCTTAGAAAATCTTACGGCACATACAATCATGTTTATTCTCTAGCTATCACCTCAAGTAGACCTCGCCACGGTATTTTACTTCCCTTTTCAAGCGCTGCTTTAGTTTCTAGATTGACTTGATTTTTTTCATGCTGTGACTTCATCTAAGATGAAAACATTCTCTGCCTTTGAAAATTGCAACGTAAATAATCAGTAAATATATCCACCTCCATGCTACTGATGCCGTGCACCACGGAACAGATGCTGATACGTGAAAGATGTAGCCAACTTTTAAGCTGGAGAATAGTGGAATTACTGGGTTCTTTTCGGGTTATGAACTTCAGCCAAACAAGAATTGGCCTTTTTTCATAAATACACATTGTTCTTGACTTTCCTCTGACTTGGAACACATTTGAATTGGTAATAATACAGCTGAAATCCACAGAGCTTTGGCAATTTAAGCCAGAAAGAAGAATGGAGCTCCCTATCTTTAGCACTCACATAGCTATACATCTTGGAAGCTCTTACGCACTCTTTGCAAACCCTTTATGTTTGCAGAACAGGAAATCTGAGTCCTGCAAATGAGTTAAACACTGGAGTCAGATTAATTCTTTTTTCCCTCCATACTCAGGAAACTCCAAACGCCCCACGGAGGAGTTATCCGACCACAACTATGCAGCTTGGGAATCTGCAGCTCAGTCTGAGAGAAACTATGTTCTAAATTCAGTAAGCACATCTTTACTCACCAGGAAAAACCCAGTGCACTCTGAAATGATCAAAAAACTGTGGTTTTAGAAAATATTACTGTGGTAGAAAATGGACGTAGCCTTTCTTTCAGTGACATATCATTTAATCATGTTCTTCTGTAGCTCAGCATGAGGACGATGCTTTTGTAAGGTGAAAAACAAAAAACCATTGTATCTAGCATGCTTCCTCAGGAGGAGGAGGACGTGATTCACATGACCACCAGCGGGAGGATATGTGCATGCTTTTTTGGGTACCACTTAGCTGGATGGAGACACAGATTCAACAAAGCAATGCGATTTGTGCGAAAATCGGGCCACTTGCAGGATATTTTGTTTGGATTGATTGGGAAAGCAGGTGTGCAAACTTCAGTAGCATTTCTTCTGAGTTGATGTGAGTGCCTGTGTAACAGCTCATCAGCCTGGAAATACACAGGTGCGTATTCTGCCAGTAAACACAAATCTACTAGTAATATGCATAGATATTCCCTGTGCACATATGCATCCCCTTCTGAATATCTAAGTATTACTGTATTAGTGAATACTCTGCTTGTTATTTCCTTATTAATGAATGTCTCCCATTCAGCCGACATGTCTGAGTGGTTTGGCTGTAATCTAAATACATTTAGGTTTAGATGCAATTTTGTTCACTAATGAATGATAATTTTTGTCGCTGGAAAAAAACCCTCTATTTTTCCATTGTATAAAATTATCAGATTAGGCTCTCCTCATGATACATGCAACAAACTGAGTCATGATGGCAGCTCATTGAATTTTTTAGTCCTTGGTTTTTCCCTTTATGTATTTGTGCTCAGAAAGGGAGGTTATGATGATGTGAAGGGTTCAATTCTATTTGCAGTCACATTAGACTAACTTTAATGTGATCAAAATAAATGTAAGTAAGTGATATAAGAATGTAAATCTGGCCATATTGGGCCAGAACAAAGGTCTCCCTGACATCAGACTCTCTTTCTGATAGTGCGCTATAGCACTTGCCAACAGAGGAGTACAAGAACCAGGCAAGCGTCTGAGGATACTTCCCCAGAGTGCTCTCCTAACCTCCAGCAATTTGCAGTTTGGGGTTTCCTGAGCTTGTATTGCATAGCCTTCTGTAGAACTGCCTCCCCGCCCCCAAATAAAGAATTTATTCTGCCTTTTTTGCATTTAAAATTTTGGCAGCATAACATCCAGCCATAAGAAATTCTCCCGTTTAACTATATGTTCTTCGAAGACCCATCTCCTTTGCTTGTTCTAGACCTGCAATGTTCATTTCAATGATTGCCTGCTAATTCTTGTATTGGAAGAGACAGAAGGCCCTTGTTCCCAATGAATCTTCTTCATGCCACTTACAATTTTATAAAATGCAATCATAGCTTCCCTGAATCCCTGTTGTTTTTCCACTTTTAAGATAGATATGCCAGGATGTGCATGCGTAAATAGGGATGTGGTTCTTAGAAGCAAGGAGCAGTTACTAAGTAATGAGCATGAAGCATGGGAAAGTGTTTTTTTAATATGAGAGTACAGCTGATAGGAAGCTTAGAGGGTCATTCTATATCAATATGCTGGACATGAGTTGAGTATTGCTAATGCTGTGTAGTGCTGCAGCCTGGGAAACAGCAAAATGGACACACAGAGGACGGGTACATTTGGCTGATATCGGCTGTTTTGTAAGGTGTACCTAATTTTGTACAAGGATAAATGCGCATAGCTGATTAAACCTAGGAAGATCAATTTTTTAAATAAGAACTGTCAGCTTTAGAAAAATGTACCCCAGAAATAATTGAAGTGTTAAAAAAAAGTAACATAACTATTCCTTTAAAGCAGCAAGTGAAGAAAGTACAACCCCAGGTATGAGGACATATTTTAATGTTGTGTCAAAAGGAAATATACCCCTCCAAAAAACCCACATCTGTGTATAAATAAGGTGTTGTAAGTGCCTGCCTTAAATTCTGAGATTGTTTGATCTCAGCTTTCCTTAAATCTTAAATCAAATTAATGTCTGTCATATTGCTGAACAATACCTGAAACTAATGTCACCAGTGGATCAATGTCTGGCCAATTCTGTCAGCAGACATTACCTTTGCCAGGGACTACTGTAACTACCCCTGTGCTTTTTGTCTTGCACTCGCTGCTTGGGCATGATATTACCAGCAACACTGCAGCATGTTCCTTCATATCTAAACGGAGGAAAGGACTGCAGCAGATCTCATGCTGTGCAGATGAATCCTTATTTAGGAAGGACATATATTAATGCTGTTCTGCTTTCCCGAGTGCTCATGGAGGAAAATTACCCTTTTATGAGCCATAGTCCAAAATGGTGGACACATGGGAGAACCTAGGGACCCTAAATTGCCAGTTTCTCTAGCTGTGTAGGCAGAAGGAGTCTTTGTGTGATTCCCAAGGAACCTTTACAAGGGTATGTCCTGGGTGCCTCTGGGACATTTACATCTACTAAAGACACCCCTTACACTGCAGTAATGAAGGTACACCAGTTATTTCCTGCACTACGCCTCATAACTTTGCTGTCTGAAAAACTATGGAGAACAATGAAAACTTCGATGATAGCAGCTGTAAATGCATTTTTGTAGTTGGAAAAGTTGGGCCTCCCCAGGGTGCACACAGAATCAGAATGGGTATAATGTTTGATAGGAGGTATATTTTTTCCCATGTTGGACTGGATGTAGCTTTGCTTATGCGGGTGCCAGTAAGTAACAAAGCTGGGTGTGTTCAATAATTACCACTCGTCAGTCATCTGCAATCTTGGTATTTTTATCAAGATTCAAAAAGGAAAAGAAATAGTGAAGAAAGGGAGTATGAGATGTTTCATTTCTAAAGGCAGAAAATTTTGGAGTTGGGATAGTTAAGGCTTGGTGCTGGAAAGCTTGACTTTGAATTCCTCAGAACAAGTGAACATATCTTTCTGAGAGTTGTCACTGAAGTCTGTGCCTCAGACGTCATTTCTTCATGCAGTTAAATCATTCTTGGTTCTTAAATCCAGCTGATAGACAGGTAAAGAAAGGGAAGATGCCTTGAAGAAAGGCTTCCCCCATCTTCAAAGGTATCTTTGCCACTTTACTGCCCACTCAGTTAATACATGATGCTGTTGCAGTGCAGTATCACAGTTCTGTCTCTCTGTACATGGACATATGGTTTTTTAGTATGTGCATGCATAGCTGATAAGTATCCAAGTAACTATATTTATATGAATGTACGCACACATTTAGAGATGACCATTTAGAAATATTCTTGAGAAAATTTTGTAATGTAATGCAGTTCTCATAAGTAGCAAAAAGTATTACAGTGGTATTTTTATAGTATGTACTGTTGGAGTGTGACTATTTACTAGTAATTCTTTTAAGCACTGGGAATAAAATGCTGTATGTTTTTTAGGAATATGCTGTGGAAATAGGAGGTAAATTAAATCTTGGCCACATTCAGCCAGTATTTTTTCCATCTGTCAGCAAAAACTGGCAAAAACCAAAACAACAACAGAATTGTAAAATCTGAGATGAGATTTAGTGATTTACTGTCTGCTTTAACCGTGCCTATGGCTTGAAGTAGAGCTACAGAGCCTCAGGGTTTCCCAGATATCTCCATAACTTATTTGTCCATTTTGCATAAAAAGGTTATGATCCCACCATTTATCTAAACATTTTCCTAGTCACCTACTCCAATTATAGCTTGTTATGGAAAACCAGAACTATCGTTTATACGGCTGTGTTGCTTTATTATAGCTACGCAGAGTAAAGCAGCATGTGGAGTCAGCGCAGGGAGGCTCTTTGCAGTGTCTTAACTTCCAGAACATCTTCTCCCTTGCTTAAAAACTGTTCATCAGTGAAAGGTCACCTATTGCTAATAGCGTGACCTAATTCACATCAGACCACCTTCTTACTGTACAGCACATCTCAAATAGTAACATTGTGGGTTTGGTAAAGGAGCTAGAACTGCTCCAAACCAGGTGGAAATCTGGCTGTAATGGGGTTGCAGGGGTCTCACTGCCTTTCCCTCTCTCCTGGGGCTGCTGGGCCTACGGTAATGGAAATGTTTCCCCTTCAGAATAAAAATTTGATTAGCTGGAATACGTAATGGCTTACTTTTTGTACGATCAATCTTCTAATTCTTCTTTAACTCAGGCTTTCTATGTGAAAAACGAGTGTTGGATACAGACTCTGCTTTGCTTTGCTTGGAGTTCAAATAAATAGTTTCATCTTGCATGATTGCAAGATGATTCTCTTGAGTATATAAGTAATTTCCAGATTGGCTTATGGGAGTACATTGAAGAGGCTGGACATTTTATAACAGTCAGCAATTAGGTTAGTTACCAGGAAACCTCTCTGCACTCCTGTAAGTGACTATTGTGCTGGCTCTCTTTGATCACAAGACATCTGGGAAGCCTGGTACAGGCTTATCTAAAGGACACGATCTGACAAAGTAGCAACTTAGGCACTTTCCTCCTGAGAGCATCATCTAGTACCTTATCCTTTATACTGGATTTTACTAAAGGTTTCTCCGTTTCTTTGGTCAGAGGTCTTTTGAATTTGTAGTAGCTGAGACCTGAAACACTTTATACTGTGACAAAAACTTCGCACAAAACACAGCCCTCTTATGTCAGCTGGTCTTAATGGTCCATAGATCAGCTCAGGCATTGAGTGATACCTGTCAATACTATTTATTGCCTGTTTGATGGTATTTCTTTGATAACCCTTTATGAGTTAGTCTTTCGGTTAATATTTTGGAAATTTTTCATAGTGATCTTACCCTTCACAAATGTCTTTCCTTCTGTAATGTCCCCCTTTGTTCCCAGGCGAATGCAGTCCTTTCACTTTAGTCTTTTCCACCTCTGTCAATCCACATGAAGCATTTGTAAAGCAGAATGATATCCCATTTGCATCCTTCCTTTTGCTATTGTAAGTACACCACATTCTTTTTAGGGTATTCCTACACACTTAGCGCCATCCTGTTGCAGTTACATGAATTTTGGATCTGAGCTGGCTGGATGTTGCACAAGGCAGGCAAAGTCTCTCTTCTAGGAGAGACCAGTTCTTCTTGTGATACTCCACTGATCAATAGCCCTTTTCTATACCTTTTCCACTTCCAATCCATCTTTCTTGAATGTGGTTGAGCAGAGCTGTACACTGTTTTTCAGAGAGGATCTTTGCAGTGCTGTAGTACCATCTCTCAGTTGGGCAGTACCTTGCCTAATATGTATTTTTTACTACTTTTTAGTCAATTGATGAGCACCCTAGATTTTGCAGCAGAAATTCCTATTTTTAGCAAGTGTATAAACTGCATTATTTTGCATGTTGAACTGTTAAATTTCATTTGCTCTCTTAAAGTTAAATCTCAGAATGCTTTACCAGGTTTTGAGTCAAATGCAGTTGTTATATTTTATAAGTGCAAGTTTTAAAATGACCATCCAAGTGTTTGCAAATGTTCACAGCTAAAGTTCTGTTGTTTGGCTTGTCTTCAGTGATGATATCAACTGGTTGGCTGTTGTTTCACACTATAAATGTCACAGCTCAGTATCTTGAGTTGTGCTAGAAAAGTCTCGCCCAGTGTCCTAGAGCTTAATTTCTAGCTGTGTATAATTCCAAAAATATAGTAAGCTAAATAGGTGATATAGAAAGTAAGTTAAATTTGTGTAAAATGCTGCATTTCACAAAGAAAAGTGGAAATGAAAAAATGCCAGTAGATGGTAGATGAGTTTCTAACATATTAAACCTTGGTATTTTTGCTCTAAGGAACATTTACCTAAGTCATGATAAAAATCTCACATGCTTTAAGAAGCAAGGATTATGTTCCATGGGGTTGGCAGATTTTTATTACCTTTAAGATTATTTAAAAAAACAACCCACCAACAACTTTGTATTATCTATGCAGATATTTCACTGCTAAAAAGTTTTAACATGAAGATAGAATGGTGAGAAATATAGGCCTGAGTTATAGATCTGTAAGAAGCAAATGGGTATTTTACTACTTCTCCTTTCATGTTTTTGGTTGTTTGGGATTTTTTTTGTTAGAATTACTGTTCACATAAATATTCTGTAGAGAAAAACCTTGAGACATGCAAAACATATTTGCTAAGAGAATGATCTACCCTGTTCAAATTGGCACTCTTGAGACATGCACTCTTGAGATAGATTTGTGTCTAATATTTGTTTCAGACAGCTATGAAATCTTGCTGTCCCAATATAAATATCCAGATGACAGATACATGTACAAATATTTTACAGGGAGTCAAGTTCAGGTGTTCTAAGACAGAACTCGATTTTTGTGAGCAGGAGCTCAAATCTGGAAATTTGGATGATTTAGAAGACCCTCAGCCTTGTTGGTACTACCACTTCTAATCATGTGTAAAAATAAAATTGCTCAGAGCTACAGCGCAGTGATTTGTGGTTCTGAAGTTTGCTGGTTTAGAATACAGACCTATATTTTGGACCCAAAGTTAACAGATGCACTCAGCATGCAATACTGGAATACAAAGTCTTCTGTTAGGAAGATGTGCTGGATTGTTTCAAGATTTTGGCATCCTGATTCCCTAGCTGATATTCCACCTATGTAAAATATTTTGCTGCCTCATCTCTGCTTATTGTTGTCTTTTGCAGCAGAAATGGAATATATTGGGGTTTTTTGATCAACAAATGATCTCTGTTGATCTTTTAATTTTAATTCCATTAGCACTTGTTCTTAATTTTTGTTTTTAAAAAAAAAAAAAAATCCAAGGCAGTATGTATTTTGCCAAAAAACCTCAAATCTTTGATATTGTTCTGCTTGGTCATCAATAATGTAATCACCCCCACTTAACATCTTGGTTTAAAAAAAAAAACACAAAACCAACAATTTTTTTTCTTTAAAAACAAATAACGAACATTGGTTTTGTATAGACCTTGTTTTTATTTTTCACCCTTAGTGGTGCAGCGCAAGATTTTATTCTGGAAGAATTTAAGAATGTGGGGTCAGATTTGCCTTTAAAACTCAAGTCCCAGCTAGATGAAAAGATCCTTATTAAATGATTCCACAAAATTCTTGTGTCTGTCAGTGGGGGCCCTGCATGCCCACTGTGGATAGTTTGAAGCCCAAAGGCAAAGCTGAGATAACAGAATCGCACTGAGGTGTCAACTTGGCCCATCAAGCTGGAACCAAAATCTAAGAGTCTGGCCTTCTGGGCAACTCTCAAATTATCAGCCATGGTCGGTGATGTGCACTTTGGCCTGCTGAATCCATGAACCGTCTCCTCCCTCACAAATCTGAAGAGTTGAAAGGAGGTGCAACTGAGGCATGTTGGGACCTAAATCCTAGGTAAGGTTCCAGCAGTTTCTTCAAGAACCACTTTTGAAAGAGGATTGCATCTGATTTGTATAACTGTACATTAAGGCAAATATTTCAGCTGTTTTAAGCTAGCTTAGAGTTTCCATAAACAGTCTTAACAAAGCAGAAATCCTCAATTAATCTGCTTGCTGCAAATTAGAGGTCGATAGCCTCTTACAGACTGCAGAGTTTAAAAAAGAAGCCTTGTTAACCAAAGCTGGCCATCCTGCGCCCTGTCAGACCGTTACTGTGTGATAAGTCTCGTGTTGTTCAAACTGAAGCAGTAGCACCAAGAACGTTATTAACTTCTACCGCTCCCTTTGAGTGGAAAGATTTTATTTCTAGGTGGTGAATGACAGATTGGATCAGGGAGCAACTGTGAAAATGTGTAAAGGTTCTGACACATCAACAAATTATTTCCAAGTAATAAATTGGTGATTTATCCTTCCTTTACTGAAGGATAAACTACCTCAAATTGCTGCATGTATTTTCAGAGAAAAATATGCCTGTAGATGGTTTCTGAAAAGTGGCTGATATGCAATAACCTGTTCTTCGGCCAAAGTCCTGCAATATGCACAGATTTAATTTTAGTGGTCTGTGATGAGTAGGCTACGTCCTGGCCAAATACTGTGAATTAGTAAATAAGTAATTTAGTAAATAAGTGATTTAGGTTTAAACGTATTGCATTTATTTAACAAATGTATTTTCTATTCTCCATTACTTCAGCACCAACTCTGTGCATAGCTCTGCAGATGGTACAAATTAAAATCCAGTGCTTGCAGTGAATAAAATACTTACCATAGGAGAAAATATTGGGATGCCTTGGCCAGAAGTTGATGGCAGACATGATGTGTCGTTTCTGCTCATGTGCATGTGCTCCCTTGCCTGTCTTGCACACGTGCATTCAGGGAGAGAGCGATGAAAAGGTCAGGTGCCAGTTATGGATATGATCTTTGTTCATCTTGCTGTGCTGATGAAGTTTTGTTGATTGAATGTAAATATGCCTTAACTCTTCCACAGCATGTACATCAAAGAGAACATCATTATAGAGAAGACAGGCATTTGACAGTACAGTGGAAGTAATACTGGATGTGCAATACTGTTTGGAGGTGGTGCATGGTGGTGTCTGGATATATTTGCATCTAAATGAGCTGAGCATTTCTTTTCATACAGCTTTGATTTACCTCGATTGCTACAGGTTTTTATTCCTCCTGGGATTTGGGGAACCGTATTCCCATTATGCACTCATCTTCCCTTCACATACTGTCTGCCACCTTCAGTCAGTGCCGCCAGATAAGTATATATAATAAAGATTTTTTACATCAGAGCTGGTTACTATGCTGTCAAGCCAGTTACTGTGTTCTGGGCCTCAGGAGGAGCAATGAGCGATGAGTACAGCATTTATTTAAGTACTACTTCTTTTTTATGTTAAGTATTGACTGTATCTGAACCTGCTTCAGCATTATTAATGTTTATGAGAATGACTGGATGATAATGCGTAGTTCCAAATTTTTGTTTTAGAATTGTTTTTTGAGAGCATTGATTTTCCTTTTATCTTTTGACTCCAAAGAGCCTCAGTAGCCCATTAAGCGGCTTCCTAAAGATCTGTGTCAGGCTCCCTCACTCAGTGAGTTTGTAGATGGCTGTTGGATAGTTCACATACGGCCAGATGCTCCATTTGCTACGTGTCACTTAGTGTGGGTCATCTTAGCAAAAACACTTCTTGGCCTAGCTCTTGGTTGCACTAAGTTGCACTTTAAATTGAAGTCACAGTAAATCAATTTAAATCTCAGTATAGTGCCGATGTGTCTTGCAGGGTAGTCAGAGCTTTAGCACTCTAGGAAAATAATGTAGAAAAACATTTGGGAAGCAAAATTCAAAATACAAAAGCATGGGTGGGCCTCTTGTGCTGCACATTATAAGCTTTTGCTTTGAATTAGTACAAGATCATTTTCAAATCCTCCTTTGTATCACATAGTCATTCACTGAAGTTTTCTTTCCTATATTCTGCAAACTCTAGAAAACTTTCTGAAATATTTCAGCATTGGAAAAGAGGAAGCTATCATTTGTTGGTCATTGTTATTTAAATTGCAGTACCTTCCAAGGAGCACTAGACACTTACCAGAGACAGAGGAAGGTTGATCCCATCCCCTAAGGACAGTATGATTTAAGAAGGCAAAGGCAAATACACAATAAGGTAGTAGCAGAGTACTTTGTGTGCTCTTCTAATGAGAAGCAGAATTCTCCCTGCTGTCTTTGCTTTTTCATTCCCTTTTCTCATTTCAGTGAGGGATTTCTTGTTTCAATTCTTACCTGTTTACCCAGATTTTGTATGTTTGAGTCCTACGATGTTAAGTACATTTCCTTTCAGTGGAGCATCTCCAATATTTCCTTTTTCCTTCCCTCACCAATTCACTGGGACAATCTTCTCCTTCTGACATACCTAATGGGATTTGTCAAGTCCTTGGTGTAGCCGTGTTTTATTTCCATGAGTAATGACATACTGTGGTAGGGCATCTTGTCCTGCCCTAAACAAGACATGCCAAGCCAAACATGAAATGGAATGCCAAACATTATGTCCTATATGTTTGTCAAGTACGTGATCTATTTTTTAGAGACCCAACTCAGTACACTGAAATATTTTACTACTTGTGAACTTTAGCTTCTGCTAATATGATTGAAGCAAGTGGAAATGGAAATTGTCAGGGCAATTTAACAAAGAGAGCCCGTAAAACTCATTACATCCCAGGTAGTAAAATCACTTTAGAAGGCACATTCTTCAAACTTGAGTTTTATTCAGTAAACTGCATTGGTGCCTGACCTTTTAAGAGCTTTCTCTTTCTTGGGAGGGAGGAGGGGAAAAGGCCCTGTTGTTCAGAGCTACCTATCTTAAATTATAAACAGCAGCCAGACTTGACTCTGTGCTTTAGATCACACGGGATGACAGAGTGTGCAACTGCTCCAGACAGACAGCTAAATGGCCAGCTATTTAGATGAGTTTGATGTGTATTTCATGTAATTGTATACTCCATAAAGCAGTAAAAAGCCAATGTTGTGTGCTGGCTGTATTTTAGCACAAAGTAAATCAAAGTACCAATCACAAGTTTGTAATTCAACTTAATCTTTTCAAGACCTGATGCTTTTAAGAAGCTTTAGATTGATACTACTTAGTGGATGTGCAAGGGTTAAAGTTACTTTTGGGAAAAGAATTCCTGTTAGGTCTATATCTGATTTTCTTAGCAAGTTAAATTAGCTTGTGGAGAACTCTCCAGGACCATGGCTGGGTTTCTCCTCTGCTGCAGTGTAATCATGCCCCTAAGTGTGCCTCCCTCTGCACTGTCTCCAGGCTGGTGTAAACGACTGGCTTTTCCTGCTAAGGCTGTGAATGAGCTGTCAATCCGCTCTAGACAGCAAACTTAAGTATAATTTTTTCTAGTTGTAAATCTTTTATTCTTCCAATCATGTGTCACAAATTTTGATTAGCAGAATACATGAAAAGCAAATGTGTCATGGGCTGTGTCTCGACCACTTCATTATTTCTGTGGTTTTCCATTTTCCAGCATCTAAACAATTACAAGCTGTAGAGATTGCATTTCCTCGTAGCTATCCTCTGCCTGGCTCATGGGCACAAGTCAGGTTGCTCATTAGTGAGCCCACACACCCAGAGTTTAGTCCAGCAATCTTTGAAGTAGATGGAAAGCCTCCCACGTATTTATTAGGTGTCAGATCGGACATTTAGCGCACATTGTAGCATTACAAGATTTTGTTTAATTACATGATGATAAGGCTTTTGCCTTATCTCTGCAGTTTGTGAGATAGTATTACTTATGGGAAGTATGTTAGAGCTGAGTGTGGGAAACTTTGAAAAGAGAGAGCGTTTGCCTTCTCTGCAATTTTCATGTTGTTTCATGTATTTTTTTGCCTTTGGTGCTATGCATTTTTTATTTCTCCTAGATCTGTCACCATCTTATCTAGAGGTTTCCTGAACATGTTTACTGGAAAGTCTATAAAAGATGTAAGTGAAAATAAAAGAAGGTTAAGAAAGGATTGAGAGTGAGGAATAGGAATTTAAGAAAAGGAAACTTTTGCAAAGAAGAACTGATCTAAAAAAGAAATAAATACTTTTTCTTTTTGGTTTACTATAGGCAGAAGAACTTTCAAATGCATAAATAGTACTGAGTGCTTCATGCAGAGAGAATAGTCAGGTCCTTAGGTGACAGATAAAAAGCTATGTAAATTCACAGCACTCTCAGTAAGATTCCCCCTTGTGTACGTACAAAAGTTTGCCAGCGTAAAGAAATGGTGGGAGATGGTTGTGCATATAGGTAATTGAACTCTGCAGTACGTTTTTTTCCACCAAGTACTGATCTTTGTGTATAAATTGTTTCACATCGAGTGGAAGCTGGTAATAGCCCAGATGTAGAGCCTAAGATGATTCCTCTTTGAAAATCTGGCCTTTTGTCATCCAGGAAAGAAATGGTCCTTGCTTTCCAACAGGTGAAATTTATTCCATTATTCCTACACATCTGCAGCATTTCCTCTTCCCTGCGTAAATTCCCATTTCCAGTGTGTGGCAGCGCCTTAGGATTGTAGCATAGAAAAGAGAGCAATTATAGAAGAAACATTAATCTTTCTGAAGGTGCTAGGATGTAAATGATCCACTGTCCTGTGGAACAGGAATGCAGATTAACCTTTGATTATAGGTATACGTGGCATGTGTTATGATTTTCTTTCATAAATACTCTTTCTCTTTTGCAGAAAACAGAAATAGGGGTAGTTGGGAATATGCTCTGTTCCACTAATCAACTTGCAAACTGTCTGCTGTAACAATACTGCCTTAATATCTTTCTTTAGTGCCTGGGTGTTATGGCCAGCATTTAAAAAAATACTTACAACACAGTGAGTTTACTGTCCATAGCCAAGTAACCAATAGCTATTACTGAGGTAGGAAGTAGTTTTGAAAGTTGACATTTCTGTAAGGAAGACTGATGTTCAGTCAAGGGATTTTATTTGATGATGAAAGTAAGTATTTAAATAGATGGCTTGCCTTAATTTATTAGGGTTGTTTATTTCATATAAAGAAGAGTTTTCCAAAAGTCTTACTTTAGAACCAGCTACAAACTACCTGTGATTTCTGCAAACTCCACTCATAAAAATAATCATGAATTGTTTTACCTTAGTCAAACATTTTTAACCAGCAGCGTTTGTCCTGTCATTTCTGAAATGTCTGATTTTAAGGCTAATTATTTCATCTTTGAGAATAACAGTTAATGCTGTGTAAATACTCGTTTCAGCAATCACTCTCTCCCTGCATGCTCATTTACTTGAAATGCAGGTCAAATGTTGAAGAGAAGAAGGGGAAAAAAGAAGAAAAGATTGCAGTTTGGAAACACCACTGTGATTGAACATTAAATCTCATTCTCTATTTATATACTTTGTCACTGTTTCCTCAGCTTTTGCAATGCTATGGTTACATTTTAATTTCTGGTCTTTTTTTGTCCATTTGCATTATTTTACATGTGCTGTCTTCAGTATCATCTTCTGCTTAAATGCTTTATTGTTGGTAGCAACTGAATTATGAGTCATTTACAAGACATGTCTGAATGGGCTTAGCAAGAAAAGCCTTCATCTTTTTAAGAAGTTCTATGAGAAATTGAAATTCAAGCCTAGTTCAGCAAAATATTTTAAAATATGCTGCAATTGTAGTATTGTAATTGATCATATTTTTGTTCAGGGGAAGTTGAGCTTAACTATGTTTAAAATGAAGTCTGTGAACTGCTCAGCAAGCTTTTGTGTCTCTAGCTAAACCCTCTTCTAACTGCAGCTCTCTGATTTTCAGTTCACTCAGAGCACGGAGAGAACGAGTTCCTGGGGAAATCCCTACAAAATTACCCTATAAACACAGCCCCCTTGCTAACGAAAAGGACTGAGGCTGCCCTTGGAGCGCGGAGTCATATGCAGTGAGCTTAGTCAGTGCACTGGATATCAGGTTTCCAATAAGCTGTGTTAGCTTAAGTAGCAGTTTTGGATGGTGACTTCTAGTTCATTACGTGTAAGGAAGAGCTGGTCACAGCCTTGCCCATGTGTTTAGAGTGCCTGTTGTTCCTCCACAACTTGGGTGAGAGAAAATGTACTAGATTGTATTTGGTTTAACTACCTGGAGTAACAGGAAAAGATATATTTTAGAAAGAGGGTGAGGAAATCGCATTCACCCAAGGCATCTAGTGCCCAGCATAAAGTAAAATGGCACAAACCATCATTCTTGGAAAATTTTTCCCAGGTAGATGGTAGGAATGTTTAAAGGCATAAGACTCAGACCTGTTTGTCTTCAAATGGCATGACTGCACGTATTGGAAGGCAGATGCTGGTGTTTGACATATACACCATTTTGCTGGTAATCTGAAACTATCAGTAGCAAACTGAAATTATGCATAGATTTATTGTGTAAATGATAAGCAGTCACAAGGAGAATACCTACAGTGACTCCCTGACGTGATTTCCCTTCATAGATTTCATCAAAAAAAAAAAAAAAAAAAAAAGATATTGGCAGAAAGCATGATCCCCTGTTAAGCTATTTGGTTTTATTAACAAATCACTCATGTTTTTATGTTAGTCACTGAGTGTATTTCTTTTGTCCTAGTGCTTATTCTTCCAAGTCACGGAGCAATTCCAGGATATGATTAATTGCCAGTAATTCTCACCAATTTTAGTGGGATTTGAAAGCTTTCAGTTCTTTGCAAGATACTGAGTGAAAATATCTGTCCTCTGTATATGTATGTGTATATGGGACGCCAGAGCTGTATTAGATAGAAGCAAACATTATTGAGCACATTATGTATAATTCAGTTGAATATAAATCTGTTTTCTGCACCACACTTCTATTTGAATTACTCTTTTTTTTCTCAATATTGCTTGTATGTTTTTTGTGAAATTAGGTAAAAACCTGAGCATCAAGAAAGACACATTGAGAAAGTATAACAACTAGGTGCATTTTTGTAGGCCTCTGTCTTGTTTTCATGCAGTGGTATGTAAAGGATTTGTTTATGTTTTAAGCTACACAAAGATGAAGAATTCAACACAGAGAAAAGACATTCAGGAAGCCTCACAGCAAACACGGTGACACCTAGAAAGCTTACTGGTGCTTTCTAGGGACTTGGAGAAAAGAAAATATATTTTGCCTCATTGCAATAGCAAGCAGTGACACTCTTCTCATTTCCTACAAAAATGCTAAATTTCCCCCAAAATATTTTCAATAACAGAGAGAAGGTACTTAATAAATAATCTTTGCTTGATGTTACAATTAATTGATCCGGTAATTATTTCTGGAGTAGCAGTATTTTGAATAAAATGTTGATCAGCATTAAGGCAGCTTAACTGGCTACATGGTGTATCTGCATCATGCTCGCTACTTTCTGATGGAGGTTTCCCTCTCTAGAACATTGCAGTGTTAGGGTTTGAGTAAGCCCCAGGAGTTTCTGCCCGGTAGGGTATACTTGATATAAACAGGCACTGTGCAAAGCGGGCTTGCCATAGTGCTGACTTAAAATATTCAGCCTGTAGTTTTCTGGGGAAAATTTCCAAACTGGTAACTGCGTCATATTTTCTCTCAAAACACTATTTGTTTTCTGTAAACAAAGAGCAGCTTTTGTATAGGTAGTTGAAAGTACAAAGGGGTCTCTTGGCAAATCATTAATCTTGCTTATAATTGCTAGTCAGCATTGTAGTTCTTTTCCACAAATTAAAAGAGGAGAGTTAGCCAAACATCTCCTGTTTCCTGTGGCAGGGAGCGAGACGAGTGCTGATTGTCAGGGGCAAGGACCCCATCTGATACTTGTATTAATGTATAAAACCTTATGCATTACTTAATAGTGGGGAAGGGAAGGGCAGAGACAGATGAAAAGGACAAGAATTAACTCGGTTTGTTCATTAGAAAGGTGGAAGACAGGCTTAACTCCTCCCCAGCTTCCATAGGTTAAACGGTTACCGCTTCCCTTCTGCTCATCAGTAATGGTATCAACACCCGTCTTTCCCTCATGCTGCGTTTCTTGTGACCATGTGTACATGCACACATGTCGATTGGAAAGTGAGCGGCCTCGGTCTCTCACCACAGGGTGGTCATTCACATTGGGGGCTGGCAGGGCAAGGACCGTGAGGAGCGAAGCTCTGGCCCGATCCAGAGGAGATCTTCTATAAATGTCACTACTAAAAAAGGGCGGCTGATCTCTCTCCTCCTCCTTGAGGATGTTCATCTAATCATTATTTTCTCAGGGGCACGACTGTGTCACCAAGGTGCAGCTCATGGTATGGGGTGGAAGCTAAGGGACCTTCAGAGAGAGGACTCTCTTCTTATTCCTCCCTGTGTCTGGATGCAGAACTGTTATTTTATTCATTCAGAGGGAGTGTCTGAGTTTTCCCAGTCTGACAGTACATATGGGGAAGGAGGAGACTGCCACCCTCCTTGCCCCGCTTATTCAAGGGCAGGCTGCTTGCTCGCGGGCTCAGAGTGGGTACAGAGCAACCGCTGGGCTCCCCACACCCTGCTGCCCTACAAGGATCGTGCAGGCGGAGGGCTGAACTTTTGTGTCCCCCCGTCCTGCCTTGTTGTACCTCTGTAGTTTGTGCCTAACTTTTCATAACAGAAAGCTCTTAATTAGCCGCCTTCTAAGGGCTCTGAGTCTGACTCTGCTACTCATGAAGAGCTCTTTAGCTATGTCAAGTGTGGGGTGTTCTTCTCTTCTCCGTTATAACACAGCTTGTCAGCTTAGAGATTTCACACACCGGTATGGCAAATACTTTTCTTTCTATGTATCCCAGGACTATTACTCTTACAAAGTGCTTTAAATGTATTTTAAGAAAACAAAAGGCAAAATGCTTGTCCAGAAGAGCTTGCACAGTGCTGGTGCTTGTGAATTAAATATGTACAGCATGCAGCTATACTGTGCAGCGGCTTTTAATACTGAAGCATTGAGCACTCTCCCGTGATAAAAGCTGGCGTATTGCCTGCTTCCTTACACGTTTTTCTGCATAGGGCATGATGATATTGAGGATGTGACCAAGAAAGCAGGCAGCTCCGAACAATCACGCTGTTGCTTCGCATGCCAAGCAATAAGGTGTTCTTGACGTGAGGTTTTTCCCCAACCTTTATCTGCCTTGCCTAGACCAAAACCTATTCTGGCAATTTCCTTATGTTTTATTTTTAAACTGTCTGTCGAAGTCCAATGCTTAATTACCATAATAGAAAAAATAAACAGCAGCAGTTACTCTCAAAAATTAATGGACTTTGTACTGAAAGTTGCATATGCAAATTTCTAGTGTTACTCGGACCTTTTAATACACTATACAAAATTCCTCTTTAGCAAAAAAGCAAAAAGTGTTTCTCATGCCACCTGCCTTCTGGATAGTAGCACTATTACATTCCTGTACAGTAGAATTTCCCAAGCTCTCCTCCGGTTGAATGCCTGTGCAAAGATGTATGCAGCATGGGTACTGCAAAACGGTACCCCAAAATTCCTGAAAGCATGGGAGGCCACGTTTTGTGTAGGAGCAGAAATGCTAATGATCTTATCCCCTTGATAACCTCCTCAAGGGCCACTAAAGTGGCAATCCTCCACCCCAGTTTGAAAACTGCTGCTCTCCAGGCTAGGGATTAGCTCCAGCTTCCCGGTGTACGAAATAAAGGTACTAGTCATCTTTAGTTCCTACATACTATAGAAACCTGATTGCATGAAGACAAGTATAAAGGCAACGTTTGTTGACAGAGGAGTTAATGTCCTAAATAATATTAATAGAAGCATAAAAAACAGAAAAACATGAACGTGGAATGGAAGGGAAGTCAGTACTTGGAAAATGCCATTTGCATACAGCTCAGATCACTGGTGTTATTTCTGTTCATGTACGTTCCCGAATTCTCCTTCCCATTTTATTCTGTTTTGTTCTTTGCTTGGATTTTGCTGGTTAGTTTTCAAGATGAAGTATGGGAAGAAGGACCAGATGGTTATAGAATCAGGGTCGGTGGCAGAGATAGAACGAATCGTTTTATAACATGAACAAACTTCAGGTCCTAGCTTGTTTGTTCCTAGATTGGAGAGCCCTCCATTAAATTTCTGTTTCCCATATGGGTACTCATAGGCTGAGATCAAGTCACCTCTAAACCATCTCTTTGATGAGTTAAATAAATTGATCATCTTGCATCTCACACTGTGAAGCAAATGCTTTGATCCTTTCATCATTCTTCTTGCCTTTTCCCCTGCAACCTCTCTGGTTTTTCCAAGTCCTTCTTAGTGTGGAAACGAGAACTTGGACCTCACAGTTCCTGTATTGTGAGCACTAGAGCCAAAGGCAGAGACAGTGTTGTACTTGCCCATCCTGTAGCTATGTTACACTAGGTATTCATGTTCATCTCATCATTTAGCATGACCTTGAGACTTTGTTAGAGGCAAAGCTCAGGGTTGAGTTCACCACCTAGAAAAATGCCCTTTATTTCTTATTCCTAGATGAAAGCCTGTATGCTTTTTAAATAGCACATTGTTTGGTTATGTTGATGCACAAGAGAGCACGCTGATGTCAGCTTTTAAATCAGTTTGATCTGGACCTCTAGTGAGAATAAATAGTTTTGCTATTTCCACTGAAACCAAGGAGTAACGATATATCTGGAAAAAAAGAGAAACACTTTGAGATGCAGGTGAAATGGGAAAAGGATCATGCATAGGATTGGTTTGGTTTTGTGTGGGTTTTTTTAAACCAATCCATTAGTTCTAATAGCCTAACTTGGAATATTAGTTTCAAAAGTCAGAGTTTTGGCATTATTTAAGATAGTTGTTTTGTGTTCCCGTGTTTATATAACAGACCTCATGTAACTGAGTATAGAGGGGGGGAAAGAAAATCCTTTGATCCTTCAGCAAAATGTTTTTATGTAAGTAGCCTTCTCCTGGTGAGCTCTGGAAGTCTGGACAGATCATTGTCCATCTGTTTTTACAACTTTCTGTGATCACCATCCAGCAAATGCTGTTTAATCTACAGAGAATAAACACTTCCAGAGTTGACAATGTGCTTCCCAGGTGCCGAGGGGGAGGGTCACGCAGCCAGGCCGTTTGCTGAAATGTAGGAAAATAGTCATCCAGAGAAAACAAATATCCACTGAGACTTTAGGGAAGAATCCCATCTCTTTCATTTTCCTTTCTTTTTAGAAACCAGAGGCTCTTTTGGAAGGAAATCTAAAGGTATTGGTAACTCCTGTTGTGCTGGATGAGCCAATGCAGAAGGAGGGAGAGATGCCAATGACCTTTAGAATTGGTAGCTCCTTTTTTAAGATTAAAGGAGTGCAAAGGAAATGTGTAAATGTTTGTGCAGAAGGCTAATGAAACGAATTTCTATAGCTGTGTTTCCATTTGGAGCACTCTTGATTGCTGGAAGAGGGAATCGGAGGCCCAGCGCTGCAGCACGGAAATGAGACGCTGGTGTCTGGATCATGTCATGGCAAGGAGGCGTAGTAACGCTGAGCCGCTGCCCTCATTCATGCTGTAACCTAACATCCCCTCCAAAAAGTTATGCAGCCAGCAGATAACTAGCCCTCATTTTCATCCCAAGTACTGTGCCTGTCTAGGCCACATTCAGATTAGAAATTCTGTACTGATTTTCTCACCCCAGGATAAGCTTGCAGGGCTTAGGCTCCCTTGCGCAGGGTGGAAGTATTGTACGTATGTTTTTATGTTACGGTAACAAAAAGACATATGCCACTGGTGCTGGTGCTGGCCAAACTACAGCATTGCTAGCTTCTTTGTATTTCGCTCTCAGCTGTACATTTTCTACGCCTTTGTGAGTGTTTATGTTTCTATTCACAGGATTTTCCTTCATGGAAATCCAAAGGGCATTACAGAACTGATGCACCAAACTTCCTGCGGTGTAATACCCTGCTTCAAATACTCTGTGCTTCTGAAATACCAAGTTAGTTTGAATATCCAGGATTCTTTCCTTATCTTTCTTAACAGTTACTCACTCTGAAGTATACAGGACCCTTTATTCCTAGAGAGTTTATGCCCAAAAATGTTCAGGAGACCTCAGTCCCAGGCCTTTTTTGTGAAATTCTTGGGGGAGTCTTTCTCTAAGTAAATGGTTAGGAAGATAAATAATATGTGTATGAGCCTACCTTCAGCGCCAAACTAGCTTCTCTGTCTCCCTGACATCCTTCCAGCAAAAGCATCATCTGTGCATGGTAGGGTTTATGAAGGGGCAACGTGAGAGGGAGTGAAGTGATTTGGCTTCTCGACTGCTTTGTGAGCTTTTTGGAAGGAGTGTGACAGGGCTCTACTCTTGATCGGTCCTCAAGTACATAAGAATAAATCTTGTCCAAACACACGCCTTTCTCTGGCTGCGGTTGTTTCAAAAGCAAGCTGCCCTCCGAGCTGGGATTCCTTCTGTGTTTTCTCATCCCATATTTAAGGCTTGGCGGTTTTAAAATGTAAGTAAACATTTCCCATCTTTGCCTCTAATCCATAAATATCACGTATCATCTAGGCTCCTGAAATTAATCAGTGTAGTGAAGAAACCACATACACACCCCAACTGGCCTTCTTTTATGGCTGGACTAGGCCAACAGCACTGCCTGCCAGCAGTATCCATCACTGCCAAATGCAAGTCTACTGGATGAGCAGCAGTAGGTTCATGAAGTATTTTGCCACTACAGGTCAAGCAACTGAATATGAATATTGGCAGGATCACATTGCAAGGGCGTTGTTTGATGAGAGCTGCTCCTTCTTAGAAAATGACTTTTAAAATTTTAAAATGGACTGTGGAGCTAGCTCAGGACTGAAGGATCTTGTGTATCTGACTGAAAGGCTGGATAAACTAACGACAGCCAACATGAAATGTAAAAGCTGGGAAAACTCCATCCCCTGAAGGTGGCTGAGTCAAGTTCAGGGTCAGCACACCCTGGACAAGAAAAGTCATACCCGTTCCTTGCCACCTGGGAACACCAAACAACTGAGATTACTGGGGTTTGGTTTGGCTTGCTAATCAAAGTGGGAGAGATAACTACTTTTTGTTTATCGTGCCTTAGGCTACTTAGAACTGCATCAGCTGTTTCCATCTTGCCAATTATCTGTAGTAAGGAAGGATAATGAAAATTTAAAAATAATTCCTGCTGTCATTTTGTTACCGTATGTATTTTTCTAGCCTTTCATGATTTTCTGTTAATGTAGAGGATATTTGCTATTCACCACTATGAAGTTTAAAAGCAGTAATGAACAAAGATAATTTGTGAATTACATCACTTCAGAACAGACATTTGAGGTTTAACTGTGAGGCCAAAGTCACAAGGCACTGCTTTTGACACAAGGTGCTTTATCATCTGCAGAGCTTAAGTTCTGTTTCTTCTTTGAAAGCCAGGAGATGCCTGCTGAGAACTGGTTTATGTCAGGTTGACCTTACCAGCAAGAGACACTGTGAGCAAAGGTCTTTAAAAGGGGTGCTGATGAAACACTTATTTATTTACCACTCCGTTACTGATAGTACTGTGAGACATAATCTCCTTGCAGAACCTCATTAGGTTTATATAAGGGTAAAGGAAAGCATAGAGGAAAACTACTTTGTCTTTTCAAGATGTATGATTTAGATTTAATGTCTAAATACATACATATATGTATACGTATATACACAGAGCTCTAGAAAGACAGAGGACTCTCTAACCGTTTTTTTGCTAAATAATTTTAAATGGTAAAATGCTTGCCAGGATTCAGGGCTCTGGCATGGGATATGTTGCCTCAAAAATACTCTGAAGCATGGAAGGTAATGTTGAGTATAGAAACAATATCTACATCTGCTACTTCAGATTTTGGTCCTTCTCTCTGAGCTGCTGGGGCATGGATGACGCAGTGGGTAGTACCGACCCCCTAGGTTAAGAGGCTGCATAGCCTACAGGACTCAAATTTGGGATAGCGTGGATGTTGTTCCACACTCTGTTGCTGGTCTGCTGTGTGGCACTGGTCAACTCATTTCTTCTCACCATCTTTGTTACTCCCTCTAGTTTTTTTTCACATTTGATAATTTTCACTTTTGGACACTTACTTTCTGTCTGTGCAGAACATAGCACAGAGCAGCACTGTTCTTGGCTTCAGTTACCGCAACATAAATAGTAGTGAAATGGAAGAGAGAAGCACTTCTCTGGTTATTACTCAGTGCTGTTTCCGTTGCACTCTAGTGGCCAGGTTGACATGAAATTTGGAAATGGATGGAAGGAAAAAGAAAAAGGGCTTTTCTCAAAGTGATCCCCCTGCTCCCTCGGCATGGCGTAGATCCTGCTGTTGGGAAGCTGGACGTTAGCTTCCTGCGTGTGATGGAGCTGGTGGCTCTGCTGGTAATACACCTGCTTAAGTGCTTTTTGCTGGATCGCAGCCCGAACAAATTGTGAATTCCTTATCCTCTCGTATCTACATTACTGCATGCTTCAGAGCTGTAGCAAGGCATTTTAGTGTCCAGGATAACACCTTGTACTTGGCAGCTCTCCTGCTCCCCCTGCGTGGTCTCCAGAGTGTCAGCACCTGGGATGGGGGAGGCTCAGGAAGCGAGTACCAGCCGCAAGGCAAGCTGCTGCAGCCCACCTGCACGGCTGCCTGGCTCCTGGCCCCGCTGCCGCTGCGCTGTTCTCCCCTCCGTCTTCATTTGGAGATAAACACAAATGGTCATGGAGGGCATTGCTTTTGCTGTTTAAAAGGGACTACTCTCGCTCCCTATGTGAAAAGGTTTGGGCACCGGCCAGAGGCAGGCAGCCGGGACACTCCAACTGCCCAGTCTGGATGCTTCTTCTGTCCCTGGCCCTGCCTTCCCCCCGGAGGCTTCCCTGCCCTGCCCCAAGCCGTGCTTCTGTCAGTGTCAAAAACTTGCAATCTGCCTGTATGCAGTCCCTACTTCTGAAGAGGAAGTTTTATGTGGCATGATCTTATTTACTTAGACTGGTCCCAAATCCACCATTACCATTGATCCATTTGTACAGCAGCCCTGTAACTCCTATAGTTTTGACAGTAAGCCCTTGTAGGTATGTCTACCTCCAGGAAAACCTTTGAGATGATTGAAATGTAATTAAAAAGTGAAGACCAGATGTTTTTTCCCAGATCATGTTTTCAAGATCACAACAGTCGTTTCAAAAGGGAGGAGAGGGAAGAGAAACGAGAAAACCTCTAGTGCTCTGCTTTAACAGGGGAATTTCCTAAAGAATATACAAGAAAAATCTGGATTTTGTTCATTCTTTTTTTTTTTTTGTCTTCCACACTGAAGTTTATAAGCGACTTGAAATGGTAATAAAACAAAGTGGACTTTCCGTTCCATTGTGCAAAGCCAGCAGATGTGTTTTTCCCCAGTGCACCTGCTTTGTTGCTCAGCCTTTCCAGAAAGAGAGAGAGAAAAAAAAAAAAAAGCTGAATTTTTTGCTGGAACAGTGCTTTACTAGGTTTTTTTTTTTCTGTAATTTACCGCAATGAAAATGTTTTCTTGGATATAGTTTTGAAAATCCTTCATTCCATTCTATGAAGGCAAATAGACATGTGGAGGAGTTGGGGGAGAGAACCCACATAGATCAAAAGCAAAAGAGAATGTTTGAATAGGTGCAAATCCTTTATAGTAAAACTGCCAGGAAACACACAACATTAATGTAATTATGGCGTGCAACTGGCAAATTAGACAAGATATGCTCCTGCCATCTTTAAACAAGCCACTTCCCATACAGACAGAAGGATGTCTTGATAGGTTGAGGTTTCTTCTAAGTGTTTAATTTTATTCTGTGGTCTGTGGTTTATGTTGTCCTTGTACAGTCTTTGACAAGAAAAAACCCTGTGGAAAAGAGGGTTTTTTCCAGCAGGGTGTGATGATGCTTTGTGTCTTGTAGACAGTAAATATATGGACAAACTTTACGGGTATTTGCTTACTATCTTTATAAAAGGTTAGGTACAGATGTGTTATTTATCTTACCAATTTAAGCTGACTTCTAAAATTCAAGTGCTACTAAATGTCCTAAAAACCAGTTCAGGACAAACTTAAGTCTACTTTATGTCCAATGAGTATGTTTTCATTACTCTAGGCAGCACATGTTTCCATGACCATGAAGGAAAGAGATCTTGATAAATGGTCACTAGGACCACGTTGCTATAAGTTCTGTTTCAAAATGGGACCTACAATAATTTTTTTTTCATGGTTTTGGTACTTTTCAGGACACGTTCATTGTGAAAACTATTGTGTCCTTATTAATAAAACCAGACTGGGTTGTTCCTTTTCTTTTTTTTTTCTTTTTTTTTTTCCCCTTTTTTTTTCCTTTCCTTTTTTTTTTTTTTTTAAATAAAAGGAGATGATGATTAACCAATCCAATTTCAGACTAGCAGAAGAGTATAAATACTTGAGTAAGTTTTCTCTGGAAGTAGCACGAGTACTCCCACAGAAATCATGAAGGAATTTTTAGCAACCAGACCAGTGTGATGTTTTCTTAAACTAGTGCTCCAAAGCATTCAGCATTTCTGTCCAGGTCTGGGCAGCAGTGAGCAGTTGACCTTTCTATCCTTAACTCGACTGAGTGAGGACTGAAAGGTGTTGTATGTTACCTTCTTGGGCATTGCTGCTAAGAACAATGCTGGAGTGAGGCAAGGGGACCAAAATGATTTCTGATTCCCGACTCGCTTCATCTTTAGATCAGCGTAATCCTGTTAAATTCATTAACAGAGAGAAAAATGGGTCTGTTGTTTTCAGCTGGGCAATGTTTGCTGAGCTGAGAACTGTAGGGCTTTGCCCAAGTCCAGCATTCAGGTTATGTCTACAGTAAGCAGTATGGACTAATGGGAGCAGACGTGGGCAGAGGAATAGTGCTGCAGAGCTGCCATCCACATTGTGGATTTCAGTGGAGTTTTATTTCACACTAGTGTTTGTCAGGCCCCGAAGCTTGCATGCCTGGTAGGAGTGGAAACACATCAAATATAGTCCTGGACTGAATCTGAAAAGACCTGAGTTCCTGTGCTCCGCAACCACTCTGCGATGTGAACCAGCACAGGGCAAGTGGGAATAATTAGGAAATTTGCATCAAAGACACATTCCTGATTCACACTAAAATGCAAATGTAGATGCAACCTCAGTGAGCTTCATGCCTGTTTATACTCAGGCTACTTTGCACCTCTTGGAAAAGGCGAAGAAAACAAGTGAAAGCAGATTAGGCTATGGGAATAATTGCACACTGGGTAAATGAGAATCAAGGCTAGTAATTGCCTTAATTTATGTTGTAAATAACTTCATACAGCCATTATAGGAAAAAGAGCTTAATAGAGCAAGTAGATTGTTTTATAAGGTTAGAAGGAAATACTGGATTGTCTTTTTCCTTTATCGTTATCTGTTCATTACAGTGCAGACTCTGTTTTTTAGTTACGTGAGCCCTTGATCCATGATGGCCCTTTGGAACAAAATTCCTCCTCAATATATCCTTAGAACACCGCAGCATGTACTGTCTGGAGTAGCAGTTATCAAAAAGCATGGGGAAGAAAAAATGTAACCTACACTTTGAATTCCTTGTAAGGTATCACTTCAGTGATTTATGCATGACTAATATTATCATGGAGATAATGGTTTTTTTCCTTATAGTGTCTGCCACTGTGTCTCATAGAGTAGGGTCTGGGCTGAGGACCCACAGAGTTCAAAGCATGGTGTGGCAGACAGCCTGAGCTGAGGTGCTAAGTGCTCATGCTGCATAGGGTTGCAGGCTCCTGGACTCAGGCACACAGGTGGATTTAATGTGCGTTTGCTAGAAGATTGCTTGTAATGGTTTTGTACCTTACGTTTGAAGGATTTGGGGAGCTCTGTGAAGATGGGTATGTCCAGGTACTCAAAGGCTAGATCATGAACTGTAGTTAGGAGTCCTGTGTGGTGCCAGAGCTGGTCAGTGGCAGAGAAGTAAGCAGAGTTAAGATGCCTTTTTCCCCTGGCCTCTTTTCTTAAGTAGACTAAAATTCTTTTGCAAATTGTAGCTATTTATAAGGGATTCTCATCTGGGCTGTCTCTCCTTAGATTTGCTATCATGGCAGTCCCCTGGCTCCCAAAAACTGTGCTCTGATCAACCTCATTGACACCTCTATAATTAAACGGGGAGACAGGAGGCTGAAGAAGTGGAAAAGATGATAAAGTAACAAAAGACGACTTCAAAACAGAGCTCAGAAGTCTCTGGAGCCGCTTCTGACAGAAGAAGATTGGCAGTTCCTGAGTTCTTAGGATTTCAAAAAAAAATTAGGAGGAAAAAAAAATCAGATATTTTCTTGTTTTATAATGGTTGGCTGCTATATGCATTCTTCCCCCGGTATTTAGTATCGGTGCTGTAGATTACCGTGGCAGAGAGTATCGCCATAGACCTCCGTGTCATCTGGAGCTTCACAGTCCTATCTTAGAATGTAAAATATGTTGAAATGTACAAAACCAGTCTGAACCTCCTCCTCCCTCTCAACTCAGGTTGTTTCTGCTCTACCTCCTTATCTCTCCTTCCCCAGCCTCTTTTAGTCCCAGGCGCTAAAATACCTGCTAAACAAATTTTGATTATGGTTTGGAAAAGAAATGTTTTGCAAATTGTTGAGGGAGAGAAGAAGGGGTGCCCTCTGCTAAATTTCTGGCTGATTAGAGAAATGACCAGTCCCAAATGCTTAATGGAAAAAACCTGAGAGCTTTCAAACCTCCTCAGCGCCACCAGTTTCACTGTATGTGTCAGTGCCGGTGTGCGTGTGCGTTTTCACCGTACTAGATGTGTTAACCCTGCAGAAAGAAACCTAAAATAAATCAGAGTTGTAAGAAGATCAGCATCTGCCTTAGCATCAATACCTTATTTATTTGTAGTAGATCACTCAGAGGGAGGCTCTCGGTTCCTCTTTGTGCAAAACACATTAGATGGTAGAGGACAAAGGGCATTGCGGGAGGGCCGGTGGGTGCTAGTCCTCCTCCGGCCGTGCTGAGGGAGCCCATGGTGGGCACGTGTTGCTGTGGTTTCTTATCTCTTGCTTCCCCTGGGGCTGCAGTGCCCTGGAGGAGCTGGGACAGCTGCACCTCCCTTCCCTGTGCCACCGTCCACCTCCAGTGGGGCTGCCCGTAGGACAGCAGCTCTCCTTCGTGGCAGCTTCGTGGCAGCGTATTCTGGCTTCAAAATCCTTCACTGGAACCATATGGAAAAACAGGATTGTGCCTGTCTGGCCTGTTTTGTTTGTTGTTTTTTGTTTTGTTTTGTTTTGTTTTGTTTTTAATGCTTTTGCTGCAAATTGGAGGAGACATCCTCAGAAGCCCTTCTGCAAGCATGCTGCCAGAGAAGGGCATGGGTGCATGTATACAGAGCCACGATGCCAGGACCACTTGGCTTCCCAGCCACTCCTGAGCGGCTTTTAGGTGCAACTCCAGCTATTTCTACCAGCGTAACCCTGTAGCCTGTCCTCCCGGGCCAGGGATACTCACTTTTGCCGCCGGGGCTGGGCCTTGTTTGCTTCTCTCACCCAAAGTCTGCTGCAACTTCATTTGCGTGGATATATAGGCGCTATCTTCCTGTCCTTGCCTGAAAGTTTATATGGGTATTTAGGACATGAGGATTTGTTCTCTAATTTTAAAATCAGGATTTTTTAATAGTCTGTGGCACAGGTTGATGTTTGTTGCTTCCTGGTTTTCCCAGTATCCTTTTCAGCCTTCAGCCTCCTGGTTACTGGTTGTCTGGGGACAGGGTTGTGCAATTTTTCCATATTTGGATTTTAATACCCCAAGCAGGAACACATGTTGGTGATTGTCTCAGCGGGACAGTTTGGACTCAGCACCTGCAACTGTCTGCCCTCTGGGAGCACCATAAACAGTGACTGTCATAAATGGCAAAAACCTTGCTTAAACCCAAGTAATATTCCCTGACTACCAAAATACTGAAGAAAGCACAGATCTAAACAAAAAGTGCATGAACTTGCCTTCCCCTTTAAGTTTTAGGAGAAGGCCAAATTCCTCCAGATTTTTCTGTGGTCTGTGACATGTGTCGTCTTGGACGGCACCTGGAAATGGCTTCCTGCTGCCTCTCCCCTTCCTACCAAATTTTTTTAACTGCTATTTTCCTTCTCAATCTCTACACTTTCAGCACTGGCTCGTGCGAACTTGTGCTTGCACTGGAGATGAGAAACAAGCCCCTCAAAGCTGGTCACTCCCTCCCTTGTATCTTGAGGTGTCTGGTCTGAACCCTGACTTGTGTTAAGCTAAATCAAGGCAGTCAGGAGGTACCTTTGAATCATTTAATGTGATTTTACGGTCATCACTGCCCTTGTTACGTGTGCTGTTCACAGCATTATTCCCCAGCATCTCTGTGCCCGCCGTGGACCCAAGACTTTGCCTCCCGGAGCTGCCTGCTAATTAGCAGGTTTTTTTCTGATGGGACCCACATAGCATCGATCTGGGCTTGGCCGGTGATGAGGTTAGTGATTGCCAGCCGGAGAGCTGCCAAAGGAGACTGTAAAATGAGCGTAGCCTAATGAATGTACAGCTCTTCTGCAGCCTGTGGTAGGATTTTCGGTGTGCTGAAACACAGAAGATATGTTATTTATCTTCATGTGCTCTGTTCATTACCTGTGTAAGATTGCTCACGAAGCACTTCTAAGAGCTTTCAGAGAAGTAAATTTTGCCAGAACAATGACTCAAAGCTTTAGTCTGCTAAGAAACTTTAATGAGTGTATATTTGTTTACTGTGTTAAATTATTATTCAGTAATGGAAGAAAATAGGAAATGACTCAGACTGCAATAAAAAGTATTTTTTTCCCAATCGCAGCAAATGCATTGCATAGCATTTTGTGGTTTATAAGTAAATAAATAATGAAAGATGCTATTCCAAATAAACCTGCTTTGTTTCATGCTGTTTTCAAAATGTCAGCGCAGGATATGTCTCGATAGGTAGAAGTAAAGGGAGAGACCTTACAGAGGTGAAACACAGGCAAGCTTTGATGATCTCAATTTTTTTTTCTGTTTTTTAATTTTCTTCCTATGTTTTGTGGTTTGCCCCTTTCAGAGTTCTTATCCATTCTCCTTGTTTATGGGGGGATTTTTTTTTTGTTTGATTCCCCTGTGCTTGCCTGCAAAACATTAGCAGTAAGCAGAAACTAATTGTCTGCACTGTACAGCTCTCTTGGGACTTCGAGCTACTCAAGGCTCCAAGCTCCACTTGGCTATATTGCTGGTTTTCTTTCCATTTTCAGAAAATTTGACTGTGATTGAAAAGGATTTGTGTAGTAGCCATAATGCATTTTATATGACAACCAGAATATTAAGATCCCAAAGCAATGGAAATGACTAAATGCTTGCAAGGGACAATGAGCGGCTACTTTCTGAGATGAAAGATATGAGTATTATGACAAATAACATATGCTGATGTATTAGCAATTATCTCTGACTTCAGCGTAACAGAAGATACTCAGCCTGCTTGATTTATTTTGCAGTGTGTTGTGTGAACAAATTATCCTTATCCTGATCGTATATATTAATCTACAGTATCACCTCACTGGTTGCTGTATTCTTTGTTGAAATATGTTAGGTGAATTTATTTTTCATGAAGAAATTCTATTTATCAAGACCCTAAACATTCTAATAGTTCAATTCACTGCTGAAGTCCTTCCAAGTGCAATTTGCTGAATGCGGAATCAATGAAACTTCAATTTATGTAGGCTGTTTATCAGTTTTCAATATTTCTACCTTCTTTCTGCTGGACTTTAAAAACTTGTTTTACATCTCTCTTATATCAGTGTAGGACCCTTTAGCATGGATCTCACTGGACCACCTAACCTTACTTTGCTTTGCCGCTTACAAAGGTAGATAAATACGGTGGGGAAAATGGTGAGGTTTTTTTGACCTTACAAAAAAAAAAAAAAAAAAAAGCTGTAGCAGTGTATTCAGACAAAAAAACCTAGAGCTTCCAAAATGAATTTTAATAGTGAAAGAATCTCTTTTCTTCTTTTCTTCAGAACAGTTAATAATTCAGAGCTTAAAGAACTCATTTAGGTTTTGGTGGCTTGGCTTCAGTCCTGTGTCAGTCTAATTTGAAGCAGGGGCTCTAAGGAGAGTCTCTTACATGCCAGGTGATTGCCCCGCATCAAATTATTGGCTGTCTTGAAAGAAGCCTCTCTCATTCTCTCTCACCCAGACCTTTCCCACCTTGTATGAATAATTGAATAATTATTGGGGCAGTGCAAGAGACTAAAGCTATAGCCTGCTAGGTAGCAGGGATGTAGGGCCTTGAACCCAGAGCTCCTGCATCCTGCTGGAGGAAGCCGGAGTCCCTGTGGGACCTTGTGCTGTCGGATAGTGTGCTACGCTTTAATGTTCTTTTCTGGTTTGGGCAAAGGCAGGATAATCCGCCAGCTATTCTTACTGACCTGCATTCTCATCGCTCCTTCAAAGAGACAATACAATGGGCTGCGTAGCCATCTCTGTATAGGTTTTCTTACTAATATTCTGTGGGCTGTAAGACATACTACTTAATCCACAGAGATACCCTGTTGCACTCCTGGCTCTCAGGCTTCCTTTTGTACAAAGCAAAAAATAGTTTATTCCCATTGTAAACAATGCCTGTTGCTTATCAGTAGCTTTGATTGTCTGAGACTGTGCAAAAACCTACCATCAAGCCCATTTTGTTTATAACTAAACCTAAGCTCATCTGTGCCTTCTTCACTGACATTCACTTAACCAGTGTAGAGCGCAGATACGGAGGTTTCAGTAGATAAAACCCAGAAATGCTAGAGAGGGGTAATCTGTGTTCCCGTAATGAGAGGCAGGTGTCAGAGACCCAGCACAGACTTCTTGCTATTCAGCTTGTAATACCAGCTGTGGACCTTCTGGGTTAAGCGGTGGCTTCACTGAAGGTAATGGTAAAACTCTTGTACATTTTGCTCCTGTTTTCAGAAAAGCTGGCTCTGCACCATCTTGTGTCATTTGATCGTGACCTTAACATGGACACCATGGAGACTTTGTTATTGGTGTTAGAGTAATAATGGATCAGGCCCATGACTCCACTAGGTCCTGTACCAACCAGAAGAAAAGGGCAACCTTGGCCCAAGTAGTTGAAGAGATTCAGGTGGGAGACAGCAGTTGATGACAGACATGGGATAATACTCATCATGTGTTAGAGGTTGGCCATGTACCTGGGTGTTGTGGTGTCTTTGCTGCCGTCTCTGTCTGCAGAGAGAGAAGGTTGCACAAGCTTGAGGCCGTGCAAGGTTTAGGCAGGATTTTTCCCCCCACTTGAGGAAATGTTTTGCCTGGAGGTCACTACTGGAATAGGTTAGTAGGAAGAGAAAATCCTGGATTTTTAGGTGGTATTAACTAACACTTTCACATGACTGTGGCAAATTACTCAGCAAGCAGCAAAAATGTCAGTAGTTTGATGCTTGTTTACACAGCATGTTCCTGCCAACTCTGTTTCTTCCTATACATCCTTTAATAAATAAGTGCCCCTCAAAGCTGAGGACATGGTAGAGATCGAGCTTGTAAGAGAAAACCTGCCGATCTCAGCGCATTTTTATTCCAATCTGCCAGCTCTGTCCCATAGCTGGCAAGTGCACAGGACAAAATGTAAAATGAGAAAGTAAAGGGGGCTGTAAAAGAGGCATTGTCAGATCATACCTACTGCGGCGCTCCAGCTTGGATGCGTGCCTAAGTTCATTATACATCGAGATGCAGCTTCAAGTTGCAGAGTTGCGGTGGAGGCGGGTCTTGAGTGTGGCTGGGTCAGGCTGCCCTACACCATTTCCCTGAGCCCAGCCTAGTCCGGTCCTCCTTTTTTTCACATCAGGACAGCCTCACTATACTCATTTGTCCTTACATTACGGAAAGGGCTATTTATTACCATCAACTCAGGAAATGACCTAATGTGGCCTTGTAAGGCAGAATTAATTTGCAATGACTCCAGCTGAAAGTTGGTCGTCTTTTAACTTAATAACTGGAGAACTGTCAGCTTCCTTTGAAGTTAATAGCCGTTGTGATGTTGAAATAGAAATTTTCGTAGAGGAAAGCAAACTTGACTTGATTTGGGTTTGCAGTATGTAGCATTTTTCTCAGTGGAATAAAGGGAGAGGGGTGTTTAGCTGTAAACCAAAAAGCATTCCTTTTGTGTTTAAAGAGAACTTTTACTACGCCGTGCCTTTTGAATACAAACTTAGCAATGATGTTTTGCAGTGAATGTTCAAGCTGGAAATATTTAAAATGTGAGTGACTCTTGTAAGTTGTGTGTTTTTTCACAGTAGGGACCACACACTGCAAATAAATGCGAGCCTATTTTGGCTCTACCACATCTCACCCTGGGATGCAATTTTCTGCAAAGGTGTATGAAGCCCTGCTTTAATTAGTTTTTCCTTAATGATCAGAGGAACGGTTCAGCTGTAGGATGAATAAAGGATTTATTACTCTAGATGCAGAGATTGTTTATTATTATTTTTCCTCTTTAAGTTATGTAAACTTTAACAAATTGGTCATTTTAGGTTATCAGCGAATAGATCGTGTATATGCGTGTGAATGTGCAAAATGTAGCTGTTTCTAATTTAAACTAGAGTTTATTACTGCCACTGGATCTGCTTCATTGCTGCTAATGAGGTTTTAGGGATCCTCATAATGTAACAGCATGAATAACCTTTTGTTAAAATAAGGCCACCCAAAGTATGTGAAGTGGTGGATAGTATTCACATTATTGGTTTAGTGAGTGTAGTTCTCATGAAGGGACTGCATGATAGCCTTTCAAATTGAAGAGCGCTCACTCCCCAGCACACGTCAGAACAGGATTAAAACCCTCTTACTCCTACTATACTGGCTTTAATCATAATCCCACTCATTATTAGCCAAAATGTATTAACATCTGATAGTTGTTACACACTGTGAAAGGTGTCGGTGGTTTCCGTTCAGCTCATGTTGGACAGGTGTCCACATCAGAGAAGACCTCCATCGCGGTGAGCACAAACACACGTGCTCCTGAACGAGTCCAAGGATGAAAGCCCAGGGAAATGGAGTTCCCCTGCTGCCACTGCCAAGAAAGTTTTCCTTCAAACGGCATTATCAAAGCAGCCTTAAAGGGGGAAGACTTATAGTGCAATTAAAGAAAAGCAGAGTATTTCAAATTTCAGTCAAGGTTTTATGAGTGGGTGACTGCGCGTACATGTATCTATCCATCTGATAAACAGCATAGACAGGTGAATAATGTATTTGTACTTATGTCGGCATTAACTTTATATTAATCCATCTCTCACAAGTCATTTTCTGCCATTCCAATTCCCTGAGCAACCTTAAACAAATGCCATTTTGCTTCTGTCAAGTAGTCAAACACGTTTTTCCTTCCTTTCCTCAGATGAAGAATCGTTTATTAAAAGATGACTCCAAACCCCTTTCGGTTTTGATTTTAATCCCACCCCACTGAGTCGTGATTGGAACATGTTTGTACCCAGTAGCCCAGAATTATCCACCCAAGGCTCTTGCCCATCAGCAATTTTCTTACGCATAGTTTTGTAAGGAATGTCATAGCTCTGGGATCAGAATGGGTAAGGGTATGTGATAAATCATGCCCTCGGTGGATACAAATCACCCTGGCTCCATTGAAGTGAATGGAGATCTGAGGTTTTACACCAGTTCTCTGTTACGTGCTCATAGGCCCTAATTGTTGGGAAGTTCAGTTTTCTGTGGGAACTTAGTTTTCTGTAGCATTCAAAAGATATATGTAAACGCCAAGGTCTCTTCAAGGCACTATGTTGCTAATCTCATTGCTGGTTGACTCATAACATAAAGATAACAAGTTAGCATGTATTCACAAACAGAGTTAATAGAAATATCTGAGCATATATTCCCTTTTATTACACCTTAAGGATCTCAAAATACTTACCGTCCATCCCATTCTGTGAGATTGGAAAAAGTTAATTTGAACATTTTGGTCCAATTCTGATTCAAGAAACCTGTTATAATCCCTCTGCTGTTTTCCTTAGGTAGAGTGTCACTCACTTCTTATCCGAACTTGCTGTTTGATGTTGCTGGGCACTGTAAATCAGCCAGTTCATTTTCCTTTCAAGGTAGTTCTGTTTCAGCCATAAGTGAAAAAGACAAATGATTCTTATCTAGTTTTATAAAAGACAGAACCTGTGGGTGAAAAAAAAATGAATTCTCTAGATAAATATCTCCATATCGTTAACTTGATTAAGTTTGTTATTCTAACTATTGTTGCGAGTCCTTGGAACTATTATTCATATCAGATATGATAAATATACATTATTATTGTAAATACAAGCTATATAACAGTGGTTGGTTTCTTAACGTTAGCTTTTGCTCTGTACATTGATAGTTCACTGTTTTAGCTGCTTATCTGCTCTCTACTTCTTTGCCATTGTTGTTTATAACTCTACCCCTTCCCCATTTCATCAGAAAATAATCTCATATAAGTGCAAACTACTTTTACAGTTTAAAGTAAATTAAAAAATTTAAAAGTCATTAGAAGGCAAAAAAAAAAAAAGAAATGCAGATATAGCTTTACAGCTTCAAATGTTTTTGATATTCTGACATGCGTTATCAGAGGTGTTCCACCTTTTCTTTGGCTTCCATCTTCTCTTTCTTGTGCAAACTTCAAAAGATACATTTTTCATCACATTGCATAAATTTGCCAGTGAGCCAGTGAGACCAGATGTGCAGAAAACTTTACCTTTATTAACTAGCTGTGGAAAGACTCCAAATATGGCAGTATTGCATAATTTAAAGTGAGAAGGAAAAATATTGGAGTGTCTAAAACGTCAACTTCTGTGCTTTATTCCAAATAGCAGCCTTCTTGAAATCCACAGGAAAAAAAAACCAGTGATGCTGTGATAGCTAGTGGGTGCCTCAGTGGGGATAGCTGGTTTGCTGGCGGGACCGGGTTACAATGGGGCAGCAAAGCCCCGCTGTGTAAGGACCACCAAGGACCGTTCCTCTGTGCTGTTCAGGACGATGGGAGACTCCCCACTATTTTCAGCCAAATCAAGATTTTGACTCAGGTTTGGTCTGTGCCTGTTGCTATCTTTCAGAAGACTTTTTCCATCCAGTGATCACTTCAGGAAGAAACACCAAACTTACTGATCCTCTGAAGCTGATGACTGGTGTTTTACTCGTTTCCTCTTAGGTTTAAAACTTAGTCGGGAAAAACCTCCTGCCGAAGTCAGTGGATTTGCTGAATGAAGGCAAAGTTTTTACCTTCGATTGAGTTAGTGTTAATTGTTTCAGAATTAGAAGTGCTGCAGTATATTTTGCAATGTATTCAGGTTTTTGTTTGCACTAAAGTAAATTAACAAAGCAATTATTGCCAGCACTTCCAATTTTAGCACAAATCTTGTGTTTTACAGATGTTTGTTGAAAAGCCTCGGTGTAAAAATCTCAACTTTTATGTAAAGAGAAAAAGGGGCAGTACATTTCTAACCCTCATTGTTGCTGAGTAAAAATTGAAATTACAACATCATAAGGACTCACAGAATCAAAGTAGTCCATTTTAGATTTTATACTACTTGACATATATTTAAACTCTTGAAGTTTCAGTTCCTGTCCTGGTTTGGGTTTGTTTTGGTTTTATTTTTTAGCCAACCTCATGAGATTCAAATGTACAGGTTTGACAATAGTAACATTATTTATGTGTTTTGGGAACTAGTAATTCAACTTTCCAGTCTGGTCAGGTAACAGAATTAATGTCAAGCTCTGTCAAGCTCTTCAAGGAAAGAATAGAGCAACCCAATACCATAAATCTACCTGTTACTGTTTTAACAACATGTGGTGCAGTACCAGTTACGGGAATTCAGGAATATGAAAAGCTTTCACTTCCCACATTAAGCAAATGTGGAAGATCCAAACATACCTGCCAGCTCCTTTCTTGGACTGAACAGACCCCCAGAAGGAGCATGCAAATGAGAGACTTGTTTCTTGGTAAGCAGAACTTTGAGATGTTCCTTCTTTCCCCCTTTAAAGCATAATTTGATTTTGCCCTTCCATTAAGTAATTGGCCAGATGAGTGTTCAAAGCCTTGTGATTCCCATTTATCAAGTCAAATTAAATGTTTCTGACCAGGTTTATCAACTAGGTATGTTTTAATCAAATTTAATGACATTTTCAACGAAATAGTAAGTGCACTGGGCATTTTTCTTATTGGTCCAGTGAAGGTAGAAGAGGCATTTACATCCTTTGAACATGAAAAGCACTTGGTGTCAGTCCCTGTTTGTTATTGTGGTACATGACAGTTATCTGAAGAAAACCAGCAGAATTTAATCTGACAGCCCAGTAAGGGAAGAGTGCCACCAATCTAATTATCCAGTAATCTAGTCAGAATGGGAGTAATTCTAGGCCTTTCTCAGTCAGTTAATCACATTTCCCATGCATTAGCAACTGCACAGGCAGAGCTTTTAGGGATGAGCTCTTAGCCCAGTGTAGCCCATGGTAGACACAAGAGGAACATCATGTCATTGGTTTTGTTTGTTGTCGGGTTGTTTTTTCTAAATTATGCTGAAGTGTTTCTGTTCAAATTTGGTGTTGCTCTGTGAGAGAACCCTCTGTTGATAATTTCTCAGTTCATCCTCAGTCATTAACTACAAAAGACACTTTTTAATTTTGCGTGTCTCAAGATGAAGGAAAAGGGATACTGTCGTCTGCCATTGATAGTACCATCAAAAATTGTCCTTCCTCCACCCTTTTTTTCTTCTCCCTAATACCCACAATATGGTAAACTAAGGGGCATAATGAATAAAAAAACCCCAAACCCTGGTGTTTAGCCAAAGATTGCCAAGTTATCTTCAGGCCAGGTGTCAAACAACATGGCATACCTATTGTATAGAAGGTGGGTTGGAGGGATTATTCAGGGAGAGAAATTCATTTAGTTCGTGACAAAAGTTCAGAGGTTTGGGTTTTCTGCTTTTGTTGTTTTTTATTTAACAGTGCTTAAGGCTTGATTCTACTATTTGCTAGTTGTGTGACAGGCACATTTATCCCGCCTGTCATTTCTCCACCCCCACCCCCACCCCCATTTTATTGTCAAGCCGGGGGAGAAATTATTTCATAACTCTGTCCTCAGAGGTATAACTTGCCAGCCTGAAATATCTACTTTGGATTGTAAGTAGTTGGGGGGAAAAATTGCTGATCCCTGAATGTTTCATCATTTTTTGCTAGGGCAGCAGACCTGGTGCTGTCATATATTTATTTATTTCTGTGGTCCAACCCACTGTTCTCATAAGTGGGCAAGATATGTCTTATTTCAGTAGAAGAAGAAAGATATATTCTAAGTGTGTGCCTTTCCTACACTCGGTATTTGAAAGAGGATTCTTAGGTGCTGCCAGAAGATATTTAAGTGCTTGCTTCTCAGCTTGCCTTGTGACAGAGGAGGGTTTGAACTCCCTGAAAGTTTAAATATCACCAAGCACTTTGTGGCTTTGTTAATTCCCTGTGGGACTGCAACGGTTTGCCTCTGAACAGCATCATGGTACATGCACAAGATACCCATACGTAAAGCAGAAATAGATTTCAATTAGAAAAAGAAAAAAAGAAAGAAAAGAAAAATGCACAGTCAGATCCATTCCCTAAGCCTTGCTTAATTGGAAGAGCGCTAATGCACCTGACTTGCCTACAAGACTGCTCGTTCTTGAGCCAGGCCAGAAACGTCAATGCTGCCTGGAAAGCCAGGAATGGGATCTCCTCCTATCTCTGGAAAAGGCCTGATTAGTAAAGTAGTTGAAGTTTGGTAGTCTTCCCATGCAGTGGACTTTAAATTGGGTTTCAGCTCAGTCCTGAAACTCCCTGTATCTCCCTCCAAGAGTGACATAAGAAGAACACTTCAGATCCAGATGTTGCAGTTCAACTTGATTTCTGCTTTATTTGAATTCCTTTCATCTTTCTCACCTTGTTTGGATTAAAGTGGTTGAACTGAGTGAAGACAGTTTCTGCAGCAGCAGTCCATACAGACTGGTCATGCGTTTTTTCAGCTTTCTTGTTACTTGTGTAACTGGGTGTTGTCACTGTCGGCAGGAGCTGATTTAAATGGAAGAGCTGGTTGTTTTCCATTTCAGTTTGACAGGGAGGTGGTGGAGGTCAGAAACGGAGGAGCTGGCATCAGTGATGTGGATTTTTCAGAAGGTCAAATGGCCCCAATTAAAAATAACAATAATTCCTTGAAAAGAGATACCAGTGTCTCTTTTGAAACCCTAGTGACTAAACAGAAGTCAACAAGGAGGCATTACGCACCAGAAGGGAGAATGGGAAGAAATGACCCTGCTAGATGAATCAAGCTAAAATTCATGCCAAGTGAGTACCAGATCTGAGCTGATCTTCAAAAACGCATTTGCAAAGATTGAAAACAAAGTATGTAAAAGCTGCCTTTTTTAATTTTAACTTTGTGGAAACAGCAGTTGTGCAGCACCTCTAAGAACTGAAGGCACTACCATTGCATACCGGGATCTTGTAGAGTCATATAAGCAATTGTTAATATGCCCAAAGTATTTATATTTTTATAGTGACTAGCAATGAATAGCAACGTATTTAATATGCAAATATGGTTCTTGTAAACATTATTTCATATTCAGGAGCCTCAGATCCTCCCTTTCTGGTTTATTTTTTCCTGGTCACAAGTCATCTGTAACCTTTAGAAATATTAGTGAGAATCCCCTTCTGAACTTCTTCAGGAACTCTCTTTCATTGTTATTCTTTAACAAAGTACAAATAAATTAAATTCCTACTCTTGGATGTGCTACCTATGTGCACAATTTACTTATGTGATTGACTTTTTGAGACCGTGAAACCAGTATATTGAAAGACGCAGGACTTGTTATGGCTTTTAGGGATTTGTGCTTTGTTTTGAGTATTCCCTACATGGATAAATAAGATACACATGCTTTGCTTGACTTTTTTCTTAAAAGAACTTTTGTAAGTAAAATTACCTCAATCTGCAGATAGGGGCCTGTGGAACCAACCTCATTAAGTAGAAAAAAGCATCTTCAACCTTCAGCTCCAGGAGAGATGGGAGAAGTGAAAGGCTTCCTTGTCTTTTGAGGTCCATTTTAATTGGTTATTTAAATTGTGATTAATGAGTGAGATGTTGAGACTCAGAGCATCAGTTTTAAAACTCCTGCTTAACAGTGCAGCAGCAATGCATAGGTATGTACAAATCTGAAGGTCCTTTCACTGCTTTATGCCTTGGGTTTTACGTTTCTCCAGTGATGTTGAGCTGTTTGTCAGCAGACACTTTGATTTCAGTGTTCAAATTAATATCTGCTGAATGAGCAGTGCTTTGCAGAAGTTGAGCTTTGTGTCTTGTTCGTTCTTAACAAGAGGGCCTGCTGCTGTCTAAGGAATTTCCCAGTGACAAGAAGGGCTTTGTGGAAGGAGTAAAGGGAAAAAAAGACCTTAACTGACGTAAGGGGATTATCGGTCTGCCTTTCTGTACAAGGAAATAACTGTGGACTTTGAACTCTGGAAAATGATCATGGGGTTATCATTTCAAATCTTGATGTAATGTATAGGGTCTTCCATTTTTATCCAATTTTTAACTTGTTTGTTTCACTTTGCTTTTTCATATTAATAATCTGTGGTCACAGTCCTGACTGATATAATACATGTAGTTGCTATAGTCTTTCAATCTGTTTTCCCCCATCAAGTGGAAATACTTTGGGTTGGAACTACAACATTTCTATTTAACCAAACCACGAATTCCAGCCTCATTTATTAGTTTAGTTTTTGTCAGACTTGCTCAATGCCAGACCATAAATACCAACGCCACCAATAGTATTGCTGTGTGTGAAAACATTCACTTTCCCTTCTTCAAGATCAGCAGTGGGCCACTATTTGGCTGTCTGTGTGTACCTAAAGTGGAATGGCATGAGCAGGCAATGTGAAGAGACAAAAGGGTTTGTGGTCTGTATAGTATTTATAGGACCATAGGAGGAGAAAGAGGCCCAAAGAACTTAAAGCACTTGGTCGAGGCCATTATGTCAGAGCTTGGCATTATAACCCAAGTCTTTTGGCTCCCAGTGTAATACTCAGGTGCCATACCAGTCACAGGCTTACACCTTTGCTATGTCAACGCTTAAGCTTTTGGTGTCCTAAGAGATGCAGTGTATAAAGGTGTTTATTCCAGGCAGCTTTTCAACACAACACTGAGGCTACCTACCCCAGTAAGCCTCAGAGGTTAGCTCTGAGGAGAAGGTCTTATGCCCGTATCCAGAGCTGAAGCTGGAAATGCTCTGAAGGGTTATTTTTCTTGGTTTTTCTTTTTGTTCTGTGTGTGGGTTTATTTTTACTAGAGTTATACCTAACAGGACATTAAATCATTGATTCAAAATGTTTAAAGAAAAATATTGAAGTAAAAGAAAATACTACAGTAGGCAAACCTAAAAGGTCAGCACATACCACAGAATATGCTGTGAGTATTGGAAATGTGTGGCAAAGTCAAACTTACGCAATGGATGGAAAGAATGACCTTTTAAGGGTGCGCTTCCTCTGCACTCTGTGTTCTCCATTTGACATCTGCAGCCTCGTCTTCAGGCTGTCCTCTGCCTATGGTTTCATCTGATATTTATATTATTTTTCATTCTTTTGAAAGGACTTAAATTTCTTTCCTTCCTGTTTCATAATATGTTTTTGTTAACCATTACTCCATTTATTTTTGCTTTTTCTCCCTTCTTCATTTCCAGTTTTTAAGAAATAGCTTTCTCCCTAGTGTTTCTAAGTTTTCAACATCTGTGATCAACTTTTTTCCTTCCGTTCATTTCACTCTACTACCTATAAGCATACTTATTTGCTTCTGTTATTGTCCTATCTTTACCCATTCTGAATCTAGAATGAAGGTCATGCTCATATTAAAATGCAAATAATGAAAATTTATGAAGTTGAGAGATTGAGAAAATGAATTGGCAACTAAACCTTCCAAAGGTGAATGAATAAAGAGCTAAGAATTTAGATATTCAGTACTCCTAGGCTGGTAGAAAATGACTTTGCTAAACGTATCTGTCTATGCAGTCCTCTTTTATAAGCCTATGTATTTTAGTCTGTCAGTTTTCCATTGGTTGTCTACTATTACATTATTTTAAATGTGTAAAATCTGTGGAGTGCAAAGCTGTCATGTTGTGTTTGTGAGGCAAAATATTTTATCCTGGTCAAAAACTCTGTAAAAGAAGTTGGGAAGTCAGTTTAAAGAACCTGAATCTCTCGGAGATGTGAAATCCTTGACGTCAAAACTTGACAAATGAACAGACCTCAGTAAAAATGCGGTGATGTAAAAATGTGTATCTATTGGTCTTCTGTGAATAACAAGGGAACAGATATGGAGGGGTGAAATAAGTATTTTTTTTCCTTGAACGTAATATATTCTTTATTCTTATGTGAATCATTCAAATATGCTAAACAAATAATACAAACAGAATTATTAATACCAATGGTTATCACCCCAGGTTAGCTATATTACATAAATACCACTGTTAATACAATCTGAGGTGGACTGACAATATCGCACAGCCTGTATTTTGGGGGAAATGCTGTTGATGTTAGCCAAACCTTTCTGGCAGCTCTTTGTGAACTAACAACCGAAGCTCATGTCACATCCTTTCGGCAGACACTCTTGAGGTGGGGAAGAGTTCAGGCCCTTGCTGGAAAGTGCCCCGGCTCTCCCTCCTGCTTGCTTTCCTCTCAGAGAGCTCCTTCATCAGATTGCAAGAAACTGATGTGATAAGCTGAAGCCTGATATTCCCATGGGACAGTAATAATAATGTAGCTTGCGAGGAAGAAGGATGGAAAACGTCTTGACCCTTGAGACTGTCCTGAATACATCAGTGGTCAAAATAAATGGAGCATTTCCTATTAAGGATTAAGCATTGTAAATGTGATGAAAGACTAGATGTGGGTCATAAAGGCAAACAATGACTGTGATCTGACTTAATCATCCTTATTTCACAAGACAGTCAGTCGCCCATGCTGCTCTTCGAGCTCCCAGGGCGTATGAAACTCCTGGCGTTACCTGGTGAATCCAGGCAAGAGAAGGAGGTGTATGTTGTTACTGTGGCTCTTCTGCCGTTTACTCATCTGGCAGTCCCCAGCAGGTTGCTAAAATGTCAGAGATCTTTGGGCATCTGTGAATAAAAAAAAAAGGGGGGGGGGCGGGGGAAGAAAGGAAGGAAGGTCTGGGGTTAGGAAGTACATAAGAGACTTTTCTGCTCATCTGACATCTTGCATGCTGCAGCCTCTGAGATCTGCTTTGACCTCTTCTTGCTCATCACAAGAAAGGTGATGCCCTGCGACCCTAAATACATTCATGGGAGCACGCGGTTCCCTTTGTCTCTGATCAGACAGCTTGCCAAATGGGTAGAGATGCAGTTTGCATAATAATGCCCCCTCAAACCAGCTCCTTAACTTTGGTTTCTCCTCCAACTCATCTGTGTTGCTTATCCAGCACTTGAAATCCATCTTCTGCCCTGTAAAGAACAGTGAATAACTGTGCTTCAGCCTTCTGCCAGGCTGGCAGGTAGGAGTCCTCTTGAAGACATTTCTGTACCTCCACTGGCCTTCCTGCCACCATTTTCATGTGCATGCTCATTACTGGGCACCTGTGTGCTGGGTACGGAGGTAAAAGTTGCCCTTCCACAGCATTCTTTAATTATAGGACTTGACAAAAAATACAAATATTTATTACCAAGCTGTTTTTAATTGAATATATGTCTGTAATATTGAATTGAATATACTGGACCTCTCAGCGTCCTTGTTTAAAACAGAAAGGAGGCATCTTGATTTCTGTTTGAAAATTATTATTACTGCGTCAAAGAAAGTGTTATCAATCTGTCAAACTCATTCAGTAACAACTTACTTGGATCAGGTACAAATGTTTCCTTTGCCACAGATTTATTTCCAAAGTCAGACTAGGCAAAGAGTGAGACTTTTTTTTTTTGCTGCCATCATTAGCACAGCCTCCTTCAGGGCAAATTGATTTCATATGTGGAACACTAGGGTTGTACTCCTTTTGGAGATATTTAACTGCCTTCAGAGAATGCAGGGCTATCTGAAAGCAGACACGATGGAGCAGTATGTACAAACGCATCGTCTGCTCTCATTGCACTGCAAGGCATGCCTTCCACAGACAAATTTTTTCATTACTTGCATGGATGCCGACTTTTCCCAGGGAGCCGTCTCTTGGAACACATTAGTGGAATGTGTTAAACTACACCATAAATAGAGTTAGCACACAGTCACATCCAAGTGATAGTTTTCTTAGAACTGAAGAGAGAGATCTGTATTTGCAGGCAAAGCACATGAAAATATTTTTATTCCAAGCTTTGTCAACTCTCCCATCTAATTAAAAAGCATACCTCTCTAGGTATAGAAATTTAAATATTTTTAGTTCTTTTTTTTCCTCTGAATGTCATCAGCATTCAAATAGTAATTTACAGCCCAGTTCTTCCAGCAGATGTCTTTTTCCTGCAGATCTCATTTAAGAAAGTGTTCTGCTGGAGGAGATCTAATGGGACCCAGTTCTAATACAAGGATTTAATTGCTCTTGCTTTCAAAGTGATGAGTTGGCTGATTAAGTTATGGAGGCTAGATGGGAGAAAATGGGATGCTATTGGCCAGAATTTTAAATTTATTTTAGCCATCTAAAGATGCAAATAGGCTTGCAGGGAGATTTTAAGAAGCAGATAGGTACCTAACTCCTAAGCATAGAAATTCCATAAAAAACTGACCCAGAGTGCTTTTTTGGAAAGTCTTGGGCTAATGGTATGTTCTGAATTTCTCTCTCAGACAATTAAGCCTCCTGTGGGAGGAAAAGGTGTTCGAAACTGCAAGTTTTAGTTGTCTTTCTTGGCTCTGTTACTATAGCTGTGGGGGTTTTGTCAGGTTCTTAACACCCTTAAGAGCAATATCTAATCTTGTGCAAGATTTATAAGGTGCATATGTATGCTTTCAGGCCCCGTCCAGGCTATCTTTACTGTTGTGGCTTTATAGAGGAATTACTAGCCCTTAATCCAGCCCTGAACTATTGAAAACCAGTTTTTTATGTAAGCCTACTGTTATCTGCACCTGTGTTTGAAATAATTTTCCCAAGAGGAGTCTAAAGGCAAAATTGAAATCCACAGGAGGTATTTTTATACTAAGAGTTTAATATTCATTTTTACGTGTGTTTCAAACACCTTGTCTCAAGGTAGTTGTTTAGATAAGAGGTAAACAGGTTAATTTCAAAAATAGTTTTAATTCATTTTAATTCATTTTTTAATTAAAAAAGTTAAAGAACAGGTTAATTTTTTCAAAGCTTAATCTGCAAGAAGGCTCAGAGACATGGTGATAGAGCGGTGTTTCTGAGTTTTGTTCTCTTTGGGGCATTTGGGTGTTTATTTTTTTCATCAGTGGTACCTCCCTAGCACTCTAGCTGTGAGTTTTGGAAAAGGAATATCAGGCTAACAGTTTGCAAAGCCTTCTTAACATCTGTGGGGGCATCCCAGGATGTAACTGCTGGCAAGGATGAGCCTTAGGCTGTAAGATGCTTGGGCAAAAACCCCATCTGATTGATTTAATAGCAATGTCTAGTGATTCAGAGGAGGAAGGGTAACCTGTGATTTACAATTTTATTTTAATTTAATTTTTGTTTTATTTTATTTTTTATTTAGCCCTGAGCAAGGGAAGCTAGAGCTGCTTCATCCATGCAGAAAGAAGACTGTTTGGCTCTGAAGGCAGCACTTGGAATGGGTCTGGGACGTTCAGCCTCAGAGTAGCGCTGTGGAGTGAGAAACTAAAGGCTTATTGTTTGCTTTTCCTCCCTTTTGGCCCCAGTGGGCTACCACACTCTTGGCACAATCTGAGCATTGCATTATTTTTCCTGACATGAAGGCACATTGCTCAGCCTCTTTGCCTTTGGTCAGATATCAGCAACACAAAATGATGTCTTTGTGTAGCAGTTTTGTGAGGAGGAGTAGCCCTGGTCAGTATTTCATAGATTCACTTTATTAGTCAAGATTTAAAACCTTCCCTTTCTTCTCCCATATGAGGGAGGGATGCTGGTTCCACAAAAGACTGGTTCTCACAGGACAGTGGGACATTTATTTAAAACCCAAATTTGAACCTTTGAGAACTTTTCTTCCTTCCTTGTTTTGTCTGGGACTGGAAACAAAAGGAGCAAAATTCCCCCCCCCAGAAACAAGTACAGAGACTTTGTAGTGCTGGCCATACCTCTCTTGAAAGCTTTCCATTTCAAACTGCATCTCAGATTTTCCTTACATCCATGGAAACCTTGCTGTCTTTCCATGGCTGTGAAATAATGCCGTTCAGAAAGAATGGGCTTAGTGCTGATAATACAGAGCCCTTACACTGGCACAGTGACTTCTTCAGCATTTTTACTTTCCGGCGAGATTGTTTCATGCAGTCTGTATGATCTTCCTATCTGCAACGCTTCAGAATTACATCTGGGCAGGCTGCTGACCCACTCTCTCCAAACTAGAGTATCGGAAAACTTTTGTGAACTAGTCTCTTCTCAGCATTTCTCCAATCCTCTTCCAAAAAGATCTGGAGAAGTTATACAAAGATTTGGGAAAGTGTTGAAATTTTGGATGCTTCTCTCACACGCTGCTTTTTACATTACCCAGCAGTAAGAGGGGATTTATCAAACAGGGCACCCAGAAGCCATTCCATGATCTGGACTGAAACGTTGTCTGGGGTTGACACGTGCATCAGCTTGATTCACTGGACTCTATAGTAATTCAGGCTTTTAAACAATGAAGCTGGGTTTATTATCAGTTCTGCTACCTGCCACCTGTGGTTTACCAGCTCTGAAGTTAAAAGCCTGCTCTCTTCTGCTTTGGTTGTGTTGTCTGTGACACAGGGTAGATTGGAAGACAGAGGGGATGATAGTGCCTAGCCAAGAACAGGATACTGTAGAGGTGTGCGTAGAAAAAATGGAAAGGAGAATATGAGCGGAAAATAGAAAGAAGGAAATGAATGAAGCCCAGACAGGCTCAAAATGTCCAGGTGAGGAGGGAGTTGGAGCCTGGAAAAAAGAACCATTCAGTATCAGCTGCTGCTTGATATCAATTGCTTTGAGTCCGGAGAAATACAGGGATTAGCCAGAATGCAGAGGATGAAAATAAGGTCTCTGGCAATGAATTTGAGCAACTACTCTTCTGAATACCATTTAAGATACCAAGAAGGATGTAAATTGTGAATGTGGAACTAACAGTGTGTAATTGTTGTTGTTGGATTTTAAATTCTCTTTCCAGACCAGTGTATCTAAATAAATTCCCACCCAGGCAGAATGGGTTGAAAACATTTGACTAAACCAGATGTGGCTGCAGTAGATAGCATCGGAATAGTTATTTGTAGCTAAAAGAAATTGCCCATAATGCTGCATAAACATTTGCTGGTCTCTCTTATAATTTGGAGAGGATAGCAGTTGGTCTACAACAGGCCTTTCTCTGCAGTTTTGTTTTCATATTCCAAGTTAAAATCGATGTATTTTCTGTGCTGGTCATGGTACATAGTGGATTTGTAGGAATTCCACAAGTTTTGGCCCAAATCCACTTATGAGCTTTCAGAGGAACAGTACTGGGTAAACCTGGGTTTTTTTCAATGAAACTTAGAGGATTAATTTCTGTCTCCACTGAAGCCAAGAGAAGTTTTGCCACTAGTGTCAAAAGGGCTTGACATTTCCTCAAAATCAGCAAATTTATTCTGTATCAGGGAGCTGAGTGGCTTCAGACTTCCTACCCTGTAAGGTACCAGATTGCTGTAGCCGATATATGCAAAGGTACTCAAGTATAACAGAAATCACTTGCTATTAGGTATTCTCTTTAAGAGCTGATTTCTTCTGCCTGTCTCCTACTTTGCTTCTCAGTCCTCTAAAGCAGACTTTTAGGAGTCTCTTTTAGGAGATATTTAGGAGTATTGCAGAGGAAACAACTGTTACATACAAAATGGGCACGGGCAAAACAGAGACTTAAGTTTAATCTTTTTACTCATTTGCTGATTTTTTTCCTCATACAATTGCAAGCAGACAAAAGCTGCTGCGCATTCGGAGATGCTCATTTTGGTGGATTTTCTAAGTAATTTTCAGAGAAACCGAGGACCTTAGATAAGGTACTACTGTCATTTTACAAATTTTTACCCAACGGAATGAAAAATTAGCACTGAGATGGTAAAATACAAAGGAAGATTTTTCCAAGTTTTGAATTCAGAGCTGGTCACTGGCCAGATGACGTGATGTGCCAGCCCTAACACCAAGTGGGCTGTCTGCGCTGCTTGGTGAGAGACTCCCCCAGTCTGGTCTGGGCTCTCCCCATGAGAGGATGCCAACCATCTTTGCACTTGACCAGCATCTTTCATTCACGAGTGTGAGTTTATAGATATGAAGATCTTGGGCCACTCGTCTTCATGGATTGAGGTACTGGGATCTATTCCGCTAGCACAGTCTTTGTAGAGCAAATGACCTAACTTAAAACAGATAATGGAGAAGCATTGAAAGATGTTGACAGCCATCAGCAATGAAATGACACTAGGAAGAAAGCTGGGTTTTTTTCTGGCTTTTGGGACTTTGCAGCATGCCTAGAAGTCCATCTGCAAATGCGTCTGAGAGAATTTTTGCCTATCTTTGCTCTGGCTGCCAACCTCCATGACACCCTGGGGCTCCAAAGTAGATCCACATAGTAGCAAGCTTTCCGTTGTTGTGTACCGGTGAAATCACAGTCCTGCTGAGGTCATTACAAGTTTACCCATTGATTTCAAGTAATTCCTGACTTTATGCTGTTGCCAACATTTGGATCCGTTAGAACAGTAGTGGAATTAATCACCAGCTGATCTGACTTCATGTATGTTCGTTTTAAGGGAAGATGAGGGCTCTTGAGGGAGATGCTGGTCAACTTGTGGATTTGGTGAAGGAAGGTGTGTTAAGAAACTAAAGCTGTAAAGGCTGATTAAGTGAGAAAAAAGGGTCAGTAATATGGTAAAGCTCTGAAAGTATTGTATGAGCTTCCTCTAATGCTGCAGGACCTCAGATCACTCTGTACAGTTTTACATGAATCTCTGCGTTGGTGACATGCATCCATCTTTGTACAGGTACAAACATGGTTTTCAAGGCACAGCAGTACCACTCAGTGCTTTAGGCAGGTGGAAAACAGTACTCAAACGTAAGGCGTGCAGGGATCCAAACTATGAAAACTGGAATTTAGCCATGAGATCAGCTTAGACAGATGCCTGCTTCTCAGAAAATTATCTTTGGAACATCAGTGGCACGGTGTGAACTTGGCTTTCCAAGTCTCAACATTGCACTTGCAGCTTTCAACTCTGCTTAGATGGAAAGATAAGACAAGATCACAACCTGGGGGTTCAAATCTATGATTTTTTAATTTTTTTTTTTTCAAGGTAGACAAGGAACTCAACCACCCAGGCAACAACAGGGTAGTGATTATAGAGAAAACCAGAAAGAATAAGGCACTGTAATATGCAAGCAGGAAAGAGGAGCAGCGCTGAGAACCGAGCAGTGCATCTGCTGCGGTGTGCCGGCAGCAGGCTTGCCGTGCTGAGGGAGCGCTTAAAGGCGATCTGCCTTCCTGGTGGGGAAGGTGCGCAGGGACAGTGGGAGCCGTGGTTAAGTATAACAAAGATGGAAATGAGGAGGAAATTCCTTTTTAGCACATTTAGCATGCTCAGCCACCTTGCAAGGTAGGACTGCCGGAGACAATAGCTGGATATTAATAGGTGACATTAAATAATTGCCAAATGTAAATGCAATTGAATGCCTCGCTCTGCAGCTATCTAAATGTTCATTATGCCATAAAAAGTAGTTGTTTTCCCCCCTCTGTGGGTAGAAAGGGCTCACAGTAGCAAAATTCAATTTACATGAAAGATAAGAAAAGATGAAATAATCTTTAAGTCATTTTTATTCTGTGTAATTTTATTGTGAACAGATAAACTGTGTATATCGTATTGGTTTTGTCCAAGTTTACACTAGATGTTAGATTATTTCAGAAGATGAAAGAGTCAAGGGTAATAATGCAAGTCCCTGTTTATAAATCTGTTTTGCTGAAGTCTCTGACATAAATACATGAAAGTGAAAAATCAGAAAATGAAGGAAACAGCACAGACATTCTCATAATAATTGTGGTTCACATAAAAATTAATCACTGAAGCATCTAGCTTGGTCACTGACTGCATTCAAAGTTAAGTACAGCCTGTAGCTTGTCTGTAAAAATCAAATGCTCTTTTCCAGAGTGTTAATGGGAATCTGTTACTCATGGCTGAGGGTGCACAAGTGATGCTTGTAAATAAGCTTCAGCTTTTCTTCTTAGAGTTGTTTGGGATTTTGAGAAAGCAAAGCACTCGTTCCTGTTTGATAATACTCTAGTTCGGTGAGAGGCATCCTTGGGGCCTCAGCAGCAAATTTATTCTGAAAAGCGAAGTTAGTGCATAAATTAGTCTGTTTAAATATCTAAAAAAGGTTTTGATTTTCTGACTCCCACATGAGATGTGATTTCTGGCTTTACCCAATTCTCTCTCCACGGCAGACTTTTTTCCCCCAGCAGCCTGTGTCATTAGCTCATCAAAAAACCTAAGGGAAGGTTAGGGGTATTAACAAAGAATAATGGATAGCCTTTGAGGTAACTTCTTACTTGTCTGACATATTTTGTTGTGTCCATTCTTAGAGTAATGTTGACTGCTTCTGGGTTTCCAGTGGAATAATTAATCTGGGTCAGTGCTTTAGCAGCATTTTGCTTCTCTTGTGTCTTAATGCCTGGAAATTTCTGGAGTCTTTGACACATATTGTTTCATGTATACTGGGATATTACTTAGAACAATCTCATTTGTACTTGAAATAAGATTTCAAGGTTTTAATCCATCCCGAGCTTAAATATTCACCCTCGTTTAAAGTGAATTTAATTTATGTCTTATCTGAAACAGGAGAAGCAGTTTCAGATGCTTTTGTCAAGAGACTGATATATGAAGAAAGATTCAGCGTAAATGGCTGGGTTTCCTTATTTTCCAACAACATGATAGCTCAGCTCTGACTACTTTCGGTTTGGCACAGATTGTATTAGGGTTCCATCCATTCTTGCTTCTTCCTCAATTTATTAAACTGAGTAAAAGTCTTGTACAAATTCAGTGGGTTTGTCTGGAGTGTGATAGGGAAAACCAAGAGAAAGCTGGACGAAATGAAAGGAAGTACTGGAGTTAATCATCTCTGATCAGCAAGTTAAAGAGACTGGGTGCATTTGAAAGTAGAATGGACTGGGAACGAGCCAAATATCTGTACTGTTTGGTACATTTGTTATGTGCACCTTCTTTTACCAGCATAAATTGTCTTACTCTGTCTGCTAGTATGGAGCTGAAGACAACCATTAGGAAGAAACCAGCAGTAAATGCGGCAGTGGAGGAGGTGGGCTTGGCAGCCCCGGGGACATACCTGCTCAGAGCAGGTCTGAGCTGTGCCTCCTCATGGAGCTCAGCAGCCCTCCTTGCCTGTGCCCAGAGCGTCTACGCAGAATATAAGTAAACTGTTTACAGAGCCTTTTTTTGACAAGGAAGGAGAAGCAGGCAGTGGTCGCACAGAGGGATGGAGGCCACGTGAGAGAGGCCAAGGACTGCAGACATCATCCCACCACCCCTGCAGGCAAAGGCAAGGCTTACTGCTTGGGGTAACAGCCTTTGGGTGACTTTGGGTTAGCAGCCGTGTGTTTGATGGGAGCATTGCTTTACTCAGTTGCCATTCAAACTGTCTCACGGACACGGGGCCATAGGAGGGTGAGAGGGCTGGGAACTGCAGGCTTGTTCCCCTGCCTGGGTCTGGGCTACACTCAGGAGCTGCAAAATTTCCCCAGGGAAAAATTATTATAGTCAAGCTGGAGAGTCCAACAACACAGAGTTTACATTTAACAAATGTTTAGTTTGTTGGGTCAGATGATTATCATGAAAACTTCCATAACTGTATTCAAATTATTTAAAGTATTTAATATCTTAACCTCTGAAAGAAAGTTTCTCAAGGTTTCTCAGAAATTGCTATGTGATTCTTCAGGCACTGACATCTTACTCTATTGCTACCATTTTGGCCTAGTTTTAGAGACGGTAAAGGGCACACAGCAACCAAGTGGCCCATATGTTTCCATCATATTTGTAGCGTTCTTCTGTGCTGATAGTCTGATCCTTTCCAGAGAGGCATTTTTCAGGGTCAAGCTTGGAAGGGCATTTTAAAACTTATGGGTGATTTTGATCTGTTGCTACCTGTATTATAGATGTTCCGCGATGAGATTATCTTTGATCTGGAAGCCACTACATGAGCTGGTAGCCCTTATGCGTCACCTGCCGCCGTAGGTGTCCACCAGTGGTGACTGACAGGCCAAGTCTACCCAGAGGAGTTTTGCTACCCTTTCTCTGCTGTCCACTGAGGTTTTGTGCTTCCTTGGAAAAAGGCCTGAGGTTGGTTGGCAGGTTGAATTTGAAACTCTTGATGGAGTTGCCGTAAGAGGTATCACAGCAGGTCTGATCTGTAAACCACAATGTTGGGACCAGCATATCTTCACAGGGAGAGAGCGTATGTGAAGTGCCTGTATGTCCATTGAAATTACAGGCAGGGAATCCCCACTTAATCCTCTGCCCAGTGGCCTCACAACATGTTTCTGGGTCAAAGATATGAACTGTTGGCTTCACGTTCTCCTGTCTTGAGCTTCATGCAGTCAGTTACCTCTGCAAGATCCCAGGAGGAGCTCCCCATCCTTCCCTTGGGTTCTGAGGTAGGTGAGGAGGAGGAGAAGGAGGAGGAGGAAGACTGTTGCGCTCCCTCCTTACCAGCTGGCAGAAGGAGGCGGCACAGCCACAGGCACACACTATGCCTTATAATGCCAGCAGGGAGCCCTTGCTGGGCCATGCCGTCCCGTGTCCCACACAGCTGGGGACAGTGCCAGCAGGGCGCCTGCTGCAGAGGCTCCTCTGCTGCCCCGTGCTTCCCGCGCCTCTGCACCCTCAGCGCTGGCACACGGCAGTCAGGCTTTCCAGGCTTCCCTCTGCCTGCCTTTTCTCCCGTCGTTCCTTTTATTATCCAACTTTCTCTTACTTATGTGCCTTGTTAAAAGCCGATTTATTCATTTTAAAATCACTGTCTTTTCTTTGTCCCAGCCTTCATTTATTAGCGAACCTCTTCCATCTTTTTTTCTACCTGACATAAAGTATTTGTAAAAGCCTTTCTTACTCCCCTTAATCCCCTTGGCTAGCGTGAACTCCCCTTGCCTTTCTGTTACTCTTACTTTCCCTTCAAGTCTTAACTGATTCTCTGTAGTCTTGTGTGGATCCTCTCTGTTTCCAGTATACCCACTTTTTTTAAACCCTCAGAATAGTCCCTTGTGAAGCCCCACTGGCTGCTGCTTCTTTTTCTTTGAATTTTTCTGTATCACAGGGACTACAACAGACTGCATTTTCATTAGAGTGCCTGTCAGGATTTTTCTGCTGCCTTCTGCACTCACGACTGCTCAGAAAGGGAGTAGGATTTTAAGCACCCCTTTGGGAGGGACAAGCTACATCCCTCCTGCCCACAGCTCCCCCTTTCAATTTGCAAATGAAAACTAGTAATAAGGGACAGATTAAACAGCATCATGCCTGGGTACACCGATGCGAGAGGCTTTTGATGTGCTTGTGTCTTTTTTCTGAGGCACGTAAGGGTACGATACGCAAATACAGACATACACATAACGAGGTCCCAGAGCTGGATTGCTCCACACAGATTCGACCTTTTTTCCATCCTTATCACTTTGTGAATGCACACATCGAACATGTCCTGTGGCCGCAAGTTCCACAGTTTAATTAAATTCTGTGTAATTGTTTTAGACCTGTTGCCTGATAGTTTCATGTGATGTTCTCTACTTCTTTAGAGAGAAACAGGGCACTGCCCTTCTGTAGTCACCTCCTCTATGCTGTTTAAGTTTGAATTGGATTTTATACACTAGCAGGTCATTCAGTCTGACTATTTTAAATGCATACTTGGTATCTTAAAAAAAACCAACAGTGTGGGGTAGTTTGGTGTGTGCACATTTTACCTTTAAGCACTTTATAAGGCAGGCTAGCAACATTCCTGTCTTTAATTAATGGATATCAGATGTTAGAGGTGTGTGGTATATATGGAAAGATACATAGAGATATATTTTCCTTCTGATCGCAACAGATATTTTACAAAAAAGAAGGGCATCTTCTGTCTAACGCTGCAAGTGAAAAACACATTCAGCATTAACTTGGCCTGCATCCACGAGAACATCTACTGCAAATGAAGTAATAGGTGACTATTTCAGTGACCCATGGTGATGAGTAATTCAGTATCCACCCAGTAATGTAGCAATATAAAGGTATGTGAATGAGGCATGAGGCTGTGTCCAGCGCTGGAGTGTCTGTAAGCCCTAGAGCAATGCAGAAGAACAGTTGGGAAACCAGAAACACGTTCCAAAAAGAACACGTGTCAGGCCCAGGGTCCCAGCCCCAGAGAAGGATTCCAGATGACTTTCAAAAATGTGATTGCATAAGTGCATAAAATGAGATGCCTGCAAATGCATGTGGTCACCAGAGCCTTGCAGCCGGTCATTTTGTATCCGTCCCCTGCTAGAGGCAGAGTGCCGCTTCTAAAAGCCTTTTACCTCACTGTAATTTTAAGTGGCAAGTAAGCAGAGTCGAGTCACGCTCTGGATTCCGGTCATAAAGAAGCGAAGCATCGCGACCTGTGTTCCCTTTTTATTCCCTCTTGTTCCGAAACCCCCATGAGTTTATTAGCAGTGCTGTTCAGAAGGGAAAGCGAGCACCAGGATCAAAACTGCCTTGTCATGTCCTTGTACGTGGTGGGAGCCGGGCTCTGCCGAGGGCTTGACAACGAGAGCTGCTGAACTGCAGTGGTGCCTGTTAGGCTGCAAGCGTGTTAAGGTACTGGTAGCATCAAGTGGCTTGTTGAAATTCCTCCTTTTCTCCACGTGAGGTACTCGCTATGCACATGAGGGAATAATTCGTGCGCAAGACTTTTTGGCATAGATATTACTATCATGGTATTAAGAAAGAGAGAATATGTAGGTGGAGGCACTGGGGTAATAAAAGAGTTTTACAAAAAAGGAGGAGGAACGGGAATCCTTGCATGGATGTAATTTGTTAAAAGCCCAGAAATACTGTACGCAAGATAGCAATATTAGTGGCATGCAGGGGAGCTGGCTCAAGTGCAAGCAGTGCAGCTACAGTCCTGGTACTATCTGGAAAGGAAAGAAAACACTTCTGGCTGCAAACGGAGTTGAAAATGCTTAGTGGGTAAAAATTCTAAGCATAAATAAAAATAGGCTTACGTTCAGACTTTTAGTAATAATGATATTAAAATGACACAATTCATTAAATAATGCAATACATTCACATCTCTAAATACACAGCAGCTGTTCACTTCTATCAAACACGATTCCTTTAGGGACTGAATAGAGAAGACTAACATGCTGGCTTGCATGGTAATGTCCTGACGAGCACCGGGCTGCAGCCTGCCCCCAACATTCATTAACAAAGGGTGTTTCTCTGCCAGCGCCGGATCCTGAAGGTGCCCCTCCGGCTGGGCAGGAGGTGCCAGCTGGGCAGGGTAGGAAAGGAGTGGGTACAACACAGGCATAAGAATTGTCCTTCTCGGGCTTTGTAGAAACTGAGTTTTAAAAGATGTTTCAGCCTAAGGCTATAAGCAGATGAATTTGGCAGGCTGTGATATGCTGGAGTTGAAGCTCATAGGAATATTTTATTTTAAAATAACAAAACAAAGCAAAAAAAAGAGCTGTGAAAAAAACTTGCCAGGTGGTGGCTAGTTGAGAGAGGGAATTGTCTGAACATAGTGTCATCTTTCTCCAGCCTTTGGTTATGGAAGTCATACATCCCTCCTGCTGCCAAGCTTCTAATACATAATAATTGATGTCAAAAAATTATTGATGCACCAGTTAACCAGCCAGTAGTTGCATTTCCTGTTGCTTTCTAAACAGAGGACCTTTTCCTTCACACCAAAACTGAGGTAATGTTCAGACTGCGTAGAAAATAGGAGTGTCTTACCAGCAAATGATAGGCACCTGTGAAGAGCCCAGCTGCGAGCAGAATTTGAGTTGTTGCTGTTATTGTCGTCACCTGGTTACTTACAGAACATGGTGAGCTGCATGTCTCCCTTACATTACCACGCTTCCTTTAGAGACACCCCTGGGCATCAAGAAGTATAATTTGGGCCTTAGTTTCTAATCACGGTGAGAAAATCTTTGCATGTTCTACCAGTCTTTATTAAATTCAAGTGATTCTACAGAAATAAAATCTATTTACGATAGAATACTGATCCTGAAGGTATTATCGTTGACTTCTGGGTCTTACCCTTTCAGTCATCTAAACTTACATACGAGGCCCAGGATTTGGCACACCAGCATTTATACGTGACATTTTACTTTTACTTGTGCCAAACTTAAATTTCAGATTATATTGAGTCCAGTATTGGGAGGCTCATAGTCCCTCATTTATGCAAGAAGAGAATTTGGGGTTAAAGTTGGCTCTTGAAGCCTCTCTGTGCCAGCATCTGTAGAGAAAATAGCAATAATCTTCAAAATTAGAAGCCAGAGCTTGTAATTATTTTTGTGAGTTCTTCTTCCTTTTTTCCTTTTCTATCACTATACTTGTATAAATAGATCATGGTAACTTATTTTTCTTTGCTGGAGATGGATCTGGAGTGTTTGTCACCTGTGCTGTAAAATGATTTGTTGTGATATACTGAAGGTTTCTATCTTGGTAAGGATTTTTCTCTCTTGCTCTTTGTTTGGGATTTCTTTTCCCCTCTTCATTGTGGTATTATTCAGGCACTAGCTTTTTATTCAGGATCATAACACGGGTTTGATAAGAACACTCTAGAGAATGAAATTCTGACATGAGAAGAAGCTTTAAAAAGAAAACCACACTTTTATTAACTTGTAGATGGAATTGTGTGGCGCAACATTTGAAGTTTAAAATAGTTCTGTGTATTGGTGAAATGGTGCATAAGCACATGTATATGGCATTGACAGACTTCTTATTTGGGTAATATATCATTATCCGCTGCTGCTTTATACCAAACAGGTGAGCTTACCCACTCCTTATATCCCCTGCATGCTGACTAACCAGTATTCAGAACCTTCACCTTTCAGCTTACATTCCCAAGACTCAGTCGTCTCGTCTTTGGAGACAAGAATAGGCAGATACAACATTACTACAGCTTGCCAAGAGTTAGCATCTCCCCTCTTTTAAGTCTTAATATAATCTATGTGTTCTTTTCTTGGTCTTTTATTTATCTGGCTGCTTTGTGCCTTTACCTCACACTGAGCTCACAGTGTAACGTGTAGGTGAAATTGCACTTAAGTGCACCTAAATAAATGCACGGCTTTTAAATTCTTCTCCTTTCTACTACATAAAGCCAGGCCTCTGGAATGCAGTGGGAAAAAAAAAGAGAATCCATCTACAGGTGTTTTCTGGCTTAAAGGGGAGGGGAAAAAAACAGGGCATCTGCAATCCCTTTGTTTTATCCTCTCAGGATCACAGAGGTTGTCTTTTCTCTTTTGGTGAGATTAAGCATTTCCAGAGGTTACAGGAGTAAGGATGCTGCAGGTTATATATTAGCATATTTCATGTCCGACAGAGAGCTGGCCTTGCAGTAAGACTTTAACTCTTTCTTTTCTAGAGCCACTGATAAACATTGTGTGAATTTTTTAGCCTCTATATTTACCAATATTTTCTACACATTATGCCAGCAGTAAACTGGTAGCACAATAATTAAAAATAAAGGATTAACACTTAATTAGTTCCACTCAGTTTTGTCGTGAAGGGTTTATTTTAATTTTTGTTATCTCCTGCCTCTTTCTGTTCATCTAGTTTCCACTGCTTTTCCCCACATTCTTTTTGCACAGAAAGTGGTACAGTGCTGCTCTCCACACTCAGAGGGCTCCGGACCTTCCTCTCTGACTAAGGAGGTACTTTACCGCCTGCCATCTCATGTCTGTCTTCACAGGTGGAAAAAAAACCCCAAACCTCCAGAGAATAGCTCAAGTTGTGGGATACTTTTTCAGTAGGTAATACAATGCTGTGCAGTAAAGGCTGAGTAGCTACATTCAAGCACCTTCGCTGAAAATGTCCCATCTAGCATCTTTCCTGCTAGAAGAGTGACAGCCCTTCACATTTCCCTCTCAATTTGTACCCTTTGGTTGACTATGGTATTGATTTGTGCATTAAGGATGATTTAATCTTTCTTCCACCCTCTTATTAAGAGGGTTTGAAACCCCACCTGGAGTCTTTATTAGCTTTTGACATCACAAAGGGAAATGTCAACACATAATGACATAAATTTCAACATCACAGAAGACTGGAATACAACTTTCACGAAAGATGGATATAGGCAACACTTACCAAAATGAAAAAAAAGACAGAAGCCTTCCTTTTCAGCATCCATCCATCTTTCTGTTTGTCCGTTGGTGCATTATAGTATTTATTAGAGTTTGTCTTGCTATACAATGGATTGCCAGAATCATGATTAAGAAGCTTATTCAAATGAATTAAAAATGTGTAAATGAAAAAGACCCGGAGAAGTAATTGCCAAAATTTAATCAAGGATTTAATTTGTAGCACAGACCAGCCAAATGGATTTTGCCGTTTTCACTGCACTGTTTGTACAAGGAAATTAAAAAGTATAAAGAGTCAAAGACTCAGCAGTGTAACCCTTTAAGAATATTGCAGCGTGCTCACTTATTCTCATTAGCCGTATTATATCAAACTTGCTCCTCAGGGCTTGCAGTTTGCAAAGCCAGACCACAGACGGTGGAAAAAAAGATGATAGCATTTTTTCCAATGTCATAAATTACTGCCAGCACACATTAGACGATTTCTCCACGCATTGCTGTAAGCATTTCAATGGTAGGTTAAATATCCCCCTTCTTAATGCCACTTAGTAATAAATGCCCTCATTTTAGCATGTCATCTTTAGCTGAACTGAAATAACTGAGACTAAGGAGCTGTCGGGGTTTGAAACAGAAACGTTTCGCTTGCATTTACTGCCGAGAAATACATACATGGCACCATTATGCTGTCTCTGTTGCATTGATGATAATAAGGTATCATCAAGCCTGGCATATCTGTTTGAACATGTTTTGCAGAAGTCTAATCATTAAGTAATATGTATCCCATTTCATCCATCATTTCCACACAAAGAGCCGTACAATGCAATTGACAGAACAATACTTTATGAGCCATGAATAGCTGGAGCAATGATAACTTCCAAGTAGCGTATAACAGACCCAGAATTGTGCTCTAAATTACAGCGCGGAAGGGGTAGGAGGAGAGATGAGAAGTCCTTGCTTGTGAGGAGGAGGCTGAGATCAAGCGCACATTTCTTTCCGATTAGTTGTAGTTGAGTTAAACATTCAGCAGAGTGCCAAATGCTCAGCCTCTTTTACAGGCAGACAGCAAAGATGCTACTGCGGCGGCACGCTACTTTGCGGAGCCTACAGCAGCAGTCAGGATGGCCCTCACCGAGGGGTGAAAGGGGGTACCGGGTAGTTCAGTAGCTGTGAACTCCCTTTCTTCTGAAACTGCTGACAAGGATGTCAAAAGAAGCAAAACAAAGAAAACATGTGAACCACAAATTGCCAAATTGCGAATGGCTTCTAGCTAGCCCAAAAGAGTTACAGGTTCTCCCCTAAGCCGAAAATAACATTAATGGTTTGAAAAATGGGAAGAAAGAATAAAGCTTCACGTTTAGTACAAACCTGAGGTGAATCGTGCCAACTGTAATAGCACAAAATGGCAGATAAGCGTGTAAGACCGGGGGCAGGGTGCAGTGCTGCAAGACTATTCCCTTACCACAGGGGAAAGGATTTGGGGCTCGTTTACAAGTCAAGTTTAAAGGCAATTGCGTGAAGTCAGTGGTTCTCACCCCTATGTCCTTCAGAGAGACGAAGGTGATGTTTACTATTTCTTCTTCTTTTCTCACTCCTGTAGCACCTAGTGAGTATTAGTTTTATAGCAGAGAGGTGGGCTCAGTCTGTCCCCACAAGAGGATTAGTATCTGACACAATGAGACATTTTCTAAAAGGAAGGAGCCTTTCTGTGAGCAGAAGCAAGAACCAGCTGTGGCTTCATCTGTCTCTCTGCCCCTGCAGTCCCTGGGAAGTCCTGCTCCCTTCTTTTCTCGTGTCCTGCACTTTGGAAAAGTAAGGGGGTAAAGCTTTTGGAGAATTAAAACTTTTTCCTCTTGAGATCCTTGAGCTCGTGAGCTTACTTAACTTGCTTCTTCTGCTCGTGGTCATTTTTGATTTGCATGTTGCTTTTACAGTTGTTCTCTTCTCAGAGCGCTTTTAATTTAGGGCATCTCTTGCTTGCTCAGTTACGTGGTTATAATTTTATTTGCACAACAAAAGAGTTGCTGATAAACAAAGTTAAGACTTTGGAAAAGGAAGGAGCCCAAAATCCAGTGGTTGAGTTCCAAATATTTGAATTTAATTCCTTAATCCAACCTTCTGAGCCTTTTAAAGATTGTGGCAGTGTAAGTTATGCAGCTGCTTTTCCATTTTTTCTAAGTGGAACTTAAAAAGGTCATTTTGTTATATGAAATTTGAGTAAAATTCATGCACGCTTTTACTTCTTTTCTCCCTTTTAGAGACTTACATTTTTATAAACTGTGGTTACTATGCAATGTAAAGTCCTCGCATTTAAAGGAACAAATAAATTCTTTTGAACAGATAAGGGCAAAAACATTATAGTGTGAGATATCAGTGGATATTATCATTTCACATCTGTAACATTATTTTCACAATTTATTCCAAAACCAGTTTTATTTGCCATTGCATTTCACCCACACAGATCTTAACATTTATATTGTAGAATTGGCTGTATGTTGATACTGTTTCCAGTTGATGGAGCCCAACTCAGTTTGCCTGCTTTCCTTGGTCATAAAGAAAAGCGACTTAGGTCACTTTTAGATTGTACCTAAACCTGAAGAACAGCCACATTTTTCCTTTAATCTTTTTACTGCTTGAGTGAGTTGTAAAACTAGTAGATGATACAGGTTTTTTTTTTTATTCCTGGTGGCTTTTTGGAAATCTCTGCTTTACTAGGATGTTTCAGGAATGCAGTTATTTGTCCAGGATTATTCTGAATGCTTGGTTTTGAAAATGAGAATGAATAAATTTGTCCCATACTTCTTCACAGGATTTCCTGAGCAGAAATATCTGTGCATGAGCCATTCAGCCTGTGTGTTGTGGGTTTGAGACATCGAGGAAAATCTTGGACAAATGGCTTTTTTTGTTTGGTTTTTTTTCTCCCTAGACAAAATTTCCACCAGAAAAAAAAGGCAAGTCCAGAGAAATAGGAATCCAGGGTACTCCTGGTCATTGTACTCTTAGCATGAGAGTCATGCAAGAAGAGAACGTGGTGACTTCTGTGTGAATTGTGTATCCCCCAAATACCATTATTTTCACTGGTTATTATAGAGGTAAATAAAAAGATGCAGGCTTTGAAAAACAGGGTTTGGTTTTTTTCTGGTGACATTATAACAGAACAGTGCTGTGCAAAACCGTCTCATCTGTAGCATGGCTTTAGCTTCTTAAGGGGCCTTGGTCAGGACGCTGCTGGGTTCCCGTCCCTGCCAGTTCCCCGGCAGGAAATAAAAGAGGGAGTTGCTGCCTTGATCCAAATAGACTTGCACAGCATTTCATCAGGGAAACAGAGCTGAAGAGGAATGTTTAGACTGATAAGCTTTTAGAAAATATTTCTGGGAGTGCACTTTTTGAACTGGTGAGCAGAGACAGTCTGTCTGTATCGGGCACTTCTCCTCCTCCTTATCATGGAATTTACTATTAAAAAAAAAACCCACCGCCACCTCCTTGAGCGCAGAGGGAACCTTTCACAATGCAGTTCCTCGGCAGCTGACACTCTGGAGTCGTGCTGGAGGTAGTAAATGAATAAAGCCGTTTTAAAAAAAAAAGTGAATAAAGCTATAGCATCTCAACTATGTTAGAGAATCAATCATAGGCTTGAGCTCATTTGTTCCACTAGACTGTAGTCTTATAAGAAGAGAACTGCTTGTTCCAGAAAAAAGTGTGAATAATGTGATAAAACAAAATGAACTGCAGAATATATTCTAGCCAGCAGCCAAGAAATTATTCACACTGACAGATATTACAGGTACAGTACATTTTCTGTCTGGAATACCACCTTCTAGTTTCTCTTAGCATATGCATTATGGTTGCTGTTTTCCTACTTTCAGTGTAGAAATGCACCCGTTTGTATATATATGTTTGTGATAACACTTTCTTTTTTTGTATATCATATGTGGTAGTCAAAACAATCATTCTTTAGTTAGAGCAACTGCCCTTGCTTATACAATTACTCAAAAATATTTGGCTGTTTTGAAACTTTAAATATTTAGGATTGAAATAGGAGCATTGTTTCTCTTCTGTTTTTACTTTGAGCTGATGCATATACATGCACATTTATGTTTACAGAAAGATTAATAGACACTCAGGCCAAAAGAGTAGACTTACTATAGTCTGAAGTGATAATTGTGTGGACTGCAGTTTTGCTTTAGCTGTGTTAAGGAACTCACTTGTGGTTTTCTGCCCCATTGCTTGGGGCAATTTCTACTGTATCCCTGTATATGGCACACAGCATAATGTGGGTCTAGGTAAAAAAATCCCTGTATTTCTTTAATCCTCATCTTGCATTTCTTTAATTTGTCATCATAGAGTTTTTATATAAAGTAGTTGTGCTGATGTCAAGTTAGCTTAATCAGGTATTGCAGCCTTTACTACCAACTCATGAATATCGATGTGTGCAAGACTTGCCTAAGTTACGTAGGTTGCATGAAATAGCAGCAGTACAGCCCACAACAATAGGCAAAAAAAATGACCTGGGAGGAAGGGGGACAAGAAGGAGTTTGAAAGGAAGAAAAAAATAGCCTGAAAATGGACAGACCTAGGGGAAGAAGTTAAAGGCAGGGGGAGAAAGATAATTAGTGATATACACATGTGACTGTACTCTTCCACTTATGGGTGCTGTGTTTGAAAAATATCACATTCCTTCTACTTCCTTCTCGTATTGTATTTACAATTTCATTCATATGATTATTTGATATGTGGTAGGTGTTTTGCTCTTGACACAAGGACCCTCTGTTTTTCTTCCTATTGAGATTTTTTGTGTATCCTATGGAATATATGTATTACACGTAAACACCTGCTAATCATTCATGAAAATACATTCGAAGCCATATGTGAAAAACTAGGGAGTTTGTCTAAACCTGTAAGAGTCGAACTGATGATATGAGTCTGTTAGAAAAACACTACAAATCACGTATTTTTTATTTTAAGTCATGGACATGATTAGTACCAGCACCCCCAATCAGTGATCAGGTTTGAATGACTGTATGTTTCTAAGTCAATTCTTTGCTTTTACCCCAAGTGTACTGTGATGGCAAAATCTTTCAGGATGCTGGGAAAATGGATTTATTCCTTTACTAAGTGGACAGAAACATTGTTACATCGATTACACATTTGCAATTTGCCTTTCACTCTTGAAAGTGAACCAGCAGACACTGGTTTCATGTTTCACTCCACAAAATGTTTTGTTTGGGTCTGTTTCCCTTTGAGAGCCTGACTGGGGAAGAATGAGGTCATGCATTTTGAAAGCACATCACTGTGTGAGGATTTTCTTTATGCATAGCTTCTTTCTGAGTCAGAAGCTTATTCTGGCGTGTGTAGCTGCTTATGCCATGTCCTATAAACTGTGTCAACTGAGGACATACCTTCAAGTAGTGGAAAGCAGAGAGAGCGTAGTAACAAAGGACCACAGCAGGTTTAGCTTAGCGTATGGGTAAGCCTCCATTTAATCTTTGAAGCCTACAAAAAAACCAAACCTCTGCCTTAACTCATTGATATTCGATGCGTGTGAAAATCAGGTTCTTCAAAGTTACTGATAGACAGCCAATACGTGTTGTGCCATTGACTTTATACCGGCAGAGAGAGGCGAACACGTTCAGCAGTGTTATCCGCAGGGCTCTCACTTCAGCCCAGTCCTTCTGATCAGACCTGAGCTGCATGGGAGTTCGCTTCTAAATGGCAAGGTAGTTGACATATTGTGTCTCAATTTAAGCCCCATTACCATTCATTAGACATGCTCCTAGTTAATTATTTTAAAAAATAAATGTAAATAACAAGTGTTAATTATACCCTCAAGGCCGTTGATGTGTACCACGTTGGCATTTCATGTTAGGCAGGCTGCCTGAAATTAGAATAAAGAGCAGTATAATGCAAGGAGGAGGTTTCAGGAAATATTATTGCTAACATAATATTTTATAATAGCAATTTCATCAATTATAAGTCTTAATATTTAAATAATGCTCTATTCAGAATCCGTTATGAAAAGCATTTAGGTCATTTGTTGGCTGTTATATTCCCCCGTGCATTTGAAAGGCTTATTTTGTTAAAAATGGTTTTCAACCAGCTATAGCAGCACACAGTGTTTCTGGGGCAGTCTCTGTACGTATTCACTTGTGGGTTTGTGTCCTGTCACTTTTGAACATCGACAACTTTCTAGAGAAAGGTTATCATATTCTGTACCTCTCCGGTGTTATTCCTTCTTGCTGTCTCCTCCGTGACTTCACTGGATTCCTCAAGAAGCTTTTTAAACTCTTACCCAAAAATTTCTTCTTGCCTCACTGTGTAGTCAAATAAAGTGGTTTTTGTATGGCCATTTTTTGGCACGGGATGTCTGAACCAAAAAATAAACCAAAGGGAAGCTACATAAGCTGTGTGTTTCGGGTACATTTGTCTGTCTAAAGCCATGTACTATATGATGTGTGTTGGATTTCATTCCTTTTCCTTAGAAAAAACAATCTTCTTCGTAGGGCCTGTAGCGATAATCAGATGTACACTTTCAGATTCTCCTCATGAAATTACATTTAGGACCTGTTATGAGGGAGAGCCAAGGCAGACTTTTCTTGGATGCAAAACTTTGTAATGTGGAAGAATAAAATTCCGCACCTAGATCTGACTCAAGATCAAAGGAGCGGTTGTGTTTGCTCCAGAGTTCTCCTGGTGATAACTGCTGGATCCAAGCCCCCGACCTGTTGCTCCTTCCCAGGATTCCTCAGCCATGCTGCCAATCGGGCTGTCGACCGATGTTGCCCATGGGTGATACATGTCTGTCTCAACACCGAGAAAGTCTCCAGCCAGGCAGCCTTCTGCTCTAGGGAGTCTCCAGCCAGTCTGCACTGTGGCAACATTTTTTACGAAGTCAAGAGACAGTTAGGTATTCACAACTGACTGCTTTACACAGGGAATCCCTCACGGTACTGGGCAGTTGCACTGTCGATACCCAGGAGTCACTGGCATCAGGACTTTCTGTTTGTGGAAACTTCTGCTCCTGCCTGCAAGCAAGGGTAAAAGAAAGTGAAAATGAATGTCTGTTCCTAGAGGACACAGAGATGAAAGAAAGAGTGAGAAGGAGAGAGGGAGAAAGAGAGAAGGAAGGAAAGAAAGAAGGAAAAGCTTTTTCATGTGCTTGAGGTGGGCATAGAGGCTTTTCTTGCAGCTTCTGCAATCCTCTCCTGATGACACACAGTCCTGCAACAATACATTGATGCCTTCCCATGATGTCCCTACTTTGCCAGAAGGCTTCAGTACCTGCCTACCTCATGCTAACCTGGAAACTGGGCAGACTGCAGCGCGATTCAGAGCCCCCTTTGTGGAGCTGCGTAGCTTGTGCTGAATATCATCCCTGATGCTTCCAAGCTCTTGTGGATAAATATGAGGTGTCACGTCCCTTGCAGATGCCACTAGCAGCAGCTTGCCTACCCTTGGTGCCTGCCAGGCTCCGTGCGCAACCTGCCGCCTCCTTCCGCCTCTTCCTCAGCCTTGCTTTTACATTCAGACCTGGCAAAAAACTCGTGAAGAGTTGCGAGGCTGTCCTCTGCGACTCGGCAGGGGTCTAGCATCTTTCGATTCTTGGGGTGAATGCGAGGACCCCCTTCTCCCAGTGACTGCAGGTGATGCATCCTTTATCTTCTGAACCTATCCACATCATGTCGCAGGCTGTCTTGGCTTTCTTGAGAAAGAAAAAAAAAAATCTTCCCCTTCAGATCACATTGTGGCTTTCCATTGCTTATTCTGTGCATAGGGCTGCAGCGATGCCGATCGATACCTCGGTGAAATACGCAGAGGCCGAGTCTGGGTGCTGCGGGGCCGAGTCTGGGTGCTGCCAATAGTTCTTTGCTCTCTCTGGGTATGCTGAGAGCCAGGCGGCGTGCCAGAGCATCTCGTACAGGAAAGTAAAGACGTGAACTTCTCTTGGATTTTGTGACCAGGGTAATGACATGATAAATTGTATGCTGAGGGGATTGTGTGTAAACTACGTGGAAATGCATTTTTCTAACCGGCTGGTCAGATTTTATATCGTCCTGTGATCTTTCCATGAAAAATAATCACAGGTCACCTTGTCTGACTCCTGACAGTGTTATTGTTTGTCCTATATTCAGTAATAATATAAGGAAATTCCAAGTAATTTTATCTTGTGTTTGTAAGGAAGGGAATGTGGGGGCTGCTCTAGAAATTTGAAGCGTTATATAAACTGCTTCAGGCGTTTAAATACATTCCTTTTGCTGCCTGGGGCATTCTTTAGCCCTAAAATACCCTAAAATTAACAATTTGAGGAGGGGGGTATAAAGATTTCCCCCATCACTACTTCTGCTGGTTTTCTCTGTGTTAAGGTTGAGATGGAAATTATTTAGTTTTTAAATCTATTTAAAAACATGCACAAATGAACTTATGAGAAAATGTTGCCCTAAGCGTAATTTTATGACCCATACATTTTGAATATTTAAAGCAGTACTAATAAAAATAAAGCAGTGAATATTCTCAGGGGTTTAATTTTGCTGGTGTGTGTTGATCTGATGGTTTGTGAGTTTTACTACATTTCATTAGGGAAATTTTACCAGAGAAATGGAGTTGAATATACAAAATAGTTTATCTTAAATTGGCAGTATGAATCCTCAGTAGAGCTTGTTTACAAGTACTGATTCACTTGAACACTTACTTTATGAAGAAACATTGTGGAAATAATTTTATTGCCTGTAGTACTTAAGCAAGAAAGATAGAAAAAAGACACACTGAAGCAATCTTCTTTTGGATGGGAGTCCTTCAGATCCTTACAAATGCTCTGTACGTTTGTTTACGTGTTGGACATTACTTTCCTATCCATCAATATAGCTCGAGATAAGTTCAATAAGCCCATTTTCAGATATCTCCACTGAATTTTTATTAATATTGAAGTTTGAAATCATATAAATTCTGTGAAGGCAACAGCACTGAAATTTTACTAGATCTCAGCCTCAAAGGGGAAGACTCTCCCAAGATTAAAATCATTGAAGGCAAGCACGCTCCTTCCTGCAAAACTTGAAAGCTTGACTAGACACACCTCTCTGAAACGAAACCCCCTTAGTATCACCTAATATTCCGTTCATAATGCCGCAAGCTAGTATTCTAGCTAGAGAAAAAGCCCACACATACACTTTCAAAATGCTCTGAGACAAATAATAGATGCAGTGTTTTTAGGAGAAAATTGTCCTAATGCTGAAAACAGTAAGGAGAAAAGTGTCTTTTCTTTCAAAAGCAATTTGCCTTATCACTGGATTTGTAATTTATGCTTTTTTTAAAAAAAAATTATTTTCATTTTATTTGGGGCTGGTTTTGGTGTTTGCTGAATGCTCTCTCCCGCAACCCACACTCTGAAATTCAGCAGCAAGTTAGATTACTGTTTACTCTCCCTTGGAGAATACTTGGTTCATATTTCCTTTTTAAGATAATGGAGGAACTCTTTGAAGTGAAGCATTTCATTGGAATTAAGTATTCTGTGGGGTGACAGAGTGATTTCAGCCAGTGAGAGGTGAAAAGGAAAAAACATGGTTCTTTTTATTCAAACTGTATTTTTTTTTCCTTGATATTCGCGGTCTTTTTTCTTGGTATTTGAAGCCTGACTGCAAACAGGTATTGGAGAAAAACATTTCTGTGTTCGCACAAGACTTCTCTTCTTGATTCCAAGTCCAAAGAGATTTGGATAGACGTTTAAACAACTCCAGACATTTCAGGGCTGACTTAGCTTTAATACTTCTGTCACGTTTCTCTACCTCTTCTGTTGTGTTGGCTGGTATTTAAACTGTGTTATTAGAAGGTGTTATGCACTGCGCTCTAGCAGCCATGTTTTACAAGTTTAATGAAGACCAGGCAGGATAAATTTCTAACATGGCCTGTTGCGTTGAATGGAAGCTTCAGTTTCTCCGTAAGTCCCAACATGAGATAGCTTTACAATGTGCTGAAACTAAGAGGTGCTTGCTGATGTTGGACCTGCTCCTCACAACGCCCAAGTGAGCTACAAAGCAATGCCAGTTTGTCATCTTTTACAATCTGTTCCTTTTCTTTTATTAGAGTTTAGTTGCTAGTAAAGAGAGCCATTTCCAGTTTCTTATTTGATAAAGGGATTTGATAAGTAAGGAAAAAATAGCAGTTAGGTAAAAATTTGGATTAATATAAACAGGAAAAGAACAGCAGAAAAGAACAGAATTATTTAAACAAGTATAATTTATACGAGTATACTTTAGAGTATAATACCAGCTACCAGTAAAGGAAAGTAAGGGAAAATAAATGTACAAAAATAAAGTATTGAGTATACCAGCTTGTGCACAAGATGAATTTTGGACATTTTGACCTGCATATTCCTCTAGTTCGTCTTTCCTGGGATTTGTTTTTCATATTTGAAACTTTGAACAGCATAAAGCACACATCGCTTTGGTTATCTGAAAAGGAGATGGTACTCTCTCTGCTGTGATCTCATTTTCACTTTAAAAAGGATGGAAGTTGCAATTTTGGACTGGACTGTTGTCCACTACAAAGTCAGAGCAGTTGCACTGAACCTGGCGAAATGCAGTGCCTCATCAGGGTGGCTGTTAGCAGATGCTTAAGGAAGAGGCATAAGCATTGTGAAAGCATAGTCGGATATGTCTCTGAACAGCATAATAATACACCTTTTGGTAGCTAGGAGGGGAATTTTATTTCTGTAAAATGAGAAGAGAAACACCGAACATCTCAATGACCTAAGATTTGGGTTTCTCCCTGAATCACTTTAGACTTTTAAATCCTAATATTATTGCTGCAGAAAAACAATTCTCTGTAAAACTTTAAAACATCTTTAATTGTTCTTTTTCTCTGCTCTCCTTTTGGTGGACACTTTTTAACAAGGAAAGCTTATCCGCACAGGAAACCAGTGAGTAGTAACAAAACAGATAATATGATTGTTGGAAACACTAACACATTCCTAAAAGAGCCACCCCCTATTTATGATGCTAAAGTCTACATCCTCACACATGCTCTGAATGTAAGGGGAACACTAAATGAGAGGGAGCCTTCCACAAAGACTATGTGGAAAAATGTGTATGTTTGTGAGCAGCTACCTCTCTTCATATGAGGTCTTTCTAAAAGTAACGGGCATCCATAGTGTTCATAGGTATTGGTGCAACAGATAGATAGCTTTTTGCACAAAACCAGCCTTAGAACCTCATCTAATTGATCTGCATCAACCCTGAAACATCTGACTGAGTGTAGGATTTGACTTACCCATGGCAGGTGATGGAGTAAGAGGAAACTATATCACTGACGTGCAAAGGAGGGCTGCTAATATTAGCAAATACAGTCTGCAACCCAGCAGTCTGTTTCAAAATGTGCGTCAAGTAAAATAATGTTTTGCATTTGAGTGTAATTATCTTGAGGACACATTTGTTTTCCCTAAAGTTTTCATATTGAACTTGAAATTATGATCATTAATGGTAGCGCCTACAGTGCATCAGGCACTTTCAGATACAGTGCCCTGAAGTCGTCACGCGTGCGCCACCGTTATGAAGTCTAGCGTTATCAATATTGCTGTTTGAAACAGTGCTTCTTCATAACCAATAGCTATGGGAATTGAAGTGAAGCGATAATGTTTCATTAGGCTTTGAGCCATGGAAACAGTGACTATCAATATTCTTTGTAGCATTTCCCCCCTGCTAACAACAGTGGAAGCTGGGTAAAGACAGTGCATTGGACTCTTCAGGTCTCAGCACTCTTAAAATCACACCTTCCTCAGCTGTGATGTTGCTCATTTTTCAACTTCATATTTGCATGTGGAGGGGTGCTACAAATAAATTGTTCAGCTAGTCTGCTGTTGGTGGGATGACCAATTTGTGCCCACTTACGAATGGGCAAATATAAGGCAGGTGCATTTTTTTTTGGAAGTACACTGAAAGCAATGATGTTGTTTAAGCTCTGAAAACAAGAAGTTTCCATGGCTTCTCAGAAGACGATGGGGGTAGCCTGGTGCTACTCTCACTCAGCTGCTGGCTTTGTGGAAGGATTAGAGCTTTATTCTACTTTAAGGGAGACAGTGCTCTTTTCTTTAGAAAAATGTACCATGTCTACTTGCATTATTCTGTCTTTCATCTTAGAGGGGAAAATCCTCCTATAAAACATTGTTATAGAGGAGATGACTAAATAGCATTTATTTTTTTTAACATTGTAGCCGATGACTGAAAAAGTGGTATAATACTGGTGAACGGTTAGTCTCTTATTCCTCCCCAAAAGATGGATAAAGATGACCACAGTACTTGAGATAAAAAGAATATGGCCAAAAGAATGAACATTAATTCTTAGATGGCTGGTTATATTTATTTTGCTGAGTTTTTAGTCTGTCCTTGTTATATCTGGATAATACAAGAGACTGTTTAAGGTAAGAATTGCTCTTTTCTGTTTTCATCAGCTAAAATAATATTGTGTTTCATTATGCTATATCCTTTTTATATGAAGTTGGGCTGCATTGCCCATTTCAGATAATATTAGAAATGTTCTGAACCCTCATTCATTCTTTTGGAACCCAACCAGCCACAGACACGCTAGAAATTTGGCTGGTAACCATTCAAATTATAACTCCAATTTTGTACTTTTCTGTATTTTCTTGGGCAACAGCAGGGCCCTCGCTTCCTTTCTGAGCAATTCTGGGGTTTTTGTCTGCTGTCCCCTCAGGAGATTTGGAGGAGGCAGCTGTAAGCACCAGTAATAATACAGTGTAGTCGGGAACACTGCTTTGACGATACTCAAGAAAGTCTACAGTCTTGAAAAGATTTTTGGAGAGAGGGAGTTGCTAGATGAAGACACATCAGAGCTAGGGGATGGGTGAAACTGGCATAGGCAGACCTCAGCTGTGGTGGCCAATTTGGTGGTGGGGAATTAGATAAATATTAGTTTAATAGGCCATACAAATATAATTCATATATCCGTATCACATTATTTCTGATGTATGCCTGTCATACTTTCCATGCTCTAAGTGCCGTAACCAGAACTGGAGTGAGGAGGTGGAGTGGTATGTGCTTTTATTGGAAGACCACAAATAAGAGTAAACAATGTCTAAAGCAAGTGTTAGGCCTTAGTGATCTGTAGGAGACAGAGAAGACGACAGCGCATACTCTGTTTATTGAAAGCAATCAACCGGAATAGTTTAACGTGTAATGAAATTGATTTACTTGAATGTCATCTTCCATCTGAGAACCCGGGTATTTGACTGTGTCAAAAAAGGAAGTATAAGTTTAGTGAACAACGGCTGCAGAATTATGAATCAAATGAGACAGATCTATTCTAAAATATTCAGAGGTTTATGCAAACATTTTATGTATTCTACATGTAAAGCATATTTTATGGCCAAAAGCACCGAGCAGCAAGATGGATCTTTTTTTTCCTAAGTCAAAATGGAGCACCGGGTCAATTTAGAGAACAAAAATGTTGCACAACTGCAGCAAATACAATGATGTGCTCTGTGATGTTATTTCTTAAATACATTGTTCATGCTACTAGACAGGAATAATTTCTTTTTTCTTGTTTAGATGAATATTCTCCATTCTAATTTTCCTAGTCTATCTTTATTTGCACTTCCAATTAGTGTAGCCATTGCCATTAAAAAGACCCAAAAAAGGGCATTTATTTTATTTTTCTGTTTTATAATGAGTTTACAGGTTGATATAATGTATAAGTTTGTATAAAAGAGTATAGCCTTCATCTGTTCCTAGCTCTTTTTCTCTCAAATGAAATGTAAAGTGTGGCCGAGTTTGTTTTAAACACACTGGAGAAAAGAAGAGGGACCTGAGAGGTTTTGGTGGAGCACTCAGCAGCAACTGTTGCAAGAGTATCCGATGGAACGTTTCTTGTTGATCACTATGATGCTATAAAATGTAATACAAATTCCTTGTCATTATAGCAAGCTGGCCTCCTGAATTCACAGCATTATATTGGGAAGCTTAAGTGCCACTATTCCACATGCATGCTTTGGTTCCTCCGCCACTGCCTTTTATTAGTGTTCATTGAGTACTACACTTTAAGGGTTGCCTTTCTTGCTGGGATGGGGAAAAAATGAGGTACGTTAGCCTGTAGGAGAGGCCTCTTTTCTTTTCCTTTCCTTTAAACAAAGGAGACACTAGTAAACGCAGTAGAGGAGCCTGTCAAAGAAGTTCTTGCTGCCTTTTAGCACCTCATTTTTCAGAAGTGTATAGAGATGGTGTGAGATTCTGGGGCCCTGGGTTTGTCCCTACATGATGGTGGTGTGAGGAGGCAGAGGGAGAGATCAGCAGCCATGGCTGTACTCTCCCCACAAAACAGGTACAACTTGTGATTCCAGAGTTTGGACTCTCCCCTACCCCTTGTCTTAAACTCCAGCCTCATAAAATTGCCCCCACATTGATGCATGGGGTGGTGGGGTGTTTTGGTTTGGTTTTTTTTTTCTTCTTTAGCCTGTCCTTTAAGGCTGCCCTAAAAAAGAAGCTAATTGCAATGGCAACCTTCCCGATGAAATCTTCATTAGGGAATGGGTTGAGGCCATCCATCATTTTGTGGGAATAACTGAAATGGTGTCTGGCAGCAGCAGCGCTGGCTCTCTGGAGCTGGACTGAAACTACAGCCTCAGGGAAAAATGTACTTTCATCCTTTTTACTCAACAGCTCCTCCAGCCCCCCGATTTCCACATAGCTCTATCAAGCAGCCGATTCACACACTGAGGGGAGTGGATGGTTTATGTGTAGTTGAACGGCAACTCTCCCAGGGCTCTTTAGCATTTAACTCATTTTTTTCTTTGGGAAGAAAGAAAAGAAAGGCTCCAGATGTTTTGAGTTTACTTTTCTGGAACTGGCGCATTGCAGACAGCTCCTGTGCCTCCCTGGGAAACAGGTAACCACCCAAGCAGTCCTCCTGCTCATGCAATGGTCAACCCTTGATAAGCGAGGTGTAGAGGGGAGTTTCATAAAAGGAGCGTAACCCACTTTTTCACATTAATGTCTTTCTTCTCCAAATGGAATTGTCTGGGGAGATTTTCAAGGCTTTTTATTTGGGCAGTATATGGGACCGTTGTTACACTCAACTCCACTTTCACTGCCAACTGTCTTAGGGATCCCTGGGGCAACTCTGTAGGCTGTAGCCGTGTCCACAGTGTGCAGATGTTGTGCGGTGTGGTTGGAGTCACTGCTCATGCATGCTACGCTGTGTCGCAATGCACAGTAAATCCAAAGCATCGAGCCATGAATGTGTCACCCAGATGATTTGTGCAAAACAATAAATTCAGCATTTATTGTGTTGGGATTTACATGCAGACATGTCAACGCTTTGTAAAGAACATATAGAGTATCATGTTCCTAAACAGAGTTTATCAAGTATGTGCAATAGTTACGGGCATAGATTTCTCTCCAAAAACTTCCTGGATAAAAATTGTTGGAGTCCACACAGGAGGATAAGTTCATAAGGCGTGGGTAGAAGAAGTAGTGTTAATGTCATTGATGTCATGCACTGGGTCTCCTTTTTTGATGTAATTTTCTTTAGGTTTAATTTAAATTATTGATTTTTGCATCAACAGCTCAAAGAATAGTTGTCTTTCAAGACTAAATACTCACTCCAGCACCAAAAATTTTCTTTAGGTAAAGCTGCTGCTTCATGGGAAGCATATTCATTTGGAGTAGACTATTTTTTTTTCTTGAAAGAAGTGACTTGCTGTAGTGCATTTTTATACATTGTCTATAATTGTTTTCAGTTGCAGATAGCACATTTTCCACAGCATAAAATATTTGATCATACCTGCGGAAAACATTTGAGGTGTTTTCCTCAAAATTAATAACTAATAAAAATGACAAAAGAAAAATCCCATGCCATTAGAGTTTGTTACGTAGCCTTCATGAAGGAAAGACACATTCTGGCTTTGCCTGAATTCCTGTGAAATTAAAGCTGTTTCATTGGACATAGCAATTACTCTAATTACAGCGCTGGGGATTTGGATAGAAGCTGGTCTGCAGGGCTCTGCCTCACACCCAGCATTATCTATGTGTGCTAGCTTCAGCTGAGGATACTCACAGCCAGAGAGAAACTCTGCATCTCTAAAGTGACCTTCCTTGTGATAAATGCTTGTCCTCTGGGAGAAAAGAGTTGGGCGGAAGAAGAAGGGAAGGCAAGGAAGACTGGGAAATGTTACTCCCTGTCTAGCCTAGACGTAGCGAGGAGGATTGTGCCTGGTGCTGAACCATCCCTGCACTTTTCCATGCTCGGCATCCAGGCAACCGTCCTTTGCTTCTCTTCCAGCTCACCTTGCTGCATGCTGGCAAGGTGGCAAGGGGAGCTGCAGCAACAGGAAAGAAAGGGCGCCTACGCAAATTGGCAGCAGTACCACTGGCGTTGTGTTCAGCTACCCCCTATTTTGCCATGTTAGGCATCTCATTCCTGTTCGTTTTGGCAGGTAAAGGAGGAAAATGAACTCCTCATTTTCTGACTGGTGCCTACATTGAATGGGCGCTGTGCGTGCCTGCCACTCATCCCTACCTTGCTCAGGCATGGAAATAGAAAGTGAGGGTGTCAGTACTGGTAAACCAGGACTCCAAACAGTCCAAACTGGATACCACAAAGTCATAAGAAATGTTTATGACTGGTATTCAAAATGAAGTTTTAGATTAAATTGACTTTTCCTTTCTTTTTTTTTAATTGTAGAAAAGGGAAAGGCAGGTCTAAAAGCTATGCTTTTTCCCTGAGTTCAAGCCTAACATGGGGAAGTCTTTTTTTTTTTTTTTTTTTTTTTTTTTTTAATTATTACTTTTTCCTGGTAATAAGGTACGCACATTCGCTGTGAGTGCACACCTTTCCGATCTAGGAGTGACAGCAGCTCCACTTGTCTCCAAAGACAAGGTCCTAATTTCTTAGAGACAAGCTAAACCCATCCTTCAGAAATACAGAGCAGATGCGACTGTGAGAGCTGCACAGCTGTGTTGTCACCTGGTGAATCGCCACGTTGCCCCACCATGCTGAGCCCCTCTTTGCAGTGCAGGGAGGGGGAAAGAGAGTGCTTGTCCCTACAGCAAATTCAGAGTGGGTAATGCCAGAAGCAGCAAACGAGGCTGGCGGTCTGCTGTGGCGGGCTGCACTTGAAATCTCTGGGATGTAATGTGCCAGTGTTCCTGTGTTATAAGGAATCCAGAAAATGGGACATTTGGAGGGTGAATTGCTGTTGTTACTGCTGTTGGCTTCCTGAAGTAGCAGCAGGTGTGTTAGTGAGAGCTCTGCCTTCTTCCCCATCGTCTGGTGTCATTTGTATCTGGCTGGACGGTAGTACTGAGCTATGGATGTGCCCAGGACCTGGTGGCACGGGCGCCAGGCTGCCAGGTTGTTGTGACAGCACGATTATGAGCGTGTGCAACTGTGGCGAGTGGCATCAATTCTGTGGTTTCTGCCACTGGATGTCAGGAACAGAAAATTGCATGAAAACCGTAGTATGATTAAAATTGCCAGGAACATTTAAATTACAGAATCACTGTGCTCCCAGGCTGTAAAATTAAATGTTACTGCTCACTGGAGTAATTGAGTTGAAATGGCTTGCAAGAAGGCACTCAAGTAATTGTCATTTGGAGAAAGTATTGTCTGCGTTCAAGTTTCCATATTCACTTTCTGGACGGGGAAGCCGGTACAGGGCTTCTGGGACATCCATCAGGAGTGACGCATCAGCCAGGCTAGAGCGCCGAGCCTAACCTCACCTAAGACATGCCGCAGTTGATGGGAGAGAGGAATGCAAGGATGAACAATTTCACGTGCAGAAGCCCTGTGTGTAAATGAAGTTCAGCATTTTGCAGCGTCGGTGCAGGTCAATGGGGATGCAAATACAGAGGTAACTCGGGCAAACTGAATGTTCCTGTAACCCAGCCACCCATGGTGCAGGCGTATCAGAGAGGGGAGCCAAGAAGGGATGCTGCACGGTTAGCTGCAGTGGTATTGTTAACACATCATTTCCTGAGCACCAGAACTAGCAAAGCGTAGTTTCCTGCAGATTTCTGTTGGAAAGTTGATTAATGGGGTGTTTCAGAAGCTCACAAGATCTGAGTGAAACTTTTTCATGATGAAGGCATTTATAAGGCATCTTTCCTACGTTGATACTCTGCTGTCTAACAAAATGTGAATACGTACTACTTTTTTTCTTACAGCTGTGGGAACTTGCTTGGTCTCTCATCTCCCTTTATGGCAAAAGACATGTAGAACTATAGTTTTATCTTTGAAAACCATAGCTTTCTGTTGGGTTTGGCAGTAAGCTGCCATTATGTCAAGAAATTATGAACACAGGCAAAGAGCATGTTTGCCTCATTTCCCTAGGAACTAGGATAAAACAGCCACTGTTTGCTGATAGGAGATGGGAATGAAGTCTACTTTTGTTTTTCTAGTCATCTTCCAAACATGGCAGGGTAAAAGAAGACAACTGGAAGTGAATGAGCATGTGTGTATGTGTGCACACGCAGAGTGGAGCACATGTTGATGAGGGAGGCTATTCCCATGGAGCTATTCCCCCATTCTTTCTGGCATTCAGGTAGAAGAAAATGCTTGCTCTGAGCTGCAAGCTGTCTTCCACTAGAAAAAAAATCTGGGAAATTAGTAGTTGTGATTCCTAAGAGCTTAGCCGACAGGAGCAATTGGTCCATCCAATTGAGAAATGAAGCAATAATTAGGTGAAAAAAGCACAACGTAGGGCACAGTTAATTGCTCAGCTAACCATGCTGCAGTGCAATGCATGAAGAGAGGAAGCCTTGAACGGACATGAGACTGAAAGCAAGTGAAAGAAGCATTGCAGTCACCTTGTGGAAGATACCACACTTCCCCTTACGTTGCATTAGCTAGGCAGGGGGGTTTTGAGAGCGGTATTTTTCTTCCTATTTCATATCTGCCCAAAGTGCTTATCTGTCTTTATCTCTGTGTATTGATTTCTCTGTGCTCCGAGCCCTAAGTAACAGTGAATCTGCCCTTCTAACTTTTGTTGAAGCATTGTATTGGGAACTGTCTAAAATCAGGTTAGAAAATGACGCATATTAGTTTAAACAGTTTTCTCCCATCAGTGACACTGATGAGACTGAAATGTTCTTGCTAGCCAAAGGAGAGTAAAGTGAGCAAATTCTACTGCAAAATTGTTTGTAGAGATTTTTTCTGCTGTCTTTTATTCCTCTTAACTAGATGGCTGTGCTGTCTCAGTTAAGCAGCAGTCACTGATGGAGAAGAAAAACTTTTTTCTTTTTTGGTAAAGAAAAGTGCCTTGAAAGAGCATGGGTTAGGTTCAAATGCGAGCTGCTTTATGCTGCTCCAGTGATGTAAAGCAGCTGCTAACTCACTGTAACCGTTCGACTGAACTGGATTTACAATGCTTTGCATTGCTGTGATGATGCAAGGCAGCTGGAAAAGACCAGTGAATCTGTTCCTTTAAATGAAATACAATACTTTGATAATTAAAAGTACAATGCTACTTTTATCTCTGTTTGACATTTGTTTTTTCTTCAACTCCCTGTTTATAAAGACCAGATTGTGCCCATGATTGCCATAATCTGAAATTAAAGGGAATGTTTATGGAAAAGAGTACTCCTCAAACTGAGGAAGGGCAACAGAATTCAGCTGTGGGAGGCACGTGAGGAATAGCAGCCTTAAAGTGACAAACCTTTTTGAATTAGGATGAAAACCCATTTAACTCTTGTCACAGGCCAAGTACACCCCTATTAAATGGGTATTCTGTTCATACTGTCTCTCAGCCAGCAGTTGATCCCATTTGTTATCATTACAATCCTTTTTTTTTTTCACCAAATCCGTGCAACTCTTATTGGTAGCCAGCATTAAGGGCCTAATCCTGCCATATTTACTTGGAGCGCATTGCATCTCCTCCTGTGCAGGTACAGAGCACTGCGGTTGCTTTCCTCTGGAGTCGCCTTGTAGGATCTGTCCCCGCAGGACATCAGGGCCTGTCCAAGTTGAACCATGGCTTTCTAAGTCATCTGTTATACCAAAATAACTGTCACACCTTTCGGTGAGAAAGTTTCTCTCTCTTTTGATTTTTTAATTTTATTTTCTTTTAACTGTACATTCTTCTTAGCAAGACAAATGTGCTGCATTTTGGGAGGTTTTGCAGTTGAGGGAGAGGTAAATAAATTTCTCCCCCTGTACTTATACAACCTGTTTAGTTACTGTAAAAAAGCAGCAAACAAGTTAAGGCAAGCCAACATCATATTTCATATGGTTATGAATGACTGAAAACATAAACTTTTTTCCTTTTTTTAAAAAAAAAACAATAATCCTGTTTGCGAGTGAGGAATGGTGGTGGTGGAACGCCCAGTGAGGATGTATCAGGAAAGACAGGCCAAAGTGAGCTGCCATTTAATAGAAAAACCTAAAAAAAATGCCAAAAGGGGAAGTAGTCACGTCGTGGAGCTGCACAAAGGGGCTTGTGTCATGTTGTTTTGTTTTCCCGCTGGCATGTTTTTGCCCCTTGGTTTGTCTGAGAGGCGAGCTGGAATGCACCGTGATGAGCTGCCCTCCGCGCGGGCGGCGCGGCGCAAGAGGGCCTAGCAGCAGGTCTGGCGTACAGTGATTGATCCCTCCATTTAGGAGGCATAATGCCTTCTGAAGCAAAGAGCAGATCAAAGACTTTAATGATTGACAGCAATTTATGCCGCTTTTGTTTTTAATTCCTTGACTCCTGACACTTTAAGACGGGACTTTATAAAAGAAGGATGCCGTATCCTAGGGTTACGCCTCCTTTCATAACAGGGAAAGCTGAAGGAGCTGTGGAGACTGATACCCAGATTTCAGATATATTAGTTTTTATTTAAATCTGAGGTTCAGAGGTTTGTGGGCATGCTGTTTCTGTTATTAAATCATTATGCACCTACCTGGGGGGAAAAAAAGCCAACAATCTTACCAGGCGTGCCTCTATAAACATTTCTTACTCTCCGTAGTGTAAGGCTGATATATTAAAAATTCTTCGAATAGCTGACCTCGACAGGTGTTTTATTTGAGCAAACAAAACAATAAATAGTAATATAATCCCTGTGGAGCTGGCATTAGGCTTTGTGGGAAATGCAGAATTTCCTTTACTAAATGTAGGAAGCTGCACAAATTTAATTTCTTCATTTTTGTCATTAATACCAAATCATCCTGGAGCTCTTTTCTCCTCGGGGCTGAGGTCCAAAGCCTGTTCCACACATCTACATGGAGGGTTTTTCTGTGGTTTGTGTTATGTTTTTCTCTTCTTCGTTGGTGCAAACGCTCTCCAGGGTATCTGCCAGCCGGGGCACAGCATGGAGGAGAGCAGCCCAGCAGCCCTTTTGCCCTGGGAGCGGGTGTTACGCCATCGCGCTCGCAGGAAAACGGCGAGCCATCTCTTTTCTGAGTGGTGCTGGATATGCTGCAGCGCTGTGCTCGCAGCTGGCTCCGCTGTCAGTCCCTGCAGTACAGTATAAAGCAATTATTGTACTTTTGGCTCCTTGCTTCTGGAAGGCCTCATAATTTAAGGGCTGGTTTTGTTTGTTTGTTACAGTTTTAGTGGCTGTATTTGACATGTTCTGGAAGGATGATGTCAACTTAAAAGACACGCTTTGCTGAAAACATTTTACCATTCCTCTGTGGCAGAAGCCATGGTGTTGTCCTGGGGTCTCCAGAGAGGGGGATGGTGCATTTCCTGAATTGTTGCCACTGCCATGCCGGGCAAGACGGGGACCAGGCAGGACCCAGTGTCACGATGTACGTATGGCCTTGGAAGTTCCTAACCCAACCTTCCATTTTAATGGCAAACAAAGAGCAATCCTGAAGAAACTTTAGCTCTGAAATGTAAGTTAGTTTAGGCTATTTTGTATGTACTGCATAAAGCAGGGATGACTCTTGTATTTTCATTTTCCCTTATATATAAGTAAACTCCACTGTTACGTTAGTAAAAGTTGCTGCTGCTCTTGCATTGCGATGACAAAACTGGTACTAAAGGGATGCAGTTGCTGGGTTAGGTGGACCAGCAGCCTCACCCAGGATGGCAAATGCTGCCTTTTTACGCTTAGTATAAAGCCTGAGGTCCTACCTATTAAGAGATGATGGCTGAACTGTGGAAGCCATTAGAAAAGCCCATCACTATATTTTATTGTTCTCATAAAGTTCATGAATTAAGATCCGCATTTTAAGCATCATTTACTGTTAACTTCTCTATTAACTATTTATGTATCTTCAGAAAGAAAGTGGTCTTGTAGTGGTTCTCAGGGGGTTTGAACTATGCTTAAATTCTAACTTGCAAATTCTGTTTGGCTTGCTAGGAACAGAAATCTTTCTTAGCTTTGAACATGTTTTCGTAAGAAGATTTCAACTAAGCTCAGTGCTCTTTGTGTTGGCAAACTAAAGAATTTGGTTAAAACCATGTGAACATGGGAGTCCGGTAGCCCAAGTATAGCTTGAAGTTTGACAGTATTAAAAAACGGAAAAAAAAAATAATTCATGTTTCTTTATAATACAGTGGGCCCCAATGCAAAACCAGAGGGCTATATTTTCAAAAGTAATTCAAAACAGCATTTGGTACATGCTTTCCCAATGTTGGTTAAGAATGTTCCTTACTTTTAGGTATTCTTTAGGAGCTTATGAGATTAGTGATGTGCGCTCTTTTATTGTTTCTATAGCCTTTCATCCTGGGATTTACAAACAAGTATTGTGCTTTAGCTTGTACATAACCCATCCTGTTCAGCGTAATTTGGTGTTGAACCTGCTTGGCCAAGTTAATATTTACTCTTTATTTGGTTTTTATTGTCAGTTGAAGCTTGGATAATTGACAAACTGCTTCAGTGAAGTTGGACCAAAGCTTGGCTACTTTGTATCACAAATGTAAGAAGTCCTTCATTTCCAGATTTACTTATACGTACTGTATTTAGAGCAAAAGATTAGGAAAGGTATTCCTTTACAGCTTAATTTTGGTCCTGTTGGTGGCAGAGGTTTTCAAATAGCTAGTGTAAGTTAGATCAGCAAAATGGTCAGCTGATTAAGACATCATTGATTTATATACCTGAAACAACTGAAACGGAAATCCATTTACACATTTACATTTTCTTCTTTTTTTTTTTTTTTTCCTGGTTTCTTTTGCTTTTTTGTTTTCTGCTTACTGTCTGGTTTAGAAATACAGGTTATGGTGTTGCATATATTTTTCAGGCCATATCTGCACATCAGGGGTTGCTCGTGAAAATGAGCTGTTCATCTGCCTCACCCTGAGCTTTGCATTATCCCTTTAACATCATCTGGCAAGGAAAGGCCAGATGCTCAAAACAACAGGGGATTGCAGGGGATAATAATTGAGACCTGTCTGAGGATGAGGTCTGAAGGGACAGTACCACTTTCAGCTTCATACGGCTTCTAGGATCAAACTGGAACTTAGGAGTGAAAGCAAACATAACCCAAACTTGTAGCCAAAAATTCTTGGGCTGACTTTAGATAGCAAAGGTAAATTTAGTCAAATTGTTTAGAGCACCTCCTTCCTCTCATTTACATCTCTAAAAGGTTAAGCATAGCAGTGTGAATGAAAAGCTTTCAAAATCAGACAGAATCCTTAGGCTGGGGTCTGCAATCCACGCAGTCCTCTTTGCCTCTTCACATGGACTTTAGCACCAGGTGCAGGTAGTGGTGCAGAGCAGTTTTGGATTGGCATATTTGAGTTCCCTTATGACAACAGCTTAAGCTAAAACAGATCTTAAATGTCTCTGACATATGCTGGAGGGAAACTATATACGATGAGGTACCTACTCCCAGCTCTTCTTTCTGCCACTGTGTCCGAGTGCAACAACGAGAGAAGGTGAAAGGGCCATCATCTCCTGCATGGCCAGAGGGGCTTGCTCTCCTGCACTCTCCTGCACCCAAATCATGCACAGAAATATTCACATTTCTGTTGTGAGCCTCAAAGTTCAGTAAACCCTTTTCTTTTCACAGTGCGCAGTCTGGACAACGCCTGTAAAATATTCAGGTTTTCTTTTTTCTTTTTGGAAAGCACAGTCCATATTAATGGCCAAAGCATAATTAATAATTAAAGTGGATAATTCAAACTGTTCTTAGAAGTTAGTTTGAAAAATAGAAAATATGTTATGCTTGAAGGCACTGTGTTTAAAATCAGGGAAGTCTCTTTTTCCCTTTCCTTGACGAGCCAGACTGGGATATGAAAAGCCAGGTGCATAGTACCCATCCAAACCTCCGTGATGTGGGCGTGCAGGTGTTTAAGCACATACCTCTGCCTTTGTGTGCAGTTCAGTCATTAGCAAGTAGCTTTAAGTGCAGCCATGTGCCTTCAGCTCCAAATGCCCAGCAGTATTCAAGTGCAGTGATACAGTTTTTAATGCAATGATTTGGGGTGCAAAATGGAAAGTTTTAATTTTTATTTTTAAAAGGATCCTGAGAAAATCCCTGCAAGCCATGTCTTCTCTTCAGACTGGTACTTATTGTGTAAAAATACTGACCCATTCTCTAGAATAAATAAGAGATGCTTAGTTGCACTGCTTGCACATAAGCACGGTTGTGTTATTTTCCAAGAGAACAAAAGCTTAGGTTAAATAAATTCAGATTGTTTTTAAGATTGTGTTAGAAAGTTATCGTTCAATTTAAAGTGTTCACAAAATGCAAGATGGCAGAAGTTCACTCACTTTAAATTATAGGATGAGGAAAGCCCTGAGCTGTCTGTAAAAGACAGCTTTTGCAGCATGACTTGAAGGTGAAAGGTGTTGAGCTCTGTTGGACTCAGCAAGGGGGATGAATTCAATAGTGAACCCTTCCCTGAAAAACTCTTGTCGCATCCCCTCTTATTTGTATCTTAAAGCTGTCAGCTTGGACACCCTAGTTTGTTGTAACGAAATGATCCGATAGAAGGAGTAAGACGGTTTCAGGAAGGAAACCCAAACAACTTAAAGGATGAAATGCTGTTAAAAACATTTCTTTTTCTTCTGGGGAGTGTTTTCCTGATCAGATGGCAAAATCTTCTAACAAAGTTATGTACTGAAGAGCTTAGAGGGCTCCCTTCCTTCTTTTTATTGTCTCCATGCAAATATCAATCAATTCTAAACCCTAAACAACTGGCCAGCTGAAACTGGTACAGCCCTTTTCTTACTGGGCCTGTTTTCAGGGAAGAAGTTGGGATTTGCCCCTGCTGTGTCGCTTGCAGTGTTTGACAGAGGCAGACATCTCCTTTGCCTATGCTGCCGATGGCCACACACCAGCGGTGGCTGCTCCCAAGCCTCTCTCTGTGACTGGGAAGCAGTTGAGAAATGTGATCACGGTGCGGGGGTGTGGGTGTGCACGTGTGTGCGCTCCTGCAGTGGTCAGCAGGCAGGTTTTCCTGCTCTCCTTGCTTGGCATGGGTTGGGCATTCCCAACTGAAAATACGGAGTCAGAATCATGTGCCAAAATAGTTGGATTTCAAGAGCAATCATATTGTGTTTTGTCAAGAGCTATAGGGCTTGAGTAGTACTCTTCAGCTAAGCTTTGGAAGCTACATTTTGCTTGTCTGTAACAAAACCACCTCAGTTTGTACACTATCAAAGCATCTTTTGCTTTAACCACATGCCTTGTTTTTGTCATACTCTAATCTTCCCTCATAATGTTGCTTTCTTTGAGTTTGTTTGATGTAGATGGGAACACCCACGCAGAACCCCACCCCCTTTTTTTTCTGTAATTAATTCTGTAATCTTTATGTGAATATCTCTTTTTGAATCTTTCAAGCTCACTTCTGAAATACATGATCTTCTTCACCAGTTTGGCATGGCACTTTCCTCCATTCCTTTCAAAAATGTTTAGAGGAGGAAAGGGAATAATTTCCCCCTCTCAGGGACACAATCCACTCATTGCTTTGGGGAATAGTTTGGAATAACCAGATAGAGCTTGCACATAGAATGTAACAAGCTAAATAATAGTCCCAAGACTGTTTCTTTCAGTTTTGTTCAGCACCAAGCTTATGATGATGAATCTTGTGAAATCTCTGGAGTAGTCACTATTCCCATAGTTCTTACTCACACTTAATTTTTGGTCAGTTACTGGATTCTTTTCCTTCTGTTTTTCAAATACCAAAGGAAGCCTGGTAGGTGGCCCAGTGGAAATTTACTTAGAAACAAATCCTTCAGCTGGAGAAATCAGACTGGTGTACACTAGTGTTGATAAGACTTAGGCTTCTTCGCCTGGGGGTTGGTGAGACCTGTAGTTATTAGAGGTGCGGCTGTGACCCTCCTGACTGAGGAGGAGGCAGAACATGCTGTTACCAGATCAAAGAGAAGGATTGTTTTTAAGTGCCATTTGCAATCGCTTCGTATGCAAAGTGGCTGGCTTCTAGCTGAGAAGGGTTGAGCACTGGTTATCCTGATGCAGTTGGAGAAAGATGCAGTTTTGCTGAATCTTGGAAAGGTACTGTCTTCTGACTGTCAGGACCAGCACCATGCGTCTGCTAGAAGATGTGTAGGAAACATATATGGGGCATCCACAGGTTTGCCTGGGACTCGGGCTGCTTGTTGTGGTGCCACTTTGCAGACAGAAAATCCAACCCCTGAGTGAACAGGGCGGAAGGGCGTTTTCGGCACATGGAGTGACCGTATGCAATCAGCATTGACAAAACCACCCACCAAAATGCTGAATCCTGTGCTTTGGGTCCAGAAAAATGACACCCAAGGAAGCAAAGTCTGCTTGGACATAGTTTGGTGGGTGGCTTGGGAGCAAAACATGGATTATTTTCTGCCTCTGAAGGTGTTTTGTTTGGTGTTGATGGAGGAAATTGAATTATATTCTAACAAACTAGCAGCAATAGCTGAGGGTTTTGTGCTGGGGGAGGGATAGTACAGTATGCTCATACATTTTGCTTTTCTGTTCAGAATATTAGTGTTGTTGTGGCTTTTTGTTTCTCCCTTTCAAAGGAGGAGGTTGACGGAGAGGTTAGATACCAGTTCTGCCTCAGTGATTCATTAAAGCAGAGCTGGAGGAACGGAAGTCGCCCCGTTCAAAGGTGTGGGGAGTGTTTTATTGTTCTGCACGGTGCTGTGAATGCCAACGATTTTGCAGCTGTGAAAAGGGCTCTTAATGAGTTTCAGCATTTTAATGTACTTCAAGTTCCCAATTGTACAAATTTAAGAAGCTTAGCAATTCAGTATCTCCTGAATAATAGCATTTATTTTATACTCTAAATACACTCGGGGAAGTCTCAACAATATTGCAGGAAGTCTTGCTAATATTGCGGCTCCTTCCCGATGTAATAGCTTTAGAGGACCTAATTGACTTGAACAGTGGAATTGGTCCTTTAAAAAACATGCACACACAATTTTTGATTAATGAGCCCCATAATAAATCATTAATCTTTTTTGGTTCAAAAAATTATCTGAATAGTTTTCAAAGTAGAAGATGTTGTGTATGTTTTCCTAAACTGTCTTCATGATACAGCACTTGCATTTCAAATCTTACCATCTTAAATTTACAGAAAAAATAACCTAACCTAATTTAATTTTTAGAAGAACAAGTCCAAAACTCTGAACTACTTGGTTACTAAGAGGCATGTGAAGAAACATCTAGATAGGAGTACTTCCTCTTAGAATAATAAAAGCACTGTAAAATGAGCATGTAATAAGTGTCCTTCTTCCTGAAGGATCCCAAAGTGCTTTTACACATTTTCTATAGTCAATGTGGGTCATTCACCCATCACTTGAATGAAACCAGTCTTTACTGGCTACACTAAACAACACTTTTTATAGGAAGGAAATCACAAATAACTCTTGCATTTGAAACTCTGGGGAGAATTTGAGGTAGGCAGATTGTAATTGCCCAACTTGGAACTGGGCCAGAAGACTGTGATTAATATACCCAGGCTGCACTTTAATTGTCCCAAAGTAGTCAGGGCCTTGGTTTCAAGTGTGCTTTGTCTCTGAATAGTATTTCTTTTTCTTCATGTTAATTTTGGAGCTTGTAGCATGGGTGGCAGGTTTAGCAGAACTGAAAAGCAGGGAAATTTTTTACTTACATGGGGATCAGCAACATCGGGACAGCGCAACACAATTTTCTATGTGTATCTAAAGTGACAGAAGCTGGTTGTATATTTTGGTTTTTCTTCCTATTTCACTGCATGACCTTCTGATTTGATTGGCTCCCTCAAAATATTTTCCCCACACTTCACTATTCTGAACTTTTCAAATATTATTATTTTAGGTCTTAAAATTAATAGCAGAGTAAATGCAAATGGCTCTACTCCTTAATTTTTCACTTTCTCTGGGAATTGCTTGGTCTTTCGAAACAGTGTAATATCTCAAAAACCTGTGAAAGGCAGCCTAGCAGGTTAAGTTTGATTGATCTATAGAAATAGGGTCACAGAACTTGAAACTTTTTCCCTTAAAAAGCAAACAAGCTGCAGAGGCTGTTGATGCTTTTCTCAGCCTCATCATCTCCCTGGCAGGGCAAAGCTGGGAAGCCTCCGAATGTCAAATCCCATCCTGAGGCTGTTGGATGTGCGTCTGTCTGTGACAGTCACTGATCTGCAGATCCACAACTGAGTCAACATCAGGCTGAGACATTACTCAGTGGGATCTAGGGGATATTTATTTTTCTCCTGGGGAACCTGAGAGTTTTTTAGGGATTTTGTGTAGATATGACCAGCTTCCATATTTAGAACATAGGGGTGTTTTCTGTTTTTTTTTTTGGAGGGGGTTGTGCCCAAAGAATACATATAACATTAGCTTGGTCTGTTGAGCAAAGTTGAGCTGAGCACAAATTTCTCAGGACTTTAAACTATCAAGTTTGGTTCCTTAGGTTTAAAGTGTTTACATGGCTTGTGAAAAATGTACACACATCCACAGCTGTAAGCATTTTACCATGAGCCACCAGAAAATGTTACAGTCATGATGGGAACTTCATAACCAAACTCCGGAATTTCATAGGCATCCACTTACAGGCGTTGTACGTGGTACTTTTCAGTCCTACCTCCTTTAGGAACAACTGCATTTTATCTCCTCAAAAAATGGTTGAAATTGTTTCCTGCCTATTTTCTCAGGTGATTTTCTGCTTATGTCATCAACTGCTGATATCAGTATCAGCAAGAATAAGCACTGGCATAAGGAGTGTGCCTCTGATAAAACACTCCTAATTTACATGATAAAGTGGCTCTCTCTCATTCCAGTTCTTTGGCCTCGTGGTGCAATATTAGATAGCTGAGAGTTTAAGATGTTAAGCTTTTCTTTTCACTAAAACTGGTTTGAAAACAAGTTGAGAACACAGCACCTGGGAGAGGTAATCTAGAAGCCTAAAGTGTTCAGCAGTTCAAGTTCCTTTCTTTAATACTGTCTTTTTAGCTATAAAAAAAGATTCTAAAGCTGGAGCAAAATGACTCAGACCATTTGAGGACCAATGCAAGAGCCAGGTCCAGCTTTCAGCATCCTAGCAGGGGACCCACACCACTTCCTTTACACCCAGCTTGCAGATTCTCCTTTGCCGTTAATTCCCAACCATCCACTACGTCCCAAATGCCTTCTTTGTAATTCCTTTCCAGTCTGGGACTCGAGGAATGCCTTGGTATCTTGTCTCATAGTTTTATTACTGCAGTAAGTTGTTAGAGTTGCTTATGATTTATAAATGAGAAAGAGGATAATAGCATCCTTCATTTTTTGGATTGATACAGCCATCACTTTTTATATGAATGGCTTATACACATATACAAATAAATGTAAAATATGATTACATGGAGATATATTTAATCACACACAAGCATGCTACCAGCTAAGCACATTAAGTGGCTCTGTATGGGGATACCTCCTTTGCATACACAGTCACTCACACATATGTATGCATAATTGCAAATGTGCCTCCTTTTTTGGAAGTCTAGGTATAGTCCTGTATATCTTTACACATAGACATCTGTTTACCCAGATCTTCAGAACTGAAAGCATTCATAAACTGGAATGCACTTTTATGTGTATAATATATTTTGTTGTTACATACGTAATATAGAGCTGTATTTAAATACATCATTCCCATGCATATACAGACACACGGGCACACGCATATACATATATGCATGAGCCACAGCTGAAATACTGTCTAGACATAAGAAGAACAGATAAGCATGAGCCATGGAGAGCTCAATATTGGAACGCTAGTGCATTTTCTCACAGACCAGCTTAGTACAACACAGCAAATCATTGACAAACGAGCAGTCACAGCCAGTTGTGTGCTAGGCAGGGTGACCAAGTCCAGATTTCTGGAAACAGAAAGAAAGAGAGAGTTACAGGGCTTGGAGCATTTCCTTCTTCCTTTCCTCCTCCTTACAGGGACTGGTCACGTGTACTCGGGTTCAAGCATTGTGCTCTGTCTTGAATTTCAACTTGTAGTAGCTTTCAGTCTCTGCTATACTGTTCTCTTATATCATCTTGTGCCATTCCTGTACGCTTTTGCCTCCTGGTCTCTTGATTAGAAAGGAGCTGAACTGCATGAGCTTTTGCAGGTAGGCACCCTTCATGCAGCAACACCTCTCAGCTTGTCCTCGCTGTTCTGTGAACTGCTCTGTGCTGCAGAGCTGCTGTCCGGCCACCCCAGTTCTGCTGCATCTCACCAGCTGACTGCAGACAACTGCATCCATTATTTCATTTCAGATGCCAGACATCTTTGCTTATTGGCCGCCTCAAAGCTCTTCGTTTCTGCCAAGAACAGCACATGTGCCCTTTCACAGCAGTTTTGTGAGCAGAGGGAAACTTCTTTCTCTCCACAGTAGGACCATGTTATGGCTCCTCATGGCTCAACAAAATTTGCCTGTAGCTCTGTCTTGATCCTTAGTAGGTGGACAGAACTGGCCACATTGTCCACCTTGCCATACCTATTCTAATTTCTGAGTGGGCTTCTGCTTCCTTCTGCAGAAAATTGTTGACTTTGTCTTTTCTATGTGAATATGCAATTGGAAACATTCATTGGCTTGGAAAACTTGAGTCAGCATTCACTGCTTAGAAAACTGCACTCTTCTATCTGATATGAGAAGCAGAAGGAACTAATGAAAGGTTTGTAGGAAAACTCTCATGAAGAACTCACACTTTCCTTGGGTTTGGAAAGTAAGAGTTCATAGACTCCTTTCTGCTTCGTTGCCCTGCATCTTGTGGAGAGGCTATGTTCTTTGTAGATGGCAAAACACAATAAAATTCTCTCTCCACTCTGCTTTCATCAACTGGCAAGAGAAGAACCATGTTTCTCTTACTGCCCTCTCTATCCTTGGTTTTCCCCCAATATTGTACAGTAGTAGGAGTGTCTAATACTCTCATCTGACTTTCTCTAAAACTCTAGCTGATGCATTGGGTCACTCAGATCCCAAGTTTCTGTGTACACAAAGCGTAATATACCCTTAAATAATGCTTTCTTCCCCAGTGGTGCTGGGTTTTTTGTGTCAGGGAATGGAAACTTTGATGCTTTGCTTGTCTCCCGCTTCTGAAAGGGCTGTGAGGAATGACAGATGCCTGGCCTCTGTTCCCTGTGTCGTCCATCTGGAGACTGATGTGGTATCTCCTCTTCTGCTGCTTGTCCAGTGGCTGCCATGGGTTATTGATTTCCCTCACTGTACTGGGTTTGTCTGGCAAGGTTTTGGTAGCAGGGGGGCTACAGGGGTGGCTTCTCTGAGAAGCTGCTAGAAGGTTCCCCTGCATCTGATAGAGCCAATGCCAGCCAACTCCAAGATGGACCTGCCACTGGCCAGGGCCGAGCTCATCAGCGATGATGGTAGCACCTCTGTGATAACGTATTTAAGAAGGGGAAAAAAGCTGCTGTGCAAAAGGAGCAGCAGAGACAATGTGTGATGAACTGACCACAACCCCCATTCCCTGTCCCACTGTGCTGCTTGAGGGGAGGAGGTAGAGAAAATCGGGAGTGAAATTGAGCCCAGGAAGAAGGGAGGGGTGGGGGGAAGGTGTTTTTAAGATTTGGGTTTATTTCTTATTACCCTACTCTGATTTGATGGGTAATAAATTAATTTCCCCAAGTCGAGTCTGTTTTGCCCATGATGGTAATTGTTGAGTGATCTCCCTGTCCTTATCTCAACCCACGAGCCTTTCGTCATATTTTTCTCCCCCTGTCCAGCTGAGGAGGGGAGTGATAGAGTGGCTTGGTGGGCACCTGGCGCCCAGTCAAGGTCAACCCACCACACTCACCTCATGTCATTGCTGTGCTTTTCTCATTTATTAGTTGTAGCCTCTGCTGCTCTGCTGGAGCTGGGCATAGCCCCAGGTTAGCTGAGGCCAGAGCAGGAAAGGAGGTGGTCACACACCTCCCAGTCCCCCTTTGCGGGCTACTTGCTCTCTAGGCTCTGCTTTTCGACATGGACTGCAGCTGTGGGCCAGTGGACTTCTCTGTCAGCAAAAACATGGTGGGACAGTGCCAGCGCTGCTGAGACTGCAGCCTGGAGAGCATGGGACCGTGCCTGCTTGATTTGGCAAAGAGGTAGGACTTTAGCCCCATCATTAACCCTTTTTCTGTGCTTTCCTGCCGTTGGCTCCTAATCTCAACTTCATTTACCGGGGCAATCTCATCACATGGAGCAAGAGTTGCTCCGATGGGTGCTGAGGAGAGCGCAGACAGCTCAGCTGCTCTGTGCAAGGGGGTTCAGCAGTGATAATCACAGTAATTCAACCCTGCCTTTTTGTTCTATTTTAATAGCTTATTTTTTAAATAAGGCAAAGTTTCCATTTCTTCATTTACTAATAATATTTCCTCATTTTCATCTGTGAGGGTGGAAGCTGAGTATTTCAAGGCCATTTTGCTAACCCTCCACTGGGACTTGCTGACTCAGCACTGGGAATTCCACACACAGGGAAAATGTGGTATTGCTGTGTCTGTCGTGCTTCTGAGCCATAACCATCACTTGTCACATTTGAAACATGACTTGGTTGCCTTTTTATATCTGATGCTTTTAGGAAAAATGTAAGTATTTCTGCAGTGTATTTGTGAGTTGTGCCTGATCTTAAATGGGAACGGTATTTTTGTCTGTGTTAAATACAGATTTCTCAAAATAAAACTGTCAAGGCTGAGTTTTATGGTGGATTTTGTTTTCCTTAAGCAGTATCTATGTAGATTTTTTTCTTAAGTTTCTGTAGTAGTTAAAAGAATCCAGACTCCCTGAAAATTGATGCATCCTCAAGGACTAGTAGGTTTCCATTTCTGGCATGTGCATCAAGATGAATAACTGTTCTCTAGCAGTTTGTATGGACTCAGGCTAAGTAGACCTCAACCTTTATCCCAACAGGAATTCCTAGACAAGAAAATTCTGACTTCATTTATGGTTTATAGGAAGTAACGTAAAACATGACAAATGAAAGTGTTCGGTTTTCTTCACAAGCAATCACATGGGATCTGTGTGCTGCTTGAATTCGCCTTTGGGTCAATAGGTCAAATATTAAAAAGCATTATACTGTCCCAAAAAGTCCTCTTAAAGCTTCTAATGCTTTCCTAGTGCTGATAATTTACTACCATTAATAGCTACGGCCTTTTTTCCAGTGCAAGTGTAGACAGTTAAATGCTAAGGCTTTGAATTTTACATGAAGAAATCTGAGTTTCCTGACTTAGCCCCAATCTAGAGGAGCTTCTGAAGAGAGACACGTAAGTTCCTATTGATCTACAGATAGATGTAATATTGATAATAATTTAACCCTGTGTGCATACGTAGCATTTCAAATCTGTGTTGTCTTCATTTTGCTGGTAGCTTTGAAAGCAAATACTGAAGGAAAACAATAAATGCATGATAATAATCAGAAGAGATGCATCCACTTGGTTTTTTGCATCTTTATTAATCTGAATATAGTTTTGAAAGTATTTTCCAAGAACAGATCCTGATACTGCCAAGTAAGGCCAGTGAAAATTTTGCTGTAGAACTCAGTTAGACAGGATCAAGCCATGACAGAGCAAATACTCTGTCCTTGGGGAGAACAGCTGCTAGAAATTGCAGACAGAAAGTCCTAAAGCCACGCTGGCCAAGTATGGGTTATGGGTGCATGAAAACATCTGTAGCTTGTGCTTCTGCTGCTTCATTATAACGTCCTATGGCCACTGGAAGATCAGACAGCAAAGCCCTCCCCTTTGTCACACTCCTGTCATTTAGAAAGTCCCATCGCTTCTTTTTTTGAGCTTGAGGAGCAACATGCAACCTCTGCTTTAACACCTGGCAGTCTCCACAAAGTACATAGGAGGGGTTAATCCATAGGTTGATAGAAACGCTTTAAATCTACAGTTTGGGGAACCCACGTTTGTCCTCTACAATGCCAGATTCTGTCTGCACTGAGCGAGTGGTATTATTGTATCCTGAGATAGATTAGGGACAAAACCATTTATTTCCACGACCATTTGTAATCCTTTTGGTCCAGTGTTACTGTCGCGAGAACAGAGACATTCTGCTTGAAACTTTGAGGTAAGAAAGTAGCACAGCCCAGTCAGCTCCAGGAGTCACCAGGCCATGGCTTGAGAGTTGCCACCTGGACAAATGTAGACTAAAAAAGTGGGATCTAGAAATTCTGTAGTAATTTTAACCCTTTACTCTAGAATCTCCATTGCTTTGTACACAAATCCAGCTTTTTGGGATCTGTTACCATAACTTTCCAGAGTTCAGCTTATGCAAAGGAGAACTGTAGAATTCTTGAAGTTCTGTCTTGAAACTCTTTGTGTTTATGTCAGGTGTTTGGGAGTATTATGATTTTAAGTAGAGCAAAAGTAATTGTAATTTTCTCTATTACATATTAATACAATTAGACATGTTTGCACTGAACGTTTTAAATATTAAAAAAAATGCTTTTCAACTAATCAGTATCACTAACACTGCAGATCTTTTTTAAAGAACTGAAGTAAGCAGTGTTACTAAATACTTACTATTTGTGTGTATCATGTTTTTCAAAATGCCAAATGATCACAAGAATGCGTCATAATGGGATGTTTTTTGTGCATATTTCTAAGATCTCTTTTTAAGAGCAGTTTAAGTTAAGCTGTTAATTTAATTTTATTGTTTTAATGCATACAGCATTTTAGCTCAAATTAGTTTTCTTTCCTCCATTATTGATAACAAAACTTTATACTGTGGCCTGATTTCATGCTATGTCCTCTGTAAAGCAAATAATCTCTTTTGTGACCTCTTCCTTCTCTGTTTGTATAAGTATATACATGCACATGTAGAAATGCACCCTTTCTGTGGGACTGTATCATGTAAAACACAATTCAGTGAGAATGTGAATAGTAGGATAAATTGCAAGTTTCGTTGACTCCATGCTGGGGCAAAGGATTTAACTCCTGTCTAAATATCGTCAAGAAAATCCTGGAAAATATACATCAATCAGCATGTCATTAACCCAGTGTAGTATAAAGCAAATAAATATACTCGATGCAGTATTATCTAATATGCAATAGGACACTGTGTCTTAAGTTCACTAGGACACAGTTGGTGACAAATCAAAATAAATAGGTAAGGTGTTTGACTTAACTTGACTTATCTTAGCTCATCTGGCAAATCAACCTTTTGCTTCCAGAGGTCATCAGTGAGTTTCTAATTTAGGGTTCATGGCTAGGAGAATATATAGCATTTTCAGAAATTTTTATAGACAGGCTTCAGGTAATCTGAGGTGATTAATTGATTCTTACTTAACAGCAATATAAATAGCAAAGTGGTCATTGAAACAGTGTGAAAGAGAATACGGAGGCAACTGAACACCTTTAAAGCTAGAGTGTCACAATAATTTTTGGAGAGGTTGAGCTGCCTTTTTGGCTGCAGTGCACTGTGCAAGTTGGAAACTGGGGAAATTTGTTTCTAGGAAAACTGAGAAGGAAGAAGTTCTAAAAATCTCACTTCATAATGGCAGAAGTATGAAAAATAGGTTTTTATATCTGCCTGTGATAGTTCTGGTTATGATCTTATTTTGTGGAAATAAAAGGAGGTACCATGTATCTTTTACAATACTTTAAGGCAGTGACCATAGTGACTCAAGTCCATATTTGCCACACAAGACGAAGGGCAAATCAAATCACCATTGGCAGATGAAATGTATGATGGAAGGTTCTGCAGCTGCTCTGCGCTGGACAGACCAATAACAATTTGGTTCCAGCAATATTTAGCTTTAGCAAATGCTGTGCTGTCCATGAACAAACTTAATTAAAAGAAAGCTGAGTCCAGCTTACACAGCACGGCACAGCACTCTGATAGTTTGCACAGTGAGAAGAAATCCTGGGTATATATAAACTGTGAACTCTTTTTAAAGTTCATGGTTTTAATTAAAACAGTACTTATAAATAATACTTCACTGTAGAGCTGATACAGGTATTTGCAACAAATAATTTCCTACAATACTTTTCCTCTTTTTCTCTTCAAAGGTCATGATTTTTAGGAATTTACTTGTTTGCAATTTTTTGACAAAATATGGTAGAAAAAATTCTAGCCTGTGCCTTGTTTAAGAAGTAACTGCAAAGAGTGTTTCAGTGGTGGCAGAGTAAGGCTGGCTGCCTGCGTCATATATCTCTTTTCTGATTAGATGATCCTAGGCAAAGGATTTCTAATGGCAGGAGTTCTTTCCTTAGGTCATTATAAAGCTCAGAAGTGCTTAAATTTACTTATGCAAATAACAATAAAATACTTGTGAAAATCATTGGGGAAATGCTTTTCTTCAAAATAGCACTCAGTGGTTTCTGTGTTTATATGCAGAACCACTATGTCTTTTCAAAAAGTGTCCTTGTCATTGTTTACAGGCTTTTGACATGACTTGTTGACAATCAAGCTTATCCAGAAAATGCATGCTGCAGGTTCAGCTTTAGATATGTTTATAATGTTTGATGGATTGGGCTTAATTATTGCTGTACAACAGTTGCATAATTATGCTGAAGCCAAATCTCCTGCAGCGCTGTGGAAAAAACATATTGCTAATAAATTTTGAACTGTCATAGTGTAAAAGTCGTGTAGGGTTGGGTACGGAAGAAAGACAATTTATGAAACATGTAGTCAGCACTCAGTCTAAAAAGGTACAGTGACTACCGTGATGTAGGTGTATCAGGGTGAAAGAGGATGTTAACATCTCAGGATGTTAAATCTTGACATATTGGAGTCTTTGGAAGGCCATCAAACAAGACACAGATTCTTTTGAAGGTACCTAAGACAAAATAAGCTTCTTTGAATACCCCAATGTCTTCTGCTCTGCAGTACTTTCCCTGCAAAACCTTCAGTGTTTAGACACAGTCTTGGTTGAGGAGATAGCTAGTGCTTCTGGCAGTGCCTGCTGCAAAGAGCTTTGGAAGGACTCTAGACAAGGCAGCCAGTATTACTTTTGCCAGTTTCCTTCCACTGTATCTGTTGGATTATTGATACTTAATGCACTAATAAAATCCATGTAAAGTTTAGGCTTTCTGTATAGTCTTGTAAGCCTTTTGATGTGCTGCTCAACGAGAGAGTGAAACCAGTCAGGGATCAATAGTTAACTGGCCATCGATTTAGCTGTCTACACTGTTAAAAATGTGCCCACACAAAGGGAAGCAAATAAGCCAGGAGAAAGTCAGAGGGAACCCTGGCAGCTGCACTTGATTCATTCTGTTCACCTCGTGTTACTGCAATGATGGCTAAAAATATGTCATCAGCAATTCTGAAAGGCTATATGGTCTGGACCGTTGCTATAGTAAGTGTTTCATGTGGGTTTGTTAGTTTGTTTATTCCTTCTTTTTAGAAAAGAAACCATAATGTGAAAAGTCTTTGACAACAAGGCTGCTATCACTTAATTCAAGTCAGTGTATATTCATTGATTTGCAGGCGCCATGCAGACATACGCGGGCAAGATCCCAGTCCCCAACCACTGTACAGAACTCCTTCCTCCTCCGCCTTCTCTGATACCAGGGGGTGGTGGAGTTTGGAGTGACTTTCTTTTAATTTTCACACCACCAGCCTACATTCATCCTATCTAACTGTGCTAAGTTAGGAGCATCCTGCCATGCTTGGGTAGGTCAGTGAAGAGAGAACCTCTCCAAATGTTACTTGCAGATGTTAGGTATTAGATCTGTAGCTAAACACCTGAATTATAAATTCAGTGGCTTACTCTAATTTGAAAACCAGACATCTTTTACATATGTGGAAAAATATGCCACATTAACTCTAATGTGAAAAAGCAGCAGGAATAAATGGGGAAACAATAGAAAACTGTGGAAAAAAATCCTTTAATTCAGATTTTTGGTGTGTGAATCCAATCAAATGCATATCAAGTCAGCTTTGAAATGAATGTCTCTTTCAGATGTCCTGGAAAGTTCTCATGATCTGCAGTATTAAAAAAGTAAATATTAAATAATAAAACAACAAGAGGAGGTATTGAATATGAATCTACTGAAAGAAAGTATTACATGCTTCCTCTAAATTTCATTTAAGCTCAGTGACTTGTATAGAATCCAGTTTAGAAATAATCTAATAAACTGAAGATCAGACTAATGCTACCGTATGACTACAGTTTTCAAAATACTGAGCAAACACTGGAAAATTTATGAAATGGCATATAAATGTTTCCATAGAAATGATCTGGTTTCATATAAATGGTTCCACATAAATGGCTTTTTCCATAAAGCATAACAATTTTTATGTTAAGGGGAGACAGAAATTCAACTCAGATCTTTAAAGAAGGGAAGAAGTTACATACATAGCCTGAAGATCTGGGCAGTGGCCATTAGGCAGAGATGAACTAGTTTTGGGAAACTACTAATTGAGGGTGATTTGAACCTGGGTCTAAAATGTTCAGAAAGACCTGACCATACTTCTGAAGGTGAGCTGTGATATTGACCTGTGTCAATGTTAATATGATGAAGTCTCAATTTATTAAAGAAAAGCATATGATCTATTAATATAAATATTGATTATATCTTTAAAAAGAGGAGTTCAGAATCTCATACCGATCCACATACAAAGTTATGTTCCCAGAATAAGTTTGGAAGATGGAAAAAGGAATCGTTTGAACTAATAATCAGCGCTTAGCTTCCCAGAGCAAGCTGCTCTAAGGAGAAATAATTTAGGTTGAATAAAAAGAATTGGTACATAGGGTTCCCAAATAAACCAAATACGCTCGGTTTCCAGCCCTACTGAGATTACAGGAGGTTTGAGTTCCTTTTGGGAAAAAATAACGTAGCCAAAAACTGCCCGCCCCTCCCTACACATGTCTCTAAAGAATGCATTACTAAATGTACTACGTAAAGAGGCTCAGCCTCTTCTTGCACTAGCAGGAGTTGTTCTTTCAGCTTTCCATGCTTTGCTTCCAAAGATTATCTCAAGATGGGAGGGAAAATCCCATCTGAGCATTGTCCTTTCTTTCAAGAGTGGCTGGGAGGGTCCAGCAAAGCAAACAGCAAACTTTGAGTTGCAGCACGCCCTCCACTGGGTTTTATCTGTTTCAAAATGCTGTTGTTGTAGTGCGTTTCAAATCCTCTGCATTATAAACTTCTGCGTCCTTGGCACAGGCCTTGGGAGCTGAGTGACTGGCCCAGTTCTTGCTAAAAGGCAGTGACAAAATTTCTGGCTGTTTCCCCAGTACAACTGCTCCTGACTGCTGAACTCCAGAGCCGTGCAGCAGGACGCCTGCTGCTGAATGCTGGAAATGCTCTAAGCTAATCGAAAACTTGGTTTTGACCTACTGTTAGTTTGCAGTATTCACAATTTTAAACCTTCCTAGCTGTGGTTTTGGCCAGTTTGGGAGTGTCTGTCATGCACACCCCCCAACCAGAATGGCCCAACTACAATGGATGCATGCAGCTAATGCCCCTGGAGCCCACAGGCCACAGCAACTGAGGTATTTGGGATACAATGGTGGTGAAACAGGCTGGGGTGGGAGCAGAGAGAGTTGCAAAAAGCCCGCACTTGTCTGGAGAGGAGCTTCAATTGGCTTAATTTCTTTTTTTTTGTTGTTGGCCCATTCTGTGGCACTCAGTGTACCCACGCAGACGGGCACACACCAGGACCCCGGAATAAGCTCAGTCTAAGGTGTGAGGCTGTGTCAGGGATGCAGAGGGTTGGATCTGACTGGATGAGTTCACCCCTGTTTCTCTGGGGCTGCGGCACAAGTCCAAGCTGTACTTGGAAAATGTGACCCTCCTTAGACTGTCAAATGGGAGATTTGGGGTAAAACGAACTTCAGCAAGGACAGCCAGGAGCAGGCTTTTGATGGTGCCTTGAGACATGCAAGTTTGCATGCCTTGAGCATGATGCTTTCGCAGCTGGCACACACAGCAGGCTCCACAGCTGCCTTCCGTTCAAGAAGCAGCAACGTGGCCTGGTCTTGCACCCATTAATTAGCTGCATTTGGCACACGGGGGCTGGGAAAGACAGAGGAGCCATGCCTCCACACTGCAGCTAGCCCTCCGCCGCTCCCGGCAGCCCCCTCCTCCTCCAAGCCCCCGGAGCAGCAGCCAGCTGCAGCGGCCAGTCCTGGACTCACGGGGGGCCCTTCTCACACATGGGGGATTAAACCTGAGAGGCCGCTGTGCTTTGGGAAGACTGTGTCAACAGGCATGGCGTTCCCCTGCAGTGCGGGACGAGCCTGGTGTCTCTGGTGTGGTCTGGAGGGGGAAAGCGGGACAGGGACCACAAAGCCCAGGTGGCAGTGGGGGCTCTGCTTGGCTGGTGGCCCTGCTGCGGTGGCTCTAAGTCGGCAGCTGCGGAGCAGCCGAGGCACGGTGCTCTTGGAGGTGTTTGCGGGGAGTGTGTGGCTTTGAGTTGCCTTGACCCCTTCTGGTCCTTGTCCAAAATACTGGGGACATAAGAGAACACAGTTCTGAAGTGACTGTGAGTATCACACGAATGACTTTTAGCTCTCTTACTGATGACGGGTTAGTTTGGGATGGGACACAATAATAAATGGGATTTTAGCATCCCAAGGTGGTAAATAGCATTTTTTAATGTCTAGTGAAAAGCTGTAGAAAGAATTAAATGAACCAGAGAGGGCCTGGGCCACACTGTGTAGATCCCGATGCCACAGTCACCACCATTCCTGGAGCCTTGGGATGTGATCCTTCACTGAAGGCAGAAACCTGACTGTCAACTAGTTGGGATTATGAAAGGCTAGTAGTTTGTGGGGTGCTTGGACTTATGGTTCTGGTTAGGCTTACCTTGTCAACAAATAGGCACATTTTGAACAGTAGGACGCCTGCCTTTTGAACTGAAAAGCTCGGCAGTTACACTGGGGCTAGGGAAGTGAATACGTCACGCAGGAGCTTGGCGAATCTGGGATGAAAAGGCTCAGGCAAAATGAGGAGCATGTGTCATCACCTCCACACTGCACAGGGGATCTCTGCACAACTGAAAAATATCATGAGCCCCAGTGCCAGAGGCTGGGAGCGGGGGCCAAGCCTGAGAAACGGGGGCTTGTGAGGGTAGGTGGCCATGAGGTCTGGCTTCATGGTGGCCGGGCAGCCCTGCTCCGCACCCCTCCTGTAATGCCTGCTCGGCTCCAGGCTTCGTTGCTGCGAAGGCATTTCATCTTGTTTCAGTTTGTGGTGTGAGATATGGCTTCTGTGGGGTGATATTTCTCTGTAAAGGAAAAGGATATTTCTCTAACTGTTATATTTATAGAGTAAGGAAAAATAACATGAGTTTTTTTCCTTTCTTAGAAAACACTGTTGCATTGTGGAGGTAGTATGAGTGGCCTCATCCATCTCTCCCTGATTGCAGCTCTTGTTTATCATGTTGATAAAAGATAGGCTTGGTAAATCCTTGTGAGAGAGTGACTATGGCCTGCTAGTCTTTCATTCATCCTCTGAGTGTAGCTAAAATTTCCATGGATATTTAAAACAACGGCATTTAATCTCTTAACACAGTTAAAAGGCTTATGTGTTCCTACTCCAGAAGTGAGACACATTGGCGGTGGTTCTTATTTATTTTATTTGTTTGCCCCAGCTTGAAAACTGAGTAGTCAAAAGAAAAGTTCTCATTTTAATATTCTGCAGGACTGAATTGCTTCAGTGAAAGCAAAGGCTGTTGTGCAGTTACTGATGCATAACTGCTTTTTTCATATTAGTCTGTCCTTTGGCTATGGGAATCTCATCTGCATAAGACTGTTAGATTTTTTTCTAAATATTGACAAGGGATGTCAGTCCCTGAGCACTGATTGGTTGATTAATCAAAGTCCTTAACCAATCAATGGCTAGAGGTTTGCATAACAATGTAATTATTTCTGAAAAACTGTGCCTATTGGAATTGCAAACCTTTCTACTTTGATTTGCTTCTATAATGCCTCTGCTTTAACTGCCTCCGTTGCTCACATTTCAAAGTACTTAGTAACAATGAAGGTGCTTCCTAATCTCCTGTATCTTTCTTTTTTTTCTGTGGCCTGCATGGGGAAAAAAAAAAAGTAACAAGCAATAAAACTTAAATAGCTTCCACACAGAAAAGGGGAAAAATGTGGAAAAAAATAAAGGAGAAAGAAAATGTTTCAGGTTTTTGTTTGTTTGTTTTTCCCAAAGCTAAAAGTGTGATCTGAAGCTCATATTCCTCTCTTTTCTTGCCTACCTTCCCTCCAGGACTGTGTGCATGATTTTCCTCGCATTGTCGATACTGTACCAGTTCTGACCCCTTACTAATATCTTTTGGTTATTGGAGAGGAACTAGCTTTCGGATCTGTATGAATGTAAACTGAAGCAAGAGAAAGGAAGATGACTGCAGGGAAAGATGACTGGAAAGGGAAAGAATCTTTTTCTAGATTTGGGGTTTGTAACTTCAGTTCAATTTGCAGTAAGTTTGCTGTTCGTGTGTGTGTGGTTTTCCTTTCCTCTGCCCCTTACTATAAGGTGTGGTAATAACTGGGTGTATTTTTATGGACAGCAGCTCGAAAATGTGCCTACTTTGTTCTTTTTATTTCTGTTTTGTAAAATAATGGGGAATTCAGCCTGCCTGGTAATGTGTTGTTTCGTGGGGTGATGGGTCTGGAGATGCAAAGCTAGAATGCAGTAGGCATTAAGCAGCTATGTCCGAAGGCAAGTGTTCACAGCTCTTAGGTCAGAATCCAAATTATGCAGTAAAACAGTATTACACGCCTCCTGATTTTAGACCCTTTGGGGTATCCATTTGCAGCTTTTCTTCTCATCCAAAAGGGCTAAAATTTCCCTTGAGCCTCGGATAAGGGAAGCTGAAAACTTTCTTTGGCTTTTAGCTAAGCTAGACTTTGTTTAGTCATTCTTGTCCCTGTAAAGATGGGGTGTGTGAATCACAGCTTGAAATTATTTCTGCTTCCATTTTCGAGGCCTTCAATGTGCAAGGCAGTGATGGAGCAGACATCTTGGTTCTGTCCTGTCTTCATACATCTTCTAGAAATAAGACATGTGATTCTTTGTGTTTGACAAGACACATCTGCACTGATTTTAATGGAGTGTAATTTGAAACTAGTTTAGTTAAACCAGGGCAGATGGCTGCAGGGCTGTGTGTAATTTCTTCAGTGTAAGGTTGTGGTGCTGCTGCAAGATTATTAATCTGGTTTTAGGACACCTCATAGCAAAAAAAGATAATACTGTTGTCATATAAATCTCAGTGTTGAACAAGTACAAATTAATTCTGCCCATTAAAATGTGTAATGAAAAAGAATCAAAAAATCTGTCTCAGAAGACTTTGTCAGGTAAGGTATTGTCTGGCTTACTGCACAGCATAAAGATTGTATCTTATATTTTTGGTTATTAAGCGTTAGCTAAAATTATGTAGTCATGCCTGATCCCAATCAAGGCTTGTACTGACAGGTGATCAGGTACTATGTAAAACTTGTATCAATGAAAATGGAACCAGAGCCATGAAAATTTGCAAGGGCTTAACTAAATTGATTTAATGTAATCAAGACCTGGTTGTCTGTAGGCAAGGTTTTTATTTACTGCTTTAATACACTTATTTTACATACGGCATCTATGCCTCTTTCACATTTCTTTGCAGTAGTTTGGCAAGTAAGAACAGAAATTGGAATGGTTGCCAAAATGGAAAGTTTAGCCTAAAAATCAAAAATAGAATGAGAAAGCTGTCTTCAAATTTGTTGTCTCGATTATTCATACTGCAAGCTTTATTTTGTAAGATATTTTAATTCAGTCTGAGCATAAACATGTGACCTATCTCACCAGGACCTTAGACTGAACTGCAGAACTCTCCCCGCCTAGTTAGCTCTTGTTGCACATTATCAACCAAGACATTTCTGATGGGTAAAATAAAGAAAAGATACTATGGAAAGTATTCTGTGTTTTCAACCAACCTTGCTCATGATGAACAGGTTGAATGGGAAATCTGCAGGCTGGAAAGCACATCTGCTTAAAACATGTGTTGAGTTTTCTTTTTTTATTTATGTTAACAGTGAGCACATTTGTGGAAATCATGTTTTCTTCACAATCTGTTTGCTAAATTAGGACACAAACCCAAGAACACTTGTGCATGAGAGTAATTTTCTATAAATGAGTAGTGTCACTGAGTTCAGTAAGAGCAGTCACGCACAGAATTAAGCACATGCATGAGATTTTGCAGAAATTTGGCAAATATGTTGTCGTTGTGAACAGATTGCCCAGCTTTGCTTCCAATGCAGCTATAAGTTCTTGGCTTGGTCCTATTTTGAGTAGCCTTCATTGTATGAGCCATAAGCTATTCTATTGTGCTAAGCCTAACTGAGGATATTTCTCTTATTTTGTCATAGCAACAAGAGCAAGATCCCACAAATCTATACATCTCAAATTTACCTGTTTCCATGGATGAGCAGGAACTGGAGAATATGCTGAAACCCTTTGGACATGTCATTTCCACCAGAATATTAAGGGATGCTAATGGAGTCAGCAGAGGAGTCGGCTTTGCCAGGTGAAACCTTTACTGTTTTTTGATTCGTGCACATTTTTTGGCTTTGATCCTTTGCAAATGCTGTCTCTTACGTAACTCTGAAGCCTCATAGCTATGGAAAATGCCGAGCAGCACCTTGTATCAGGTTGTGTGTCTGTTCTTTCCACCAAGCTGAGGAATACCAATGCAGAAAGATGTTCATTTCATTGCTCTAAAAAGTAGTTCATTGTATGTGTGTGTATGTAAATAACAATCGCTAGGAATAGTGAGCTATCGTATCAAGTCTGGATAATAATAAATGTCCTACAGCCAAAAGCATACACTTGGTGAAGAAACTGTTTAAATGTTTACCAAAGATTTCGCAACAGGAAAAAGTAAATTTAGCAGTTGGAAGAGCAAAGGAGAGGAACTATAGCTGAAGAAACGTGGCTTCCTTGAAAGCTGCAGGGAACTCAAGCCTGTGAGAAGAGCTTAAGAAGAAATATTTGCATATAACAAGCCCTGTCAGAATAGTCAGATATTTTAGACAGAATGGGCAACATATTATTACCATGTAGTTCATTATCAGTACAGATAGACAAGTTTCCATGTTTACTGTCAGGGAATATTTACATGGTATCTCTTCAACTTGAAACATTCTTAAATCAAATAGTTTTCTTTTGAAAAGCCAATGAATAGAGAGCTATATATAGAAAGGTATTGAAAAAGCGAAGAAGAGAAATTTGCAATTGTGCTGTAAATCAGTCTTCTGCTTCAAAAGAACAGGAAAAAAAAATCCCAAATCATTGTTTCTACAGAATATTCATAACGCTGTGCTTTGTAGAAGAGGTGAAATGACTTAGTCATCTTGTGAATTTCTTTGAAATATACCATATCTTGATATATCATGGCACTTCTGTCGGCATCATAACACCACTGAGCGAAATCAGGTGCTGTATGATAAAAAGGTAGCTTGCAAGATAAGTGACATTGTAGTGTTACCCTTGTCCTTGATGTGAAAGATCATCATGCGCTAAGAATGTTAAGATAATATTGTCTGAATTCAAATGGAAAAAAGGCAAAACGTTTAGGCTGAAAGATGACACACTGTTCCTTAGGATTTCTTGCAGATAATAACGTGAATTTTTCTAGCTCACTAATTATAGATTAGTGTAACTCATGGATAAATTTGCATTTTAAAAAATAGACTTTGTTTGTGGAAATGTATTTAATTATGTAACATATTTCAAGAAACCTTTAGTGATCTAACATGAAGGTTGTGTACTGCACCATGCAAATGACAGAGGGGTAAAATGTTTGCTCCATCGAAGTATACAGCAGATCTCCCATTGACTTGAATAAGGCCAGAGTTAATCCAGGAATTTAGAACTGCAGTTGAATGCTGATTCTTGTCTTTGCAGAATTATCAAGACAAGCTTTAATTACATGACCACCTGACCTTCTTTTTGTAATAAAGTGCTATTCGGTATCTTTTACCTGCATGTCAATCCAAATAGATGAATTTGTTTAGCTTTACTTGTAGTCATGAAAGTTTCGTTCTAGTTTACCTACAGTGTGAGAACACGCTGAGCAGGTATAAATACAGTCCAGCTAGGGGATGGCAGCTGTATTTCAGTCCAGATAAGATTTCAGAAGTTCACATCAGCAACCCGTGTGGTGATCCTGGCTATTATACCTTCTGACCTGGGGCCTTTTATCACAGTATGTCTTGCCTGCTTGTGGAAATGCCCCATGCTGTTTAGCATAGCTCTTAACCAAGTTACAAAAGCACAGGACAAAAAGTTAACTTTGCATACACTAAAATGAAGCAGCATCCAGCAATTTTGAAATTTGATATTGCAAAGTTATTAATTAAGCTCTGTGATGATTAAAAATCACTTTGTGATTCTGCCCAATTATGTGAATAGTCAATCTCAAAATAAGTATATTCAAAAAGCAATCGGAAGTGAAGACTTATGGTAGACAGCTATTGTCAGATTTTCCTCCTAAATGGGTATGATTAGCAGTTTCACAGTACTGCAGGTGGCTACTTAATCATTTATAACCCCAGTAACTTCAAATGTTCTTGGGTCAAAATTATCTTGAGTAGTGTCTAGCCACATTAGAGTTCAGCGTTTTTTTAAAGTATGCGCGTACAAAGCTAGCTCTCTTTTTTAAGCTGTGAAAATATTTCCTCTCTTTTGCGTCCCTCAAAAGCAACTGAACAGATTTTCCCAAAACTTTCCAGAGCATTTCACTGTGGCTTGAACCCAATTGTGCCTAGGTACGCCCCAGGGGAGATTTTGGGGAGGAGAATTATGAGCAAGGGGCCGGGGAAGGGAAGCTTTAGACTCCAACTGTGGCTCTACAGAAGTCCATCCAGTTGAAAGGGAATTGCCGTAACCTCTGGATACCCACCTCTGCCTCGCCCCTTGCCTGTGCTTTGTACTTCAAAGCTGGTGCTACCTGGCTCCAGGCTCTCTGTGGGAGCTGGCGTTCTGCAGGGCTCCTGTTGCTGTTGTCTTTTGGCAGCATGGGTTTCTGCTGACACCGGCAAGCAGAAGCTGGGACTAAACACAGCCTATCGTATAGCAGAGAGAGAAATTAGGAGGAGGAGGAGGGGGAAGAAATACTTACTAGAAGTGAGGAATTGGAAAAAGGAGACAGTGCGGATGAGAAGCTTTGAGTTCAGCCTGTCATAAGATTGCATGTCGAAAGAGGGAATGACGCAGTTTTGCTCTCACACAGGGTTTCATCCTAAGACTTAAAATTGTAGGTGTTTCTCTTAAATCCCTGTTGCTGAGAGTCATCTAATGACTTCAGCATCTGATCTTTCATTTAAAAAGTGTAAGTGGATTCCTCAGAGCTTAGAATAAAAGCATAGTCCTTCATCCTCAAAAAAAAAAAAAAAAGGCAAAGGAAAAAAAGCCACAGAAACTGGATTTGAAGACTTTTTTCAAAATATAATTTTAAAGCTGATTTCTTATGATTTGAGTTTTGCAAGCAGGACATTACCAGTGTTGTGGGTGAGAGTAAAAAGCAGATCAGAGGTAGTGAGTAAGTGAGAAGGTCTTCAAGGGAGGCTGGAATTACTCGGTAGGAGAAGGTACTGAGAGCATGAAGGGAAATATTTAACTTCATCGTGGAGATGCGTTGTCACTTATGAAGAGGTAACTGTATGTGCTGGAAGAACCTGGCTTTCCACAGGCCCGTAAAGGGTGAGTTCCAGATGTTAAGTTGGGAGAAGGTAAAGAAGTAACGCAATCAAAGTGGAGCCAAAGCAGCTGTGCTGTTTTGCTAAACGAAAGGGAGATATTTAGAGGGAGATATCTGAGGATCACTGATGATGCTACTTTGGAGGCAAAGAAGTGTCAGAAGTACCAGGGAACAGAGAACATCCAGGCAGTTCAAGGATGCATTTGTGAAGAGGGGAAATGCTTTGTTCTTCCTTAATCAAGGGTTTAATTGAAGGGAGTTGAAAAGGTGCTATAAATTCAGCTTGAGCAAATCCATCATCTGGGACAGCAGTGCAGGCTAAGATACTATGAGGATCATTCCTACTTTCAGTCGAAAGAATGATCTGTCACATCCTACATCTTACACAGGAAATCACTTTATAATTGGATATCTCAGATGAAACTGGAAATCGCAAACCTGCCCCAAAGACTTTGTGTGATACCTGTAAAATATTCCAATGCCTGTGGTGATAAATTTCCATTGAAAGGCTGCCCTGGAAGGGGCTCACAGCATCACAGCAGGGTGCTGGGGAGGTCTGTGGGAGAATGTATCTCTGAGACCCTCATATTTCCATCTGGCGTTGCAATCTGGACCAAATTTTGGTAGACTCAGTACATTCCTAAGAAAATTCCCAGGCATGGAGCTGCACTTTCAGGGAGAAGCAAACTCCAGAGAGGGACAGGTGGGGCAGGATCCCAGGACAAATACCAGTGGGACTCCATAGCATGAAAATGGATATGAAGCCCTTAAAGGTGAAGAGGGAGGAATAAGAAAAGTTAGGAGCCATCAGATAATTTCGCTGAGCAATTTTCATAATCCAAGCCCGAGGTACTGTGAGTTTAATTGAAGAACTCCTTGGGACATGAAAAAGGGGGCAAGGAGGCATTGGGATATACCCTGGGGAGTGACTTACTGATAGCACTGAATCAATGAAATAAAAATTGCATTTTATAGCCCCACAGTAAAATACCATTCAAGTATTATTTAAGTATCCTCCCTATGGAGATAGTAATATTAATAATACCATACATACGTGTACCACACTGAGCTGAAAAGTGGAGCAAGTGTTTTATAGGTCCTTTTAAATGATAAAGTGCAAAGAAAGAGTTAGAAACCACTAACTTTTTTATTTTGTTTGCTGTCTTGTAACTTAAAACGACCTTGCAAGATTCACCCCCTGAGCGACATTTTACAACGAAGTCATAAGCCTCTGAAAACAGAAATTTATGATGGAAATGCTGACAGTCAGACAGTCAAGTATTGCACTGCTGGCGGGCACCAGTATAATACTTAACCTGAGACTGTGAAGACAGTAGCATAAATCAGCCTGGGTCTAGGTGGAAATGACTGTGTGTTCATACTATTCTTTTCCAGTAACATGAGAAAATTTGTCCAACACAAACTGTCATAAAAGAATGTTATGATTCTGTTCCCAGCAAACGACCAAAGTCAAGAGATTCTCAATTAGCTGCTTCTGTCATCTCAGAGCAAAAGGATATAGCAAGGACATACTTCCATCCCTTTGTGACAGAGCTGGGGGGTCTGTAGTGGGACATTTACCCGTTCTGTTGTTGGGAGTTTGGGCTTCATCCTTGTCTTTTCCCTACCTTGTTCTTCTGGAAGACCTTTCAACGGGATGCTTTTCTCTGCCTCCATATGTTTCTTATTAAACTTATCTCCTGCTTGTCTGTGTTTTACATGTCTTAAATTTAGTCTTTGGAAACAGTATTTGTCTCAGCAACTGAAAGGGAGCAACAGAAAATGGGAAACAAGATTTTGAGCCCCCACAGGATCATTATTCTATTTATAGAAGTTTTGCATGGATTTTAGTAGACATGGATGTGCTCTGGTTTCCACTGAGGCAACACGAGAGTGCCAAGCCTTTAATTTGTATGTTCTTTTCCTCAAAGGAAGCTGTGCATCTTTCAGGGTTTTTCAGGATAACGTAGGTGTCATTTAGTTATATTGGATTTCTTCTGAAACAAAGAGATTTCTCTATGGAAAGCACTGTAGCTCTGTGCAGAGATATTCACTCAGGCAGCTCAAAACAGTCACCTTGGCATAATGGGTTGTACTGTGAGGTGTAGTATGGACAATACGGACAATATGGACAATATTGCCAGGGAATAGGAGCCTATTCTGGCCTCACTGGCGTGGCTTCTACAGATTTTGTATATTCATCTGAGATAGTAAACAACCTCCTGTTGCTCATGCAAACAGGACTGAACATGAAGAATATACAGGCAAGGCACGTCGGGAAAAGATACAATTTATGAGCGATGAGGAGAATTTGTCAAAATTTGTCTAGGCTGTAAATGACAAAGGGAACAGTTTTTCCAGCATAAAATGGATTCAAACCAAAACACACAAACATCTTGAAGCAATCTCTTACCAGATGAAAAGTTAGGGACATAAGATACCTAAGTCAGTTACAAGAGAGAAGAAAATTACAGGTTGCAGTCATATCAGGGTCTTAGAATGCCTGGAATGAATTTAGCAAAATAAATTAAAGAAATTAGTGAACATGTTGCCATAGAAGGATGAAGAGTAGAACATAAGGAGGTGCTAAGAAACGTCATACTTTTCAAACCTATCTTGTAGCTATAGAGTATTTAAGACCTGCAGATCATTTTCCCTGACCTCTTTTATATCACGGGCAGTTGAAGTACTCCCGATTACCTAATATTGAGATAATACTTGTCTTTTGCTAAAATACAACTTTCAGAAGTGATTTGAAGACATCAACCAGAAAAAAAAAGCCACCTCTTTTCTATCTAATGCATGCCAGTGGATCATCTTCCTTGCAGTTAAATGTTTCTGCCTAATTTCTCTTTCAAGTTTATCTGGTTCTTGTCACAACTCCATTATGTATTCTAACTAGGGCCGCAGTTCTTTGGACTCCTCCAGTGTATAATATTGCTACTACCTACCTACTTCTATCTTTGCAAAATGCCTTAAATAGTAAAGAAACATTGCCCCCCACAATTTATTATTCCTGCTTCTATAAATATAAGAACAATATTTATATGCTTATCATAACATAAATATGGTAGTAACAATTTAATCTTTAAATATTTACTCTGGATATGAAAAAATATAGTCCTGATTCTCATTTACATTATTATTATTAAGTAAAGTGACTATAGGGTATATGTAATCCAAACCCACATTTTACCACTAACTAGTAATTACATGGTACTGAATATTTCTCATGTAATAATTATGTAATCATCATGTTATTCCTTGTATATAAATTTTATTAAGTTGTTTCTCGACACTGCATCAATCTTTATAATAAGCATGTGTACGAGCTTTAGTTTTAAAAAAAAATAATCCTTTTCCTTTTTTTGTTCATGGTAAACGTTCCCTATTACTTGTAACAACACATAATGACTACTTTGGAGCCACTATGGTCTATAGAGAGAGTAATACACATTTTTTAAATGATATAAAATAAATACTTAACAGCAAGACATGAACATGAAATTATTTGGTTGTGATACTTGCTCAAGCACTCCCAGTTTTGTTGTTCTTCTACTAATCATATTGAAAGATCTTAAATTTATGAACTATGGCTAGGAAAAAAAATCATAAAAACAGTTTTCCTTTTCAGATTATTTTAAATTCACTTCCTTTCCAATTAAATAGAATACAGATAGTCTAGTTACTCGTATTGTATTTGGGAACTTTACAACTTAGTTTCCAGAACCTGGAGATACATAGGCACAGGTGAAAATAAATTCCCATAGTTTTGTTAGTTTCTTTGTTTTAGATCATTATCTAAAATCATAGAATCATTTAGGTTGGAAAAAACCTTTAAGATCATCAAGCCCAACCGTTAACCTAGCACTGCCAGTCCACCACTAAACCATGTCCTTAAGCACCACGTCTACCCGTCTTTTAAATATCTCCGGGGATGGAGACTCAACCACTTCCCTGGGCAGCCTGTTCCAGTGCCTGACTACCCTTTTGGTGAAGAAGTTTTTCCTAATATCCAACCTAAACTTCCCCTGGTGCAGCTTGAGACCATTTCCGCTTGTCCTATCGCTTGTTATTTGGGAGAAGAGACTGACGCCCACCTCACTACAACCTCCTTTCAGGTAGTTGTAGAGAGCGATAAGGTCTCCCCTCAGCATCCTCTTCTCCAGACCAAACAACCCCAGTTCCCTCACCTGCTCCTCACAGGACTTGTGCTCTAGACACCAGCTTCATTGCCCTTCTTTGGACACGCTCCAGCACCTCAATGTCTTTCCGGTAGTGAGGGACTCAAAACTGAACACAGTATTCGAGGTGCGGCCTCACCAGTGCCGAGTTCAGGGGGACGATCACCTCCCTGGTCCTGCTGGCCACACTACTTCTGATACCGTACCTTTAAAAATACTATAAGAATCTGACCTATGGCTTTGATAATTTTTTTTCTGCAGTGCATTTCCTGATTCAAAATAATACTCAGATGCATTATAGTTATCTCCAAATTGCATTTAAACATAAATTATTATCTGAGATCCTCTTAGGATCAGCACCAAAAACATACTGTTGAAGGGAATTTGAAAATGATACTTTGTGAATGATCTGATCAGAACCAAATTTCTATTACCGTGTGAAGCTGATGTCCTCCCCTTTCCAGCAGGAGAGTTGAATATCTGTATCTTTCAATAGAAGGTTTTGAAGCATCTAAGATCTTTATATTTTCTCCAGAATATTATCATTTGCCACGTTTTTGTTCTATCAATTATGAAAAAAAACCCAACACTAAAAAAATGGATTTAAGAGTGCTCTTCCCCCAAGTTTACCTGTGCTCCAGTGACATTCTTTTGTAGAAAACCTGTCCCCTGGAGGCTAACTTTTAACATGTAACATTCCTGTTAATGATATTTTTATTAAATACCGGTCTCAATCAATGTTCTGAAACATTTCTATCTTAGACAAGAAGAATAAATTCATGACAAAAAGCCATCTCCCCCGCGTTTCCAAACACATTCCATACAATGTATACAATCTATACAATTCTATTCTATACAATAGAATACATTCTATACAATAGAGGAGTGCCACAGCTTTTTGAAGAAAAAGTAGGTAGAATTTATTAGTGTGGACCTAAGAAAAGCATGTTATTATTGTGCCTCTTCCCAGATATGGCTAGTCTTTATGGCTAAAACAAGTAAGAAGAGAAAGAGGAATGTCTGAATCGATGGTGGTAGATGCCTCATCCTTGGAAACATTCAAGGCCAGGCTGGATGGGGCTCTGAGCAACCTGATCTAGTTGTCGATGTCCCTGCCAATTGCCGGGGGGACGGACTAGATGACCTTTAAAGGTCCCTTCCATCCCAAAGCATTCTGTGATTCTATGATGTCTGCAGATAGGTTCAGCTTATGGGTAGGTGCTCACCATAGGAATTGCCACCCAAGTGGTTGCTGTTGATCAGAGTTTTAACTAAACTGAAACTGGGGTCCTGTGATGGTAAGTATCCGCCAATTTTAGTAATATATCTGGTTGCTCTGCACCCCAAATTCTCAGTCAGTCAGTGAGCTAACCAGCCTGAAGAAGACAATTTGAAAGGGTTATTTCTAAAACAACCAGGTATTGCGGACAAGTGAAAATTAGAATTCCTACCTAGGTGGCCCTGGGATAGATGCAGGCCTGATTAGTTAGCGGCTGCTGGGCCTGCCTCGGCATGGCCGGGAGGAAGGTCTGCCCCACAGGCAGGCGTTGCAGAAAGCACGCGGGGACTCAGGTAGGGGAGGCGAGGGATGGGTGCAGTTGTTACTCAGCAACACAGCTGAAGGGAACGTGTATAGACGGCTTTGTCTATTGTGCTGCCTTTTCAAACTGAGTCAATAATACCAGCGTCGGTTTCAAGCGAAGCGTGTGCCAGATTACAGATAGCTAGCAATGGCATTTGAGAGCTGTTAATTGTGAAACTTGAGAAGAAAATGTGCACATTCTTTTTCAGAGTGCTATTCGAATGATGGCCTTTTTATCCCAGAACACTGTGGGTTTCACTTTTATTCTCTTCCCACATAAAATGCATGAAGTGCGCTGAGTCTCTTTCACTTGGCAGCTTATATATTGCATTCTTTGCAGGGACTGCTTTGGCTTGTTAAAATGTACCCCATGTATTAAAATGAAATTGTCACTGCTGTGTGGTGCAACATAACATGGTTTGACACTAAGCGCCTGCAGCTACAGAAAACAGACTTTTATTGCATTTATTCTTTCAGAGACAAGAGTCTCTAAAGGCTCAGTGCAGACATTCGCTTAGTTAAATCTGAATGAAGCCAAAGTGAACAATCTAAGTTGCTGTCTTTGTGCTTGTAGAAGTGGCCCAGCCCACACGATATGCAGTGATACAACCTGGAAGGAACAATTTTTAATGATTCCACCTGAAACAAATTGACAAAAGACTTTGACTTGCACAGAGAATTAATCAGGCAATCACGATTTTTTTTTAATTTCGTCTTTTTTTTTCTTTTTTTTTTTCTTTTTTTTTTTTTTGCTGATGGCAGGGTGGTCCTTAAGACTTTGGCACATTTGTACCCCAGGAAACAAACTGCTGCTCTAAACTCTATGTGAGCCACGCAGAATGCATGTTACTCTTTCCCAAAACCATGTGACAGGAAGGGTGGTGGAAAAATTCATTTTAAAAAGATCTAGACTGGTGAGAAGTAAGCAATATTTATGTCAGTGGAGTTATTTTGCAGAGAGTACCTGGGGGTAAGCACTGGTGTACTGAAGGAGCATTGAACATGGTTTTTAAACACAATTTTTCTAAGAAAAACAAAAGCAGTATGATTTTTCTTTTTGCTTGCTTATTAGCTTTCCATTTCTCTCTTTCCTCTCTTCAAAGTTTCTATGCCCACTCTGTAGCAAAGTCACCTGTTCTCTGGGCTAGTGTGCAGTCGATTTATAAGACCTTAAAGAACGGTGAATTCCCAGATGGGGTATAACCATGGTTTGGGATTTGACTAGTAGCTTTGTATTCTTTACAGTTCCTTCAATAATATATGTACCAGTTCACTGATAATGCCTTAATGTCTCAATGCTTAAAGTTATCTTGAGGTCATGAGATGAGCAGTAAGGCATTTCATCTACCAGTATTACATGTAAATTACTCTCTTCACACAAAATTTGTCTTTATGTTGTAATAGGCATTGTCTTTGGTTTTGCTGTACAATCTGTCTTTGCAGGTTGTTTTTTTAACATTGTAATCCTTAATAATCGTTGCTTATTCCTCTGGGTTCTTATCCAAATCCTGTTGGGTTTTTTTTTTCATGCCATTTGAAGTTATTTTGGATGCACAAGGAATCTAGAAACCCGTCCTTTGCCTTTCTGAGCAGCACGTGAGAGCATAAAGAATGTCCTTGTTCAGGGTGATCCCTGGAGCCAAAAGAGGACTATTCATTGACACTGCTGCGGCTCACACACAGCCGGGAGCGCAGCTGCAGGCTTTGAGGGTGGCAGGTCCTCCTTGCAAGCCACACCGTACCATAATGAGCTCAACCAGTTTCTCTGCAGAAATCAGCAAGAACAGCTTTGAAGATTTCTCTCAGCATCTGTGCTTGTCCTTTTTTTTCTCCTTTTGCTTTTTGTTTTTGCTGACTGAGCACTTTCATAACAGTCTAGTAACACGTATTGCCTCTTCCCCCATCCCACCCTCTTCTCTTTTCCAGAATGGAGTCTACAGAAAAATGTGAAGTAGTAATTCAACATTTTAATGGCAAATATCTGAAAACCCCGCCCGGTCTACCAGGTAAGTCTAGCCATAATTATGAAATTTAAAATTCACCGAAGAGCTTAGAATATAGAAATGCTGGAATTTATGTTGAGAATGGCTTGTATTACTGGCCCTGCTAAGAGGGTGTACGGCTTTCCTGGTTGAAGCCTATCCTTTATGACCCATAACAACTTCTTCCTTGCCCGAGTTAGTATTATTAAAGCATCTCTGTTTGACAGTAGTAAATTCAAGTACGTATAAATATCATGTTGTCTTACTGCATTTTTTTTTCCTTTTTAATGCATATATTATGTGTGTGGGTTTTTTCCAATTAGAGCAAAGGCCACACAAGTAAATGCCAGTGCTTTTCTAACAATGTAGGAATATAACTAGATTAGCAACTGCATTATAGGTTAAAAAATAGCCAGGATTTCATGTTGTAATAGCTTTGTATTCTTTACAGTATTACTAGTTAGTGTTACTAGGTTACTAGTGTTACTAACCGAGGATATTTCAAATATGAAGTGATATTATAGCATTTGTACTTGCCATAACTTAATGGAATCCTGCCATTTTCTGACGGTACCCATAGAATACATTCAGTGGTGTGCCTGTGCCACATCAAAAACCCAGTTCCAGCCAGTATCTTGCTTTTGAAATCCTCAGCTGTCATCTATGTGGTCATCAGCTGTGCAAAGTTTAGTGATCAGTTACCTGATTCTTAGTGCTTGACAAGACCTCCCCAAGGCCACAAATCTGCAAAGATTTCTCCCTCAGATTATTGAAAGAGCTACCTTCAATGAGCAGGAAATCCTTGCAAGAATTGTGTCCTAAGTTATTCTCTTTTTTTTTTTTCTTTTTGATTTCCATTAAACTATTTCCTTTTTTGGGTACTTTCATTAAGTTCCTCCTTATTCATTGCCTGGTTCTTTATGCAGAAGATGCACTAAATACTCTAATTAAAAGAGAGCCATCTGCACAGCTACTGTGTACAGTAATTAAATGCTGCAATGTACATATAAATTTTAGTCAGATCACCTTCATGAAAGAGTATAAAACTTTTAGTACAAGCTGGAAGACTCCATTTTATGGACTTCTTTTTCAAAAGTAGTCACAATTTTTCTCAACACCAGCTAATGAAGTACAGCACCAACTTTTTGAAGTACAACAGACTGGGGCTGCATAGAACAATGGGCAAAGCAACATAGGCAGAGACCTTAAACCTTTGGCATGCCTTTCTGTATGCATACATTGAGTCCCAGTAGTAATCTGTTCAATATCGTAGCAACACCCAATGGAAAGAGTGTGAATAGCAAGGAATCAGTAAGTGCAGCTTCATCATTATAACTCTGCATGCTCCATGGTCACGTTCCCAGTTGTCTCAGAGAGGATACATCTTTTGAGCCAGAAATAAAGCAGAATATTCTTACAGTGTCTGCTTGAGACAAAAAGGCTACATGGTAAAGAATGAAAGCTAGAAGTTGAAAATAATTTTCTTTTTTTTTTTAATTTTTAAATTAGTCAGGAATATACTGGATATTCAACATGAACAGTGTGGGACATCAAAATAGGAGTCTTGATAAGACAGCATGATTACTTATTTTTGTTCTAACAGATATACTAAAATTGTATTTTAATGGTTATAACTTCTGCTGTTTTCTCAATTAAAGGGCATGAACCAGCTCTTAGTTTCCTGAAGAAGGTGTACCTGTGGGAAGATTTTCTACTATGTTTCTCTTGCGATTGTTGTGATCAGATGGCATTTAGTTGCAAGGATGTGCTGGGAAGTGACTGTTTTAAAAGTTCCCATTTACCTGAGTACCATTCAGATGCAGATAACACATAATGCAGCTTGGGGCGAAGCCACTGAACCAGTAACTGGACTCACTCAACTATGCAGTAGATATCTGTAAGATCCCATTTTGTCCTTCATTTTTGGAGGACAGATTTTGTAGCTCCAAACACAGATAATTAGAAATTATTGTAGGGTATTTGATCTACATAAAAGAGAATATTTGTGCCTCGTTATTAGAGTAAGGCTCTCTTCAAATCCATATTTAAAAGATTTTTTGTATTCATTCCTCTTCTTCTTAAGAAGCCAGAGGACAAACATGATCACTTGAGCAGTTGGGTCAATTCAAGTGATACTAGCCACTCATATTCATTTACCTTTGATCCAGTGCGAAAAAACACTCAGTCCTAGTTTCTTCTTCTTGACGTAGTTTCCTGTTAGAGCTTCTACTCAGTTTATACATCTGTGTTATGAACCTGTATTTAAACCTCTCAGCAAAGATAGAAGCGTCTTGCTTTATCCTTCTCCAGGCAGTTGCTTATCTTCCTGCACGGAGGAGGAAGGAAAATCAAGTCTCCTAGTGTACTTGGAAAATCACAGTCAGAGTCTGAAAATTATCCTCCCACCATCTCAGTAATTGGCATAGAAAGAAAATCATCTCTAGTTATTGCTGTGACCTCTTTATAGATTTCAGTTAAAAGATGAGGAACCGGAGAACATTAGCGGAAGTATGCAACACTATCTGTTATTAACCTCTACTGCTCAAAGACATGATCTTACTGCAAGAGAAAATTAATCAATCCTTTTAGGGTTAAATGAAATTGATTTAGGATTTTCAGCTGGATTTCTTTCAGGTCTAGCAGTGAACTGGAAAGGGTTTACATTTTTGTCCACATCTCCTCTGATATTCTAGTTCAGGCTTGCCAGCTAATAGAAGGTTGCATGAGACCCATCAGGAAGGAAATCAGCCTGGCTGCAGGCCATTTTGTACTACCCTGGTTCCTGAGGCAGTGGGATTATGGACCAGACAAACCGTTTTGGCAGCTAGCTTCCATCCATGCTGTCTTCCCTAGTTGTGTTCCTTGAGATGTGATCCTGGTGACATGGTGGGCTGTATGTGTCTGGGAATACCATGTCTGTAGGATAAGATGTTCACATATGGTGGGGGCAGTTGTGCCTGGTTACCAAGTCATGATGGAAGAAGGAATGGAGTAGGTAGCTTCCATGTGATGCTGAACAGCCCATCAGAAAGACTGGGCACCATGGTTCTGGCTTTCACAATGAATAAACCATGAACCATGACTTAGTTATATCCTCCCAAAGAGGCCTCTCAAACATTCATTTGGAATACAGAGCTCTTTCCCAACTAGTGTTTCCTTGGCAAATGAGATGTAAATGTAATTGGATTTATTTTTTTGTTGGAAATAAGATAGAAATTACAGGATAGTCACTGTTGTGTACCTGGATGTTTGAGCCCTGCCAGGAGTCACACGTCAAAACTGACCCAGGCCAACAATATGGCAGGAAAGGGTAAAGCAGTGTTGCGTCTGCAAGGAAAGGAGGGCACACAAGGCACTCCGGAGGCTCTGTATTCTGTATGTTCCCCAGGCAAAAATATATCATTCCTTGTTTGACTTTCTGACTTCAACTACTGTCTGTTGTCTCTTAAAAATTGTAGAGCTGAGCACTTGCAGCTCCAGACCACTCTGCTTCAACCCAGCAAAAATGTAAAGGTTATTTTCTGGCACTTGAAACATTTTACTGGTCAGATATGTAGTGCCTAGGTAAATTGAGCAGTATTGTGTCTATGTTAGTGAATTATTCTCGTTAAGGGTGCTTCTCTGTCCAACTCCTTGGCTTCATTCCATTCCAAAGGGAATTGCTCCACTGTCCTGCTTGCTCAACTAATAAGCATTTCATGATGTTCAGTCTTAGATATACGGTACAAAATAATTGGTTGTCCCATAAATAATTAGTTAATATCTTTGCATTTCTTTCAGACTGAGAAAGTACAGTTGTCTCCAGAAATCTGCAAACTCTCAGTGCTTGGCAGGTTCCATGTGAACTTCATAAATATTCTGAGTAGCTTTGAGTGATTATTTTTTTAGTGGGTTTTTTTGTGTTTGTTTTTGTTTTCCCTTTATCAGCACTGCTTTTCTGAGATAAATAGACCAGGGCCTACTGGGTATATTTTCTTCCTATAGAGAGTGCACCCCACATGAAACTAATTGTGTAGGCCCCGTATTGCCACTCTGAAAGAGAAGTCAACAAATGAATGCATCAGACTACAGCGCTGTATGTCTTCATCAAAATGTGAAGGGCGCTATTAATGATGAAGGTAGCTCACCCTCAGTCTTTCAGTGTTGCATCTCTTTCTGTTGGTGAATAGGGGACTTATGTAATCCTGCTAATCTATCACATTTTGCAATCACTGAATTCAAGTAAAAATTCCTAGCTTTTCTGTCAGTAACAAATTGATTTCTCTTCGGATGGGCAAGCTTAGGGTGCGAGAGTTTTTGTTCAGCTCCCAGTATCCTTGGATGTCTTTTAAAAACTTAATTTTCTCTTTTTGAATAAATGCAAAGACTTAACGAGTTCTTACTTTTCTCTCTAGAATTTCACAGGAACATGCCTCAATTGCAGTAATTATCCTCTGCTGTTACATCCATTATGCTCCCTCACAGCATTTTCTAATTATTATAGTACTTCCTAAATTTCGTTTGCTTTGTAAATACTTTTGATTGTCAGAGGACATTGGGCCAATTTCTGCCTCAAGGAAAAATTCAAGGTAGTGAGATACATGAGTGCTACAATGCATGGTCAAGAATCTTCTTCTTTCATAGTAGCTCTGTGTGGCTGTTATTGCTAATTTTAATGCCAGGTTACAAATATCTGACAAAAAGAAAGGAGAAGGAAGTGCTGTTCTTGTGTAGGTTAAGAACCGCACAAGTAAAAGAGACTGTGGCATTTTGGGACTGACTTTTACTAGAGCAGAAACTCTTAAATAGAAAGAAATTATCTGCAGCAATCCAGATGTATTTGCAAATAACTCATATCTTGCTTTAATCATTATTTGCCACGCATTTTTCTCTTGAAAAGGGCCCTAGCACTGCATTTTTACAGACTCATTTCACCAGAATGAATGGATATTTTCTGCCTCTCTCCTTAGTTTAAATATTTCTCTTAGTTCATCTCTTAGATTCTCCAACTATGGAGAGTAAATTCAAATACTTAATCTTTGCTGCACAGAAGTAGACTTAGAACATGGAATAATGTATTTAGAGTGTTTTCTAGGAGATTGTGGCTAAAATGGCAGCGAGAAAACAGTATTCGAGTTGAGGATTAACTGTGCAATGGATAGCAGCACCATTTTACACTGGTTTTCTTTCTCTCTTAGTGGATGAACAAACGATATCTTGTTTGTCATTAGTGATGCTGTAAATTGTTTTGCTGAATGAATGAACTTCAAATGTTTTGTTTCATAACTTTTTAGCCCCTTTCTCTTAGTTTGGTGCTTTATCTTTTTATTTCATTGTCTCTTCATTTGTATGCACAAAACACTGAAAAACTCTTCCAAAACTATATTCTTGGGGAGTTTACCTCGCTTTGTCAAGGTAAGTAATACATTACTATAAATATCCATGTCTTTCTATCTCACTTTCCATATGTATGTATATATATCTGACATTTTAAACAAGACAAAACAGCAGCCAAAGGTAGAAACTAGATATTGGTTTATAGTTAGCTTAAAACATCTGTTGAGTGCTACAGAGAACTTAAACAGAATCAAGGACATTCTGCTAGGTTTGGTACTGGTAATATTTGGTGGAGCTAGTTTAAAAATGGTTTTTTCTTTTACATATTGTTATCCTCAGAAATGATCTTTATTCAAAAAACCAAGATTTCCTCACTTGTATCCTCAGTTCCTTTAACGTATATGATGTTAATGTTATCTGAATCTTTTATATTGTCTACCTTCTAAGAATTCAGTTTTGTAAATATTTTCATTGTTATCTGCTGACTGCAGTACATAAATCCTTCCCTACTGTATCAGAAAATACGATCCATGTAAAGACCTTTGTAAAAAATAACTGTTTAACAAATTTTCTATTTCTTTATCCTGTTTCCAATTCCTGGCTGTCGCTTTTTATGGAATCGCTGTTATCTTTTGCTTTCTGTGCTCCACGAATGCAGGTGCTCAGCTCATTCTTAGCAGAAATTTTTTACATCTCAAACCTTCTAAACATCCTTCTAACTTCTGTCAGTTCCCAGCCTCCATTTTTGACAGACAGTTAAAATCTTTAATTCCTTCTGTTACTGTCCTGCCTGAGTCCTGGTGGTGACCATGAGGCCAGTGTAACTCCTCCTGCTTTGGACCACGGGTGCTTCCCACATCCTCAGCAGTGTGCAGACAGCAGTCCCCAGCTCAGGTCTCTCTGCCAAACTGCTCAGTGTAGAACGGGCTCTGTGGACCCGTTGCCTGGGTCGTGTTGGATGTTAGGAGGTGCCTCGGTGGTATACGCAGCTGTCAGAAGAGAGTGTCCCTAGGGAAATAGAGTTGCATTCTTTGGACATCACAAAATGGTTAAGATCACATAGACTTTGCAGGAGAAGGCCATAAAGATTGACTTTCTAACCAAGAAACTACAGGATGGGTACTGAATTAGTAGAAAATACAAAACCTTTTGCTTCAAAAGCAGTTCCCAGGTTATGTCTCTGTGGCTTTGTTTTGTGGCTGATGCAGGTTTCTGTGCTGTGGGCAGCCTCGTCAGAGCTGCATGTTCTGCTCTCCCTTTTGGAGCCGTGGCTGTCACACACCACCAGGAGTGGAGCAGAGGCTCCTGGCTTTGCCCCACTTCTGGTACTCGGCCAAGTATTGCTTGTAGTTAATCCAGCCTGCACCGAGTCTTCAGCCATAGATCTCCAATAGGTTGTGGTTTCAACTGAAATCAAGTCTGACTTTAAAAAGTCAGACGATACTTGTGTTGCTTCCTGGCATTCTTGAGAATTTCAAATGTGAAGTGTGTCCTTTTTGATCACCGAACAATACAGGTTTTTCCATCTTTAGCTCCTTTTTTTTTTTTTTCTCCAGAATTATGTTTATGTAACCTTCAGTTGTCCTTGCTGTGCTGACATTTGTGTAGGCGCTTCTGGTTTCATAGCACACATTCCATGTCTTGCTGCAAAGATCCATTCCAAATTTTCTAGATTTCTTGGAATTTGAAGATTGTTTATTCTTTAAAGATAAGGGATACTTTCTAGGAAAAAAGAATTTCCCCTGTCTACTGAAGACTTGATCTCATTTCCATTTAGCTCAAACAAAGACTCCCTTTAACTAGCAGGATACAGAATGAGATGTTTACCCAGTAAACCCCAGTAGCTGATATACACTTATTTCTTGGAGGAGCATGAGTTGGGTTAATTTGTATTTCAGATATTAGGATGTGTGTATCAGTGCTAAATCACATAGTTTGGGCTCTTCAGGGAATTTGTGTGAGAGAAGACAGAGTGCTGACGTTGTCTAAGGCCTGCTTTTCCAGAAATAGATAGTGATGGGAAATGGTCTCAAAGATCTGAGGTGCTAAATATTCATGTCTGTTTTATTTGAGCTTGTACTGTTCTGTAAGTTCTTCGGAAAAGAACCATATCTTTTTGTATTCTAAATAACCGTATTATGAAATACTGACTTTTGTAATCTGGCTTTATTATTAATGAGAAATTATTTCACAGATTTTTTTATTACTTTGTAACTGGAAGTAATAAAAAACGCATAAGATCAGTTTGTTTGTGGTATTGCAGTAATTCAGGTTGTGATGTATAAAACAGCATTACTGCAGTTTGGATTAAGATCTTTCACTTGGTTTGTAAGATTGAAGTTAGAGAACAATACGGCATATAAATGAGAAAAGATCATTCCTTGTTTCTTTCTGTCGCAGTATCACCTGTCATATCTTTCCTAAGATTTCCAGAAGTCTGCAGCATAAATGGAGAATTGCATTCCTTTCTCATTCGTAATATCTAGGGGTAATGAACTGTGTCACAGTTTATCTAAACTAATTTTAATATATACATTTTTTTTCTTTTAACTCAAAGTGCGTTTTTGCTTTGAAGAGTGACTTTGTAAATCTTCTAATTCAACATATCCATTCCCTTTATATGCAAAGGCAGATGTATTTGCTTATGAACAAAAAAGCCTCTTCTATATGTGACTGCTGCATAGCCAGCACAGCTGAGAGCACGTGCACTGAATTCTGTCGTGCCTCATACATCAGCAGGCGAAGTGTCGACAAGTTTCTGGTCCAGGGACAGTGCGGTTCCTTGGATGCGCTTGTAAAATCCAAGACGAGACAGACAAGTTGCGCAGGTGTTATGGCAGGCAAAATTTATGAGCCAGAAAGATTCACAGCTTGAATTTCAGATTGTTCAGGTCTAAAGGGCTGGCAATTTAAAACAAAGCAAAACAAACAAACAAAAACATGCAAATCAGAGCATGAAGCAATGTGGAACATTGTAAAGTCATTTGTACATCATTCAGATTTCAGGCAGGAATTCTGCTTTTGCATCAACTGTGGCCAGCAGTGGCACAACTCCTCCTGTTTCTTCCTCTCCTGCATTACTTTATTAGTCCCTTCAGGACACTTTAAATGATGGAGTACATCTGCTTTGCAGGCCCTACTGCTGCAGTATGGTGTTGTCACACCTGAGCCAGCTAGTTTAAAACTCATTTAAAAAGCTAACTTGAGCAAGAGTATCAATCTAGCTGAGCACAGACTAACCACTTGAGTTCATGGTGTGTTATGCTCAATAATATCCAGCAAGCAGTTTACATGGTCTTTTTTTTTTTTTTAAGCAAAGGGAATTGTTTCCCTTTCAGCTCTTTCATAGGAAAATTCTTCCTTTCCTCCTCCTTCCTCCCTCCCTCACACTTTTCCGCTTGCTTTCACATTAAACATTTTTAAATTCAAAGTATAGAGAGGTTTAAGTCAGAAGTTTCAGTCTGAACCTTTGCCCCATAAATTCAAGCTAACCTGAACAAAGAAGCTTTATTGAAGCTTAACAATGTACAAATAGATACTTTTTGACACACTCCTTTGGACATCCATATTTCAGCCAGAAGTGGAGGCATCTGGAACTGGCCTTTTCAGATATCCCAATAAAATTGGAGCATTGATTTTTCACACATTTTGGAACGCCGCTGTAAATCAGTAAGTGTCCAGGTGACGTGCGCCTGGTCCGTGCTGCCTGCAGGGCTCAACAGGGACACGGCAGCTGCTGCCTTTGAGCACGCTTGGGTGGCAGACAGCCTTACGGTGGGTTTGCTCCATCAGGGCTGGTATGGAGGGTTTTCTCCAAATGCATTTTTACTGGCAGAGCTTGCGAAGAATTAGGTGGCTTGAAAGAGAGGATATGTATCTGAACTTCTGAGTGTTTTTGTGAACAGAAGTCAGCCTGCAGGTGCTCGGTGTGTCCTTAAGCATTTTAGGAGAACTTTGGTGCTGGTGCTTTTAGGAAGGACTGTGTAGCGAGGAAGGGAGTGTAATGAGAGAGGGAAGGCGCATATAATGAGAAAGGAGTATACGGGGCCTGTCCTCCCTTCCTGGTCTTGCCTTTCTGCCACTTTTGTTCCCTCCCTCCCTCCAAAAGTAAACCTTTCCCTGCCACCAGAGGAGCATTGAGAGCTCTTCTGCGAGGCTCCTCCCTGAGAGCGTGAAGTGGCATGAAGTGTCTGAAGTAGCGTGTGAAGATCGTTCCCTTTGTGATTCATCCAGGTAAAATAAGATGAACGGTATCACAACAGCAGTTTCCATATGTTTTGAATACCAGGAGCCTCTTGCGTAATTGAAGTCTCTCTCTCCCCATTCTCCTTCTCAAATGGTACTGCATAACAGAGAAAAAGCAATTCAGCCTGAAAGCACTGGGAAAGCAGGACGCTAACATTTTATTTGATTTTTTTTTTTTTTTGTCACAACAACAATGTCATTATGCTGGTCAGCAGTCCTTAGCAGCTGTAAAAGCCCCATTTCTTGGCCATTTCTGTTAGTCTTTCTTGTTTGAATGGCAGCATTTGATCACAAGATCATAGAGAGGTCTTTCCCACCAAGTTCAATCACAAGAACTTGAAAGAGGGGCAAAATAGCCTACCATTTTACTAGGACTGCCTTAGTGTCTATGATGTGTCTGCAATTTACCTTCTACAATGTAAGAGACATCAAGAGGGAGGGGAAAGGTGCTGGATGTCTGATTCTACATTTATCCTTTTTTTAAAGCTCATTAAAACAGCATTTTATATGTAGCATTTCACCTACCACCCTGTATATAATCCTTGAGTATATTCCAGGATTGCTGCTGTTCAGCAAAGAAAAATGAGAGAAGAGGGGGAAGGAGTAATTTAACTTTTTGATTGCACAGATATGGTATGAGAAAATACTTTTCAAAGGCCAAGTTTTACAAGCCTTACTTTACATAAGACTTTCCATTTAAAAAAATGCAAATTTTAAGTAAAAAAAAAAAAACAACACTAACAAAAGATGTTCCAATTGTCATGGGTGGCTCTTCAGTTACAGTATTACATTACTGAATACAATCAGCATCTTCCTCAATTAGATTACTGATTACACTGTGAATTCACTGTTTCTGAGCCTTTTTTTCCTCTGGCTTTTTCCTTCCCTTTCCCTTTCCCTTTCCCTGTCCCTTTCCCTTTCCCTGTCCCTTTCCCTTTCCCTTTCCCTGTCCCTTTCTTACCTTCCCTCCTTTTCCCTTTTCCTTTTTCCCTTTTCCCCACTTCCCCTTCCATTCCCCTCCTTCTCTCCCCCCCTACTTCAGTAAATACCATAACTTTGTGATTGAGTGTAAAGTTTTGTAGTTCAGAACTGTCACTATAAAGTTTTGAAGTATATATTCAAATTAAGAAAATATGACCCAGCAGCCTACTGGCTGTATTGTTGTCTGGATTTCCCCCTCCAAGCTCACCCACTGTAACAGCACCATGAGTGAGCACCTGCCCTCCAAAGCGCTCTCCTTCAAGAAATTCTCCATCAGCTCAGTTTTACATTACAGTGTAATGAATGCCTTAGCATTTGGGATTTTCAAAAGAAGCCTGGTAGCATAGGAGTAAATGCATTGTGAGAGTCTGTCTTTCACTGATGCAGGAGTTGATGTCATTGGTTATTTTCATCTCTAATTTATCATATTTCAGACTAGCCCCAAGGGTGGCTCTAATAGAAACCAGGGAAAAGTGAGCTGGATTCTCTAGAAGCAGAGAGTATTCTCCCTGTGCGTGAGCGGCAGCGCTAAGAAACTTGCCTTTGCCTTAGGAGGCTGTGATTCCAGCAGGCATGGTGTGTGGTGGATGCAAGTTCAGGTTAAGCAGTTTTTCCTTTTCCGTGGGAGTTATCTGTGTTTCAGCATACCGCATATAATGTAAGAAAGAATAGTCATTAAAAATCCTAAGTGCAGTTTTTCGTGATTGAGGTGTTGGTCGGCAGTTTGTCATTTATGTAAGTATATGTTTTCTCTGCCTGTAGTTTCAACCAAATACAGTCCTTTTGTGCATCTCATGACCCAGGTTGCTGGTTTTAGCATTGGGTACTAGGCATTTCATCCAAAGTGGGATTTAATTTCAGTACTAAGAAGATAAAAGATGTAGATGGGACAGTAATAGTTCAATATCGAAAATAGTGAAGATATTGGAGTATGTCTAAGTTTAAAATTAAAGTTTTTTCCCAAGATGTTGCTTGTTTGCTGGCTTTGGAAAAGTAAAAAATGTTCAGCACCCCTAAAAATGTACATAATGAGAGGACTGGCTCAGGATTCTTCTCTTCTGACCATTTTGTGTGATCTTTGATTCCAGAAGGTATTTCTGGATGTCAGAGTAGTGACATACAGGAGGCTTATTTTGTAAGTAGGCTCCATGCTACTCCTCCGGTATCTGTTGCTAATTTAACATCCTTGGCATTTTTTTAAGTAGTTTGAGTGAGAGGTACGTCATTTCCATTTAATTGCATGGATACTTAGGTATTGAAGTCTTTTAGGCTTAATTGAAACTATTGACCATTAATCAACATTAATATAACCAAGTGTATGAAAATTCATAGATGGAGCCAGACTGTCAGACCTGGGAAATAAAACTGGTTCTTTATCCAACAAAAGCGACTTGGAAGCTGAAAGCTTCTATTTGTCACACAAGAAAGATCAGCTCAGGATCAGGAAAAAGATCCACCCTTCCTTTAAGCTGAGAATTTCAAAAAGATGCTAATTACATTGATTTTGATAGTGGGTTTTGTTCAGCAGATGTTTTTCTCCTAGGAAATACATGAGGACCACCAACATCCTTCAAACAGACCCCAAAAAAAGAGCAGTTGCCACATAATGGTTTTCAGTCACCACTGGCGGGTCTGAATCAATGGCTAATTTGTTATCTCATTACCATTTCTCATGCATCAGATCCTGTACCTAGCAGTGAACATGAAAACCTTTCCGCCTGATTGCTGCACATCTTCTAATAACAAACACAAACTTAATTCTATTTATTTTAATGTTCCTAACCTTCTGCAGGGGAGGAGCAATACAGGCAGAGACTAGCGATAACTGCTGTGCAAAATTGCCATTGTAATCTAGCCCTTTTTCAGGAACACCATGAATCCCAAGCAGTCCAGTCTCAATCTGAAACATGTAATAGAGCCCTAAGTAGCCATCGTGAAAGGCTTTAGCCAGCAAAAGTGCATTTAATAAAATTAAATGTGACTGTCAGAACTTACAAATGCTAGTTAAGAAATCCAAATAACGCAGATATCTAACACAGCTGACGGATTCCAGCTGTGAGTCTATGGTTTATGTACACCATCTGAGGGGGATGTGGCAGAGGAAGATCAGTCAAGGGAAGAGATGACACCAGGTTAATTAGGAAGTCAGTTCTTCCACCAGACCCATGAGCAGACAGATCTTTTTTAGGTACCACAGCGGAAACTCCGCAGTGCATGCTTTCTGTGAGAGAGCTGCAGCTGTTAGAAATACTGTAGATTTGCTCTTTGTTTTAATCCTCATTTTGTTACTTTTTTAGTGTTTCTTAATGGGCTACTTTCTTGGTAAGAACAAGCTTAACCTGCATGAGCAACTACTTGAAGAACAACTGACTGCATCTCACTTCCTTGCTGCTGAGCACTTTCGAAGAGTACCTTGATTAATAAAATGGCTATCCATCACTCTTTCGTGTTCCCAGCAGGCTTAGTGCAGTGTGTCTTCCCTGCAGCTAGCGTTGCCTTGCTGTCACCGTCTCTTTTATGCCAGCATTTCAAAAATGTCCTCCATGGGTTTTGAGCAGCCTCAGCTGCACTGAACTTCGTGTAAACACAGTCCTGCATCTGCATGTCCTGTGCCTGCAGCACTGGATCAGACGCCGTCTGCATCTTGTCACTTATCCGCTCCTGAAGGAAGGGTTTTGCTGGCTGATGACACGGCACAGATTCCTCCACTCATGGTAGGCAGACTGGGTGCCAATGGCTTGGACCTAGAGCCGACTCGCTGCTGTCCTTTTCTCAATGCAGAGTCAGAATTGCTTAATGTTTTACGTTGTGACAGATTAGACAGGAGAAACCTTCTGTCATCCGATAACCCCGTTTGATAACAAGTTTGTATCATTGGAGCTAAATCCGTATGACAGCTACTCGTCTTGCTTTGTCTGTTTTGCTTGGGCTTTTTGAGCTCTGATATGTGTGAAAGATGTTGACTGAATATGCCTTGCATTGTTGATTTTTGTAGATGAAGATACAGCCTACCAATCTGGGAAAACTTGAGTTGTGGTCCCACCTGTCATGCCAGAATTGTTGGCAAGCCCATTTTTCATCAAAGCAGATTCTCATAGGATTGTGTGTGTGTGTATAAATATACATATATATATATATATATATGTTTGGGGTTTTTTTCCCCCCTGAAATGTCATTGATGACCTTGATTGAGAAGGGTTTCTTAGCACATACTTAAATAACCCTTACTCAAATTTTAAGAACATGCTTGATTTTTGTCCTGAACAGCAGTGGTCACCCAAGTCTGAACCTTCTGTTTAAAAAGTAAGAGAGCAGCTGAGTGAGAGAGCAAAGTTCATTTTCTAACATCTGCCGAGGTTTTGAAAGGTGGTTTTGAATCTTTTTCTTAAAGACAAATGAAAGTTAATCATTTAGGATAGATCAAAATCAATTTATCCAAATTGTTTGAACAAGCTAAGAACTCCTCTGAATCACCAAATTTATAGAGGCATATTGACGTCCAGTTACATTAAAAAACAGTTCTGTTCTTTTTATACTTTGGATGCTTTGGACATTTTTGTTTGTTCAATATGCATCTCTTCCCATTCCATTCAATGCCCCTAATGCTTGACCATCTCACAAGTGAATTAACTCACAGGGTAATATACTGAGTAATCTTTGGCCATTCTTTATGACAGGGAAGGTGAGACCAAAGAAGGGAAGATTTGCTTGATATCATGTAGGAAGTCTGGAGTGCTAAGTTAATAAAAGACTTTTGGAGTGCTAAGTACTTTTGGAGTGCTAAGTATAATAAAAATAATTAATGCATAGCTTTTCCATATACTTTTTCACTAGCAGATCTCAAAGAAATCTGGGTTTTAATCCTACATCTTAGTTCAAGCTCATTAACTCTTCTTAAAGTCAGACTGTGTTTGTTTTGATGGTTTTGATGGGGTTTATTTTGGTTTTAGAGATTATAAATGTGTTTTCCTAGGTAATGGTTTTTAAGAAATTTGGTTTCCTGATATTTTACCATTGTGTGCCGATTTTTGAGACCATTGCTGCCTGCATCTTCCATCTGGATACTGCTTTTAATTTGTTGGCATGTGCTTTTGTGCTGAAATACCTGCCTCTTGGAATTAGATCTCAGCTGAGCTGGATGGGGAATTGAGCCATGAATGTTAACATTCACATGCATCAGTTCATTTTTACGGGCTTCTGCAACTGAGCTTAGCTCTTAGGAAAGAACTTGTGTTCCTTTCAAAGAGGATATCCTTTTGCTCTTGTGGCACTTTCAAGGTCTATCCCTAATATCTGCCAAAACCAAAATAACAATTCCTTAGGTATTTCCTGTTTTCTCATGTTAAGAACTCTAAAGCATCTATCAACTTAAAACAGTTCCTCCTCTTCTGTGCTAGCTTTTAAAAGTTGCGTCAGTGTTAAAAACAGCCAGTTCTCAGCACATTCCCTTGCATTTGACATCCTGATAGATTTTTCTTTTGCTATTTTGTCTTAAATTTCATTCTTTTTTCTGTGTGTTGAAATTTTTTCACTGCTTGTTGCCTGTTTGGAACTCTCAAAGCTCTATTCCAGACAAAAGGACAGTCTTTAAGATGCTGAGTCTCCTCCTTTGCCAAAATTAGAAACACGCTTAAGGCTTTTGTTAGATCCTGGTTTTAATTTCCTGGTTAAAAGACTTCCCTTCCTTTTTTTCTAATGCCTTCCCTCCCCCTCCCCTTATTTGCGTTAAAATTGGTTGCTCATTTCCATGCGCAGTGAGATGACAGTTCTGAGAATGTCTCTGGGCTTGTGAGCTCACAGGAAGAGGATGCTGGGGAACAGGCACTTAACGGCATCATCACTGCTTTCCCATGGCTCTTATTGCCTGGTTGAGAGAGAAGATTCTAATCTACTCTATTTATGTTCTTTGTTATGATTATTGTTTTTTTCATTGTATAAAAAATAAAAAGGGCCAAGTATGGAGTCTCTGTGGACCAGATTGTAAGTAGTATAATTTTAACAGCCCACAGAAGACATTTTTTCTCCTGAGACTCTTTCTGATTGTCAGAGTCCAATACTCCCTGACCAGGTTCCTTCAGATATTTCACATGAGAAAGGTTCACTGTTTTAATACAAGATTTACTTATTTAAAGGTATTTGACATTATGTGGAATTGTGGTTTAAAAGAGCAATACAGTAACATGCTGAAACTACAACACAAGCATGATACAGCAACTGTTATATACAGTGGAGTCACAACAGAAATGCTATTCCCAGGGCCGGTCTCTATATGCTTCACCATCATGACGCTGAGCATTCCCAGTCGCTGGTAGGGAATACGTGGCTTGAAGCCAGCTCAAACCTATTGCTCTTTTCCAAGTTTGTTGTATTAGTTGTCCCGTTTTTATACTTTATGTGGGCCTGAGGCTTATAGACACTTTGTCCATGCTGGTCTGGCCGGCTCAGGAGGACATTCACACATTTTGGATTAACTCAGGGAGGTCCATTTACACAAACTGGTGATCCACTCAACTGATAGTGCTGTTCATCTAAACCAAGGGCCACTTTACGGTGCCCTTTGTGTTGAGCTCAGTTCAGCTTTCTTTACAAGGCTGTGGTCAACCCCTGCGTTCTTCCATGAGCTTCATGAGCACATACCTCACCAGTGCCCATCTCCTCTGAGCCTTCTTCCAAGGAGGAGGAAGTGTTGGCCAGTGAATTTCTACCCCAATCTCAGACCAGTGGTAGCGATCACTGGTGTTGCACAGTGAGCGTAATGTATTCATCACATGAATGACCAACCCTCTTGCCTGGGCACAGTGAGGGTGAGAACATATGCCTATAGGGAATGCCAGTGGGCTCACCTCCATGGGTTCAACTCTCGCTTTGCTCCATGGGGTCCACCCCATCATCATTTACACAAGCAGTGGTGATGACTTATGTGCCAAAGATGTTGTCCCACATGTCCCTCTTCTTAATCCAAGCAGAATGATTCAGTCCATGGTTCAGTGAAGTGCCTCTTGGGCACGCCACCCAAAGGACAGCAGCCTCTGCTTGTCTGGGTCCTGCTTGCTCCAGGTCTCCTTCAAAAGACTGCTCCGATGGCCATTATGATGGTGGCCCATGCGCATGGCCATCAAAGTGGCCTCTTGATATCATGAGCCACCTTACTGCCTTACTTCCTGGACCCCTTAGAAACAGAGACCGCTGCTGCTGGGCCACAACTCACTGACCTTCTCATCCCTGTAGCGCCAAGGAGACTTGGCGTCTGCCAGTCCTGACCTACAGGCTGTGGTCTATCCAACGTGCCTGAGGCAGCAGGAGGGTTTAATGTTTTAATACCAAATTTACATATTTGAAGGTATTTGAGGTTATGTGGGATTTTGATTTAGAAGAGTGATATAGCGGTATATGGAAATCACAACACCAGCATGATACAGCAATTGTAATACACAATTGTAATACTGAATCACAATACAAACCTGATTCCCAACACCAGTGTCTATATGCTCCACCCTCACAAAGAGCGAGGTTTTGTCCTAATTAGAGAGGTCCCATGCGTGGACTGAATAAAAAGTAATCTGGAAATCTTTAGATTGCCTGCATAGAGAGGCATTCTTACTATTTGTTTCCTAATAGTTTGCATTCTGCTGCTTAATTTGTGAGAATGAACGTTGTATTTTTTTTTCCATCTTAAGTCACGGCTCTTATTTTAGCCAATACTTCTGAAGGACGAATCTTGTGCTTCACTAAAATCAAGTCCTGAAAGTTGCCAGGGAAAGGGGAGAGCCTGCATAATGTTGAGAGTTATTTGGAGATTCAGAGTCGAGGACTCTAGGGTAATTGTGCGTGACATTTCAGATCTGAGATCTGTCTGCATCAGGAAGGGGGACAGCTCACTTGAAACATTTCCCAGGATCAAGGCTTTTTCTGGCTCCATCAGGAATTTCAGGTTTAAATGGCAATTCAGTCAGATGTATCTTGTGCCATCAGCATGTGGATGCCAGCTCAGCCGTGCAGGGACAGGGTGGCTTCATGGGCGCTGATGGGAAGTTACACCAGGATGTAAGGCTGCATGTGGTTAATATAGTATAAAATACTATTGCTGTTGATTTTCTAGGCATTATGACTGAAGTGAGGCAAAAGCAAAGCCACTGCAGTTAATTTTCAATTTTCCATGCTAAAAAAAGGGAGGGAGGGAGCTGCCTAGATAAGATGTGAATAATGCAAACCATGTATACATGAAGCTTATCCTAACCTTTGATATACTTGTAAACAATTTCTGTAGAGAGCAGGGGCAGCTTCTAAGAAGGAGCAGCCAAAATGTGGAGAGCAGTGGGCATTGTGCATCCCATTTTCTGTGCCATGGTGCTGGAGCCAGGGGTGTCTGATGAAATCTCGTAATGAAACATTTGAATGCTTTGAGCAGTTGAACACAGTTCAGCAAAGCAGAGCTGAACTAATGTGGACTGTCTGTTTGCCAGTAAACAGATAATTGAATTTTCATGAAACTAAAATATACTTTGGTAAAGTCCACCATGAAAATGTGTTCTGCTTGTGGATCCTGTTTATAGGGGATCAAGATATTGGGGGGAGGGAGTCTATCAGATACACAGTTTGAGGTTAAATCATTATAAAAATAATACAGTTTCCACATGTTATGCAATTTAGATGTTTTTACCCAGAAGGTTTTTCATTGCTGCTGCTGTTATTGGTAGTGATCTGTTCATAGATGGATTAGAGTCAGGGAACATTATTAGGCCACAAAAAGTTCTTTTGTTTTTGCAGAACAACCTTGCAGCTGTATCATTCATACGTGGTTAGTTTGCATTTCTTGGCTACCAGCCATTCTAAATGGTAAAGAGCATAGTACTGGACAATGTGAGGTTTTTGTGTTGTGTTTTTGTTTTGGTTTGGTTCTTTTTTAAAGGCAAATCAAAGAATCCTTCTGATTCATGTTCTTTCTCACGAGGCTATCATTTCAAAGGCTCGGCATGCAAGTTATGTCATCATAACCTCCTCTGTTCTTCTTTACTTGCTTCACGAGCAATTTTCTCATGGAGGAGAGGCTGGATATTCTCAAGAACGTTCTTACTCTTTGAAAATAATAAAAATTTTCTGATTCCCTGAGGCGCTGTGGGCAAGGTTAATAATTCCTGTTTGTTGCTTCGTTCACAATCACTTTCCATTGGGCATTACAACCTCATTCTTATTTACAATTCTAGGATTTGACCTCGGGCTAGGGAATCAGAGGCTTAGTACTTGCTTTTTCTCTATATGCTGTACAGGCTGCAGAGGAGGATCAAGCATACGTATGTGACTCCCTCATAGCTCTTGCCAATGAAAGCTGAAGAGCCTAGGCAGAGAATCTCGTTTGGTTTTCAGATGTCCTTTTGGTTTAGATGCCTAAATTTAAACACCTGAAGGTAGTTTTCAAAGGTAAAGACCACCCAAAGTTCCACTGCTTAACAGAAACCTCAGAAAATCTTGCTCTAGATAAGAAAATAGGTACTTTTAAGAACTGAAGTACGAGATGGAGGGATTCTCATAATTGTCTAATTCCTTCGTTTGGTTAAATACCTGCAAGGATGGTGATTAAATGTTAACGGTGTTTCTAGAATTTTTTCTGTCTCTATTTGGTATAGGTAAAAGCAGTGGTCCAGAATTTTTTTGCACCAAAGGAGAGCCTTGGTCTTCTGTCAGCCTTCAGAAGTTTTTGAAGATTATCGTATCACCACCTTTTTAATTAGAAACACTGTCCCCTAAGTTTGCTGTGAAGACTTTGTTCTCTGGCCTCATGGTCCACACGTGGTGTTATACCATGGTTCAGAAACACACTGTCTGTAAGGCATTCTTAAAATGTCTAGAGTAATATAATGGTTGTTCATAGAGTCCTGATTCAGATGCCAGCAGCATATTTTCTTTAAGAAAACCTGTCCTTGTAAGGAAGTAATCCATCCCCCAAGTCAATTTTAAAGTTTCTTGTTCACTTTAAATATTTCATTACATTAATTTTTCAAAACAACAAAACAAACATTCATCAAGTGAAACTAAGCATGTCACCCTTGAATCTGTACATCTGTTGCTCTCCTGCTGCTTTCCTGCATAATTCATTTTAATACATTTAAAGTGTACATCCCATTAAAATTCCTTACACACATTTATATATACAGTTTGCATTAAAAAGGATAAAAGGGGGGAAAGGGATTTATGGCAATGAGGTTCATTAGCATGACCGTTTCTCTTTTTTCCCTTAGTTTTTTATGGATTGAATGTATACCTGTGGTCTGCCTTTAGCCACCTACCTCAGCATACACTGTCATCTGAGTCTCTGAGTTTCTCTGAGTCATCTCTTTAATGCCATTAGAAATTTCCTTCAGGGTATTTGCTCTTACTCTTGATGTCTTTGTTCCTCTTTAAGTACATAGATCCTCTTTTACTCACTTCACATAATTTAGATACACAATGTATTCTGCACATCAGTCCCATTATCAGCCAAGACAATATCCATCATTTGCTCAGATGCCCTGAAGAGTTCTTGTGGGCTGGCTGCAGTGCTGGAAGGGGGGTTGATTTTCAAATTTTATTCAGTTTGTGGTTTCTTTTCCTCTGTTAGTACTTTCAGTGATTGGAGTGTTTGGTTTGGTTTCATTTCTTTTAGCATTGTGGAGTTGTTTGTGTTTCTTAAACCAGCTGTAGAAAACAAGTCAGTCTGGTAGCTTGAAGTGGCAATCTTTTAAAGTTGGTCACTTCTTATTTTGGTGACTGATGAAATTTGTTCTCTGAAATCCCTCATAGGTGTTTAGGATTATGTGTGATTATTAAAAGCAATCATAAAGTGTTACCATAACTCTTGATGAATCATAAGAAAAGCTTCTAACTTCAGAAGAAAACTCAAAATGCTTTAAGAGGAAAGGGAGGTCCATATTTGAAAAGAAAAAAAATATAAAATGGTAATTTAAGGAATTATCTTCAAGAATCATTCTTGAGGAATAAACAACATTTTATTTAAGGTGGTATATGGTTGTGTCTACCTGGTTTCTTTGGACTTTCATATTTAGCTTTTGACATGTATCACTTAGAAACCTCATGAAAGATATATGATAAATGAAATTGAAAAGTGAAAAACATAGCAGTTGTCTACTTGACTAACCTTTTTCCTTCTTAGAAATAGGAGTTGAAATACACTTTCTGGAAAAGTTTATTCAGAGTTGACATGGGAAACTCCTCTTTGTTTCCTGCATATGATACAATGTTAGTCAGCGAGGAAGAGATTGAAAGCCATATATGAGCCCTTTAAAAAGATCAGGTCAGGTGCATTCAGTCACTTTGGCATCCTTGAAATTGAGTAACAGAAAAGGCAGCTGTGAAAGGAAAATTGAGAGACTTTCCTTCTGAGCAAAAGTTATTTCACTTTATTCAGATTACCTAGTTCCAAATAAGCAGCATAGGTTTAAACTCAGCAGTGTGCAGCACTGTCGAACATAGGTTATGAACTATGGGAAATGAGCTCAGCCCTAGGAGGTTGTGGGTCTGGAGGCAGCTGAGCTCACCTGCACTGGAAGTCCTCCCCTCACACTTCAGTGCGAGTTTGGCCTCTTCAGTAGCAGGTAAGCACAATTTTCAGGTGCAGACTGTTGTGGGATTAATTCATCCATGTTCAACGTTGAAAGAAGAGATTCACGTGGACATATGCATCTGGCTTGTATCAGAAATAGTGTGGCCAGCAGCACCAGATAGTGCCCCTGTACTGGGCACTGGTGAGGCCGCACCTCAAATACTGTGTTCAGTTTTGGGCCCCTCACTACAAGAAAGACATTGAGGTGCTGGAGCGTGTCCAAAGAAGGGCAGCGAAGCTGGTGAAGGGTCTAGAGCACAAGTCTTACGAGGAGCGGCTGAGGGAGCTGGGGTTGTTTAGTTTGGAGAAGAGGAGGCTGAGGGGAGACCTTATCGCTCTCTACAACTACCTGAAAGGAGGTTGTAGCGAGGTGGGCACTGGTCTCTTCTCCCAGGTAGCAAGCAACAGGATGAGAGGAAATGGCCTCAAGTTGTGCCAGGGGAGATTTAGATTAGATATTAGGAAAAATTTCTTCACGGAGAGATTGGTTAGGCATTGGAACAGACTGCCTAGGGAAGTGGTGCAATCATGGTACGTGGAAGTGTTCAAAAAACGTGTGGATGTGTTGCTTAGGGACATGGTTTAGAGGTGGACCTGGCAGTTAGGTTAACGGTTGGACTGGATGATCTTGGAGGTCTTTTCCAACCTTAATTATTCTATGATTCTATGTTATCTGTGACTGCAACAATTTATCTTCAAAAGGTCTTAGCAGTAGGAATAACTGATGTGAAATTCCTTGTTTGTGCTTTTCCTTTGCAGTCAAATGTGCAGCAGAGTTTTGCATGAAGGGTGAGAACCATACAATTTGTTTCAAGGCATTTCAGCTACCAGAAAAATGTGAAATTTAGAAAAGCAGAGTTAGATTCACAGGCTGATTTTTCCCAAGTAGTGCCAGGTAATTTCAAACGTATTCCAGTGAGATTAATGAGTGAGAATCCTGCAATATATCTTAAGAGACTCAGAATGACAAGGCAAATAATGTTTTCTTACAGGCCGTTTATTTCACAGATGTCTACAGTTTGCTTTCTTGAACTTTCTTTTAATATATCAGATACAGAGCATCGTCTGGGGCAGACTAGCCATCGGTCTGATCAGGTGGTTTATGGTTTGCTGCAACTAGCACTAACTTCTGTCTGGCTGCCATGTTCCCCCTTGCTGTTCTTTTTTGGCTTGCATGGCACTGTATAAAATGAAATTGGGACAAAAGCTACCAAAACTCTTTCTTATTATTTTTATAAGCTAGGAAAAAAAAAATGTTTCTTATTCAGAACTACTAATTGAACATCTAATTAGTCTATGAACTCAAGTGATTTTGTGCTTTTCACCATCTCGCTACTCATACTTCCATTTGTTCAGTTGCACCACCTTTACTTAATTTCATCTGAAGTTATCTAATACTTTAATCTCTTGATGTCAGAGACTGGATTTGTCTATGGTTTGGAAAGCTCCCAGAAAAATGAGGCTGGGAACCATCAAGTGCTATACTGCAGTGCAAGAAATGGTTGATTAGGCTACGGTTAGGTCCGTGGCTTACTCCTGATCAAGAGAGAATTTCATGTCCCCCCATCTTAAACTTCAATGATGTGTAACATTCTTTAGTCAATAAATAGCATTTTGCTGTTTATGCCCATTGGAAATAACACATGATGCTGCGAGTATTGATCAAAGAGCTCTACTCTGTTAATCCCTCTGCTTGTAGCAACGTTAAATATTTACGGATTCTCCCTTAGTATCCTGAAGAGTGTTTTAGCCCTGCAGAGGATGCTCAACCTTTCTGCTTTATGCATGTTTTACAAGTGTTTTCTTCTTTTTTCCTCTTTTTTTCAAGCACACATGCGTGACATAAAGCGTTATACCGTGTTCATGCCAGTTATAAAGCTTTACTGCATTAGCATGTTGTGAATGTATACATTGATTGGGATGTTGTAGTAATTCAGAATTAAAGAGGAGAGTGCCTTAGAGATAAAATCCGTCAGTGTCTCGTCTCCAAGTGGCTGACTTACAGTAAGGACAAGGAGAAGCTAACACTCTGCAGCATGTTGCTGTATTGTTAGATGGCAGATAACAAAGATGACATGTTCGTATCAGGTTTATTTATCCAGATGTTCATGGAATTATCTGAAAATTATCAGACTACTAAAAAATGAGTTATTTCCCTCCTAACTGCTTATTTATTATATCTGTATTCTCATCAAGAAGTCTTAGAGGTTTGTAGCAGAAGATACAATGAATCATGTAGGCTTTCTGTCTCCTGTACTTGCTCATTGACCTCATGTAAATGTAATCATTTATCCTCAATTTTTTATACTAATGTATCGAAGGCAGACTTGATATTGTCAGACATGCAATGGAATACGCTCCAGGAAACCTTCTTTCCAGTGGTGAGGTGACAAATGAAAAAGAAAATAAAAATGGATTTTGCAATTTAAAACATAGTGTGCTCAGGGAAGAATGCATAGCCAGCTATTATGTGATATGATTCATTTCTATATATGCAGGGAAGAATTTTACACAAAAGCTTTATGGGAGATGTACAGGATATTTAAAGTAACATGAAGACTATTCTACATAATGGTGCTTGCTTTATCTATCACGAGCTAGAAGAAAGGTTTAAATACTTGTGTTTGCCCTCTTATATTTCAGTAAGATGTCACATATGCCTCATTCCATTACCTATTTAATCATCCTTTAGACCTGCTTATGTGTTTAGAGGGGAAGGTTGGCAGAGAGAGTAAAACAAAATGCACACATGCTTCTCTCACTAAATCCCTGAACATCTTGTTCATACTATGTAAAAAAATTACTTTTTAGGTATCTACAAAGCTGGTGCAAAAGAAGTCAGTGCTTTAAGTTGAAAATTTTACATGACTTTGAAGGATTTCCTCTTCTTCCATGTGATCAATGGCAAGTGGATTTTAATAGTTTGAGCTGCTGTCATGCTCACTAAAGATTTGGGGCATGTTTTGTTCAGTTCAGGTTTCATCTGAGCACAAACATAAATATCCAATGTTCCAGATCCTTAAAGTGTACAGTCTTAAATGTCAGCATGGGTGTTAGAAGAGACAGAGCACTTCTAAAAACCTCATCTTCATCTAGGTGATTTTGTGGGCTGGAACTGTATGAAAATCTAGCCATTACTGGAGACAGGGCTTGGGCGAGTTCAGTGGCGGATGGTGCCACAGAGTGGCAAACAACGACTGCAGCTGTTCCTTTCTTTCCTCATGCCTGAGGATACAAAGTTGTTCATGTTTAGGATGAGCCCAGGGACGCCATCTTCTTTTCTCTGTCAGATCCTCTCAACAGATTAAGAAATCTGGTTTCTTTCAGCAGTATGCAAGGTAAAGTTTTCCAAATACTAATTATTTTAGCTTCCTTCAGTTTCTGTATGTGAGGGAAACATCCCAGTTTCCCCAGTAAAGAGACTGAGGCATAGATACAGTGAGGTGATGGGTAGGAGTGCTTGGTACCTTTTGTACTCAGCATCCTGCTCAGATGAGTTGACTTGGCCTTCCAAAATCTCCTGCTCTTTCTGTGAAATGCACGGGGAACAGAAGTCCCTATATTTTGCCCACTGAATTGCAGAGACAGTTGCTGTGTAGTCAGTGTGAAAACCTCCCAACATGATTCTTTGAGGCCTAGACAGAAACAGAACCCATATCTCCAGGTTTCTAAACCTGGGCCGTAATTTTGAGACCATAACAAATCTTTGTAATCCTCCTAATTTCTACTGACTGGCCCTCAAAATAGACTGTAAGTCTTGGGATTAGTGAGAACTGATTTTAGTCTAAGTGGTTGGGTCCTATGCTTTTTGGAGCATTTCTGTTTAAAATGTATTTCACTGATATATATTGGGGTGTTTTTATTCATGGCAGACAGCTATATCTGGATATATGATTTATTGTTTTGTATTACATTTTCAAGCTGATTTTTCATCATCTATATGTAAATAAATTGCGCTGCCAAAGTTGGGAATTGAACTCCCAAGGTTTGCCTAGCAGTCATGACCAGATGTATCCTCAGGTGAGTTGACTGAATCATTAAGACTAATGACTCCGCACTTCCCATGCAGGATGGTAGGTTCACACTAACAGGAGATAAAACCACCTCTTGTATCCTCCATAACTGCTCATGGGCATACATCAGCCAAGATGGGCATCCACGAGTGAGGAAGGCTTTCTCTGCTCTGCATATAATGATGAGTTTTGCTATGCAAATGATTGGCAAAGGATTTCAAGCTTGACATTTTTCCTGAAATGTTTCCTAATACTCCAGACCGTGACGCGAGGAAGTGGCCTCTGCCATCCCCTGCTGCAGGTTCCAGGTTTCCATGTTTCATGCATTATATGCTCAAATGACAAAGTGCTGGTTGCTGCGCTAGTAACCTGGATGGGATAGAGTTATAGCACAAGCCTTACACTCAGCTAAATGTGTTCTTTAAAGTACCTGTGTAAATGCATTTAGTTGCGTTGTTTGGTTGATACATTTTCTATGTTTCAGCAGTTTGCCAGTAACATGCGATTACTCTTAGGATTTAGTGGACTGCTGAAACAGTTGCAAACTGGTGCCCTGTGGTGAAACTGAATTGATAACAGAGAAGGCCCTTTAGTGGATGGCAGCTGGCATACTTTATCAGGAACAAAACATGCAGTGATTCCTCATTCTAGAGGGAGAAGATTACTTTAAGAAAAAGAAAAAAATTATTAACTTAATGTAAGAGGTGCGCTAAATCATAAAACTAAGAAAAAACAGAGCTGAGTGGTTGTACACTCCAGTGGAATGGACTTACAATATGTGGAAGCGTGCTGCCGAGCGTAAAATACAAGGGTGTATCATTTTTTAGTTTGGGAATACTTGTATGATCAGAACTGTGTGATAAAGAGCTTTAACTTTTGTAGGTGAATGTTTAGCAGAGTGTATTTGCTGGAATATCTGTCCTTCACAGCAAAAAGCTCTTTTGTACCTTGTAAGCCCATGTGGCCTGACAGAGGTAGTTTTATGTCGATGCTGAGTGATTGCATGCTTTCTGGGTCATTCATGTTAACATTTTGATTATAGTGGTGAGTTACAGGGGATGAGCTGCAGACATTGTGATGTTACACTGGAATGTACTAACCCAGACGAAGAAAAAAAGCGTTTATCTAGCTACAAAGCTTTGTGGCAAAGTGAATCACATAAACAGATAATCTTTAAAGCAAACTTTCTACTCTGTGTTCTGCTGGTGTTGTCGGCCGATGGCCTGATCTTGGTGTCCTTCAGAGTTTTCTGTGGTTTATAGCAGCTGTGATCCAGGGAAGTCTGTATGAAATACTAGGATGGGCTCAGTGATGATAAGGTATGAACCCCTATGAGAGCTCAGTTTCCCTGGTCATTCTGTCGTGTGTTGGGAAAATATTCTTGATCCTGGAGAGCACACAAATGGAAATTGTGAGGAAGAGAGAGGGGCGTAATCCTGCATGGATGAAAGCACTTTGCATTATAACCAGCTCTGTTCTGCCACTTCACCACCACCAGGAGACAAAAGACAAGAGTAAGTACTCTGCTGTTAAGCCTAAGTGTTATGTCTTGATTCTTTTTTGCCAAAAATGCTTCAGACTAAGTGCACAGCTATACCTTAGGCTTGAGACTCCCACTTGATTTGGAATTTTTACACCTCAGTGCATCTATATGCTGACTCTGTATCTGTGCTGGATGACAATAGTTGCTGCTCTTTGTTGGACAGTGTGCAGAACTGCATGATCTGCCTCTAAATACAGTTACTTCAGTGTTCCTTTAAAAAGCAACAACAACAAGTAAAACCCCAGACCTGTCTTCGGCTTTCAGTGAATTGTATAAAGCCTGAAATAAATCTTCAACCAGTCACACAGGGCAAACTCACCTTCCTTGAACTTGATTTTTAAGACTTATCTAGCCCAGGGATCTCTGTTGCTCATTCCCTGCCCCTTCTATGCATAGAAGTCTCATTGATCTCAACAGGATTTCTGTGCATGAGGCACCATCAGGATATACAGCAGAGACCTGTGGTGCAGATAAGAGATGCGCAGTACCGATTGGAAAGAAAATATGCATGAGAAGATTGCCCACCAAGAACATGTAGTTAGCTTTTTACATGGAGAGTGGCACTGAGCTGAATTTATGTACAGTGTAATTTATGTTTCATACCATTTTCAAGCTTCATGCTTGAAATGCCTCTGTGAATGCTCCAGGTCCCCCTCTGCTTCCTTCAGGTATAGAGTCCATGTTTAACAGTTGCTGAGATAAGTATCTGTGGCTATGAAGCATATATGTATACCGTACAGTGTATGAAATTGGATGTGGAGGAGGAAAGGGGCGTTCTGTATGTGTTTTAATAGCTAGAGAAGCATTTCTTTTCTAGGGGGACTATATTCTGAAGGTAACATCAGGTGCTGGATTGACCTGCAGCTACTGTGTACTCTTGCATTGTCCCAGTACTGCTGCATGGAAGCTTGGAGGGTTAGCTTTGCAGCAGTGCAAGTAGGGAGGCATTATTATAAGCATAAAGAAATAAGAATAGGGCTGTCTAGTTTGTAAAATGAAGAAGAATAAATGACACTCTGCTATTACTTCAGCCAAATAGTTCCTCTTGTACTCTGCCATGCCTGAAGTGTTTTCACCTGATTATTTTACCTTGGGGGGTCAAATTTAGGGGAGAAGCCATTCTCCTTCTGTTGTCCTTGTCCACATACACAAAATGTTAATAAAGCAAGGTCAGAGGAGCTGTTAGGGATCTCTTCCTTGTTTTGGTGTTAGTCTCCCACTCTTCTCTCATATAGACTTTAGCTCTCATTAGGCTCTTTTTTTTTAATTCAAATTGGTTTTATCTCATGTTGCCAACAAATCAATCAGAGGAGCGATCCTTATGAATACAGAACATCCATGGAGGCCAACATTGATTTCTCCTCAGCTGCTTCTTATTATAAAGTTCCCTGGTGTGAGGAAGACGCTAAATAGAAACTAATAGACATTACATCTCACATGCATTTTCACATTCTGACAAATACAGTTTGGGGATTTTTTTTTTTTTTTTTTTAGTCATTAAGAATTTAGCTGTTCTTTCCTGAAAAATGTTAAAAATACATTTCTCTTATTTTCTTTTCCAACGCTGTAGAGTAGAAACTTGCACAGGTATTGGGAGTCATTATTCACCGTGATCAGCAGAGTGTGGTTGCCTTGCAATGATCGCTTGCATGGTAGAAATATTTATATTTCCTGCTGTGTTAATTGGTGTTACTAGTAAAGTCTGGAAGACAGGTATTTCTCAGCTACCAAGAAGTCACTTGCTAGCCAGTCTGATTAGTAAAGAGAGTGAAAGCCAGTCAAATTATTTTAATAGGATTTTTAGCTTTTCCAGAAAGAAAAAAAAAAAAAAAAGACTGCAGAAACAAAAATAGACCACTTAAAAACCTGCCAGTTTTCCCTATTAACACCTTGCTGTCTGTTGTGCATAAATGTGTGAACTACCATGAGATCAATGGCCAGTGTTGTGAAAGGCAGCTGCATGAAGATAAGGAAACCCAAGATAAGATAAGTAGACTTGAGGTCCCCTTGCTGACAGCGAAGGTGGACTACTCCTCTTATGTCATTGTAAAAAGGCGTCCCAAGTCAAACTTCAAAAAAGCCAGCTTACCCCTTTCCCCAAGGAGCACTCCAGGAGCACTTGGTTGGGTGTTCTGCATATGGTGATTGTTACCAGTGGTTGTAGTGGTTAAGCATCTCCTTCCACTCTCACAGATATACTTTCCCCTCGCCTCTTCTGACAGCTGGATGCCAGAGATCCCCATTGTGACAGAAGAGTCCCAATGGGCGCTGCTGTAGCTCCTAGTTCAAATTTTGCAGAAAGAGGAAAAAAACCCTGTCCTCCATGGAGGAGAGCCGTTGACTCACAACCTTTGCCCACTGCAGCTGAAATTCTTGCTGTAACTTGCTCTCCAGCATCTCCTTTAATTCAAACAAGGGTTAGAATAGGCTTGTGAACGCATCAGGAGCATGTGAAAACAGCTTTCAAACAGTTTTCTTCACTTTTGTTCCTCTCTCAGCTCTTACGCTGAAGGTAATTGGTTGCGTTGGTTAGACACCAGGATCGGGCTTTCTGGGTCCAAAAATCTGTTTGGAAGTTTTAAAAGGGTTTTTCTTCTTGTTTTCTTTTTTTATCCCGCCTTAATGCTACCAAGTGGCTACTTCTCTAAATAGACTGTATGTAGGCTGTTGGCTTCTTTTAATCACTGTATACATTGATTTGCCATGATTAAGTCAACCTAAGCATTCTTCAGATGTCTGCAGCTTTGGAATTTAAACGTAAATTGCTTCTAGGAGAAACAACTCAAATTTGCATTGCAGACCTACCAAAAGTATATTAATATATATTAACCTGAAAGTTCTTGGTGGAATAAATTGAGAGCTTCAGCCGTGCTTCTTTCAGCAGTGCCATATCCAGAGACATTTAAATTAATTTTGATTTTAAATGGAGTTTCTTTCCAAATTCAAGGCCAGACCAGCAGTCATCTCTATTTCTCAGCATTTTTAATGAAAGCATCTGCTGTGCTGGACTGATGCGATATAAGTGAATGGCTAAAAGAAGTAAGGGACTGACTATTCTGAAGAAGATAAGAACTGGACCCGGGATGTGGATCAAATGTGAATGTCTTCTGTAGGTAGAGAAAACTGGACAATGGTGATTTCTGTCATTATTTTTGTCTTTCACCCATCCATATGGTGAGGACAGTTTCCACAGACAAGTCAAAAAGAGAGAGACACTGGAGTCTTAATCAAACTCTCTGTAATTAGATTCCCTTTTTTGTTTTCCACAACAAAAAAGGCTGAAGGAAATCCTTTACCCTGAACTCTCATTCACATTCGTCCATCACCGTGTCAGAAATAAGACTTGTTAAGCTAAAGGATAAATTAATCTAACAGTAGCATAACCCAAATGAAGAAGAGAATGTCCTCATGCATAAGCAGCTTCACTTGATACTAAAGAGAGCTGATACACATACATACACACGCTCACCAACGTACAGATACACACGTAAACACATACATTTAATGTGCAAGATCAAGATTAATGTTCATTTTCCTTTTGGCTTTGGAAGATTAATTCTGTTTACAGTATGGCCAGTTGACATAATACTGGCAGCATAAGGTGCCCTTTGCATTGATATACATCAATGACATTAACTCCTGCCGTGTCATCAGCAAGCAGCCCACAAACTCAGATTTTCCTGTTCAGAATCACTAACATCCACATGTAAAGCACTATTGCTTACTTTCTTGCCTGATTTTATGATTTAACTGTCCGTTTCTTCTTTTCTACCTATTTTTGACATGATCAGTATATTAAGTATATTGGTGTCTTTATAGTGTTGACAGCCAGAAAGATTAGAAAAGATCAAATCTCACTCCATTTTGGTAAGCACCTCTATGAGTAACAATTCTAATCTTCAGGCTCAAGAGACTGAATTTAGTCACCAGAAGCTGAATGTAGAAACTTACATCCCACTACATCACCTGGTCTGCTCTCACAGTTAACAGAAAGAAATAGGCATTTTCAGTTTGTGTTGCATCTTGTCCTAAAGTTGGTTCTATGTCTGAAGTCATAAGTCTGCTCTTTTATTTCTCAGTTGATTATAGAGGAATCTCAGGAGGACCAGCTCACATGTAGAGGTCTGTAATGCCCATGTCTGTTTTAAGGTGAAACAAGTCTTCCATTAAAGTAGAAGTTCAGTACCGTGAGGGGATCTTGCTTAGTAACCATAGAGCTGATGTCAAAGGGCATCTTCATTCTTGGTGTGGTTCCACCGTTTGCTCCGTGTATGCTTAGTTCCTTCTGCTGCATTTTCCCTGCCTCTGCAGAGAGGACACCTACTCTAAGCAGGGTTTTCACCTAGCGAGTGTGTATATAAACTTCATAGGAAACATGATATTACTAGGTGCAAAATATAGCAGTTGTCCCTAGTGAAACCTAGTTTCTTTTATTTGGGCAGACTCTGGCAGAAGCGGGTAGCCATTATCTCTGTAGCATTAGGTGTTGCTTAGAGAAATCATCCTGAGAAGCCTGCCCTGTGCACTCTGCTTCATAGAAAAAGAACTCATTGTTTGTACCTACACTAAGTATTGGGCTGGTGGTCTAAGCGTGTTTCTCTTCAACAAAAATTTGGTTCTGATTGCACAGAGCAAGGGGAATAGCAGCGTTGGTTTTGCCAGGTCTCTTAAAAAGTGGTTTGGAAAGGTGCTAACCTGTCAATGAGAGGGAAAAGTAACTTGTTCAATGTTAAGGCTGAATACTGAATGCAGTAGAATATGAGAAATTACTTGAACTGCGGATGGTGTGGCACAATCTTTTATTATGGGCTTAGCTGTAATGACTCTCTCTTATAGTTCATTTTGGCAGAGAGATGAGACTCCCCCATTTCCTCCCTCAGAAAGCCAGTGCGCAGATGAGCACACTGAGCATGGTTGAGTATCACAAGTTATAATAAAATATGCGATAACACAGCGTGCTTGGCTTGAGGTTGGTAGTTTTTCAGCAATAAGCATTATTTACTTTGTGCAGTGAACACAAAAACCTTGGACCGAGTTGTAATGTAGTGCTGTGGTAATAGTGATTGATTCAGCAGATGTCGTACTGTAGGTAGCGCCTGTTACCAGTATCAAATCAAAAAGTACTGGGTTAGCACACGTACAGAAGGTGGAGTAGAGAGTAAGGAATATCCAGGGTTATTATTACATATGCAAGTTTTCTTAATTAAAGTAGAAAACCAAAAAAGTATTTAGCAGCATGGCTTAAAATACAAAAGACAAGAGCAGCTCTCAGCCTCGTTTTTAAAGAAACTGATTTTTTAACTACTAACAGGTAAAACAATACAGTAAATGTATGGACTTCAGAGAAATCTGGATCTGGCCCAGCCTCATTGTTCTCTCACAGTTCCCAAATGCATGCTACAAGCAGAAATAAACACCTAGGTAGAATTTCCCGGTGTTAATGTCTTTGCAAATTTAGCAGTCGTGCTGCCGTGTGGTAAGATGTGTCAATTCAGAGGAGTTAACAAAAAAAGAGCAAGAAATGTTTATATGGAATATGTGTTATTTTCAATTCATTTATGTGCAAATGTGCTATTCAAAGGCTGTATGCATTTCTCATTATATTATATTGTCTCCCTAATTTAGATTGTACTCTTTGTGGCATAGATATTATCTTGGTATTTTCCAAGGCAGTATGCACGCACTGCTACCACCGCTTCTACTTCTAGTAATAACTGAATAATCACCTACTGAGTCTTTTCTTATTTCTGTGATTCTTACTGTACAGATGTGACACAATTAGTAGCTGACTGTTGAATCATTCTGAATGTTGGTGGTGTTAGGATATATGGACATAGGGTTTAAATTCTTGAACATGGGTGCAATACTTTGCTTTTGTTGTTTTCAGAAAAACACAGGGAAAGGCAGACAGTTCTTTGTTCAAATTTAATGTTAGAGTTAATTCCAAAGTGCCAAAAAATGGAAACACCATTCTGTGAAATGTTTCATAACTTAAGAATTTTGTTTCGTAAGGTGGGCTAAAACACAATTTCAGTATTTTCATATCCAAGAAACTCTAAAGCACAATATATGTCAGATACATAAAAATGAAATGTTTTAATGAAAAAACACTGAGAATAGCTAAAAGAAATATCTTAGGTGAAAATGGTGAGCAAAAGGACTCACAAAGAAAGTGTCAACAACAGCAATGTTGAACTTCAGCTTCTTTGATCTAATTTTCATTTTGTCACTCAGAACAGGAGAAGTTGGAGTCAAAGTTAGATATCTCTAGACAAGGGAACATGTTACAGAACTCAGAAAGAGCTGACAACCTCTAAAAGAAGTGCTCATTTTTTTCCCATTTAAAATTGAGAAGGAAACTTTTAAGTTGAAATAACAAAGAAAACTGAGAACAAGGACAGAAAATCTGAAAACAAACAGAAAACTTGGAACCAGACAAAAGTGCAGTATTTTATTTTATTCCCAAGTATTTATTTTTCTGTCCAAAGTAATGTGATTTCACAGCATTTCTCTCCTGAATGAAAATCACAAAAGGTTCCTGCATTATGACCGAGCAGTGAAACCTCAGATATTTCAGTGGTCCTGAATATGAGTTTGAACTAACTTTCATTTGAGCTGTAACGCCTTTTTCTTCGTCCATCTCTACTGTAAAATGTGCAATCTTTTTCTGTATTGTATGTATCTGGAATGCAGAAGCATCTGTAAGTCTCCATCACAGTTCTCCTCATCCATCTTCATAACTCTATTTGTGATGACACTACCAGAAAATGGGCATAAGTTATATTATTTGTGCATAAAGAACAGTGCCAGATATTGTGTTATATATTGTGTTATATTTCTGTTGTTTCTTGTTTCTTACTTCAGTGGTAAACGCTTTGTTTGTTGCTTGTAGGGTACATAATACAATAGCCTCCCTTGCACTCCAGTAATTCAAACCCATAATAATGGTGAGGGTGAGGATAAGACGTTCAGCCCAGTGTGCCACAGTATTATAGGAATAAAATGGTCCATTTATGCCTTTAGGGTTTGTTGGTTTTTTTTTTTTTTAGAGGGGGGGTGTCTTTGCGTTATTCTGTAAATGAAATCATTGGGTTACTGAAACATGAAGCGATTTTTAACATGAAGCGATTTTTAGTCAAGATTTTTGCTTTTGATTTATTGAGTGCTGTTAGACTCAAGTCAACCAATTAGCTAGTCAAGAAATAAGTGTAACGGAAAATAAGATGTCACCAAATATGGAGTCATTCAGTGCAATAGGGAAAGCTGGATTGGTAGGAAATTAAATCAGAAGGAAATTACCAAGTGAGAGCTGATATGAAATGGGCTGGAGCACAGGGTTGTTTGGATGAAGGACCATTTTGTTAACTTGCCATGTGATAGAGTACTGAAGAGCCCAGAATCTTCAAATACCCTACTCGGGAGAACTGGAGGAGGAAGTCAGCAGAGAGTATTGAGGTGAATATTTTCATTTTTGGTTTTATGCTTTGAGTTTTGTAAAACATATGCATTTTCATGGTACTCCAAAAATAGGAACTTTTATTGTATCTAGCTCTGCATATATGTTCTGGCTATATGAAAAAATAAATGAAATACGCACATTTCAGAGAGCATGTGCTTTGGAAATGAGACCAGTACTGGCAAATATCCTAAACTGTATTCTTGTTGTCTTGCTTATTCTCAGTCCTGTATTTGCATCCTTACTAAACAAAGAGGAAAAAAATTGAAATGGCAACTGTTTTAAATGAGGACTAGTGAAACTGCTGTACAAATTACCTCACACACACTTCATTTTTGAAATACAAATTGTAAGAGGAGTAGCAGATGCCATTATGTAAATTCATTCTTCTAACAGTGATTTCAACCAAGTAAAGAAAATATGGTCAGAACTGTGCGTGGTGGATTTGCATAATTGCACGTCTGAAAGACTTAAGTGGTAATAACCATTGTTAAATTACTTTTGTAATATGATTTTTTTAAATTCAAACTAAAGTTTCAACAATTACTAATTGAAGGGAATTAACTAGGCATGACTGTTAAAAACAAACACAAGCCATTGTCAATCTGATCTTACAACTGAAATTGTATGATTTTCCTTGTTTAGCTTTGCTGGCTTCTCGCTTGTTGACCTTACCTTATTTAGTTCCTGGGGCCAATGTTCGCATGTTCATATTGATCTCCAGAAAAGCCACATAAACTCTGATATGAAGATCTGATGAGATCCAGCTTTCAGAAAATAATTTTTAGCCATGTGTTGTGATGGGATTGGAAATGAAGATTGCATTGTAGTGATCTTAAAGCATGGCTGCTATTAGCAAACTGAATCAAACCATAGGACTCTCTCACATAGACTGGGTGGGAACACTTTCCATCATGTGACAGTACCATACATTTGAACATATATTTTATTCAGTATGCTTCCTTAATTTTGAAGTGACTGGGAAGACTGCAGAAAAACCGAAGGTAGGGTTAGCGGAAGGAGCCATGCATGGTGTCCCCATGCCTGAATCAGCTGTCAGACGCCTGGCACAGTAAATTGGAACACCCTCCCCTGGGGTAGACCCTATGTCATTTTCCTTTTTTTGTTTCTTACAATAATGCAAGAGAGGCAAATACCGAGAATGTTTCTGCTGGTGGGTCATTGAAATCCTGGTCATGAAAGTCCATTCATATAAATGAATGCAGTCCACTGCGAATGATAGTGTTCAGATAGGTCAGAAACCATAGCAATTGCATTATGTACGAGGAGGCCTTACAGGCAAATAAATCTCCTGCATGTCATATGCTAACAAAGGTAGCAGATGTTGGATTTGGAAAAGAGAGGACTAAGAGGCAGAAGATTAATAATGGAAAAAAACAGCTGGATAAATTTTAACCTACTTGAAAAGCACATTTGCAGCAGGATTTTCTTTCCTTTCTCAAAATTTTTTCATGCAGAATCTTTAGTTTTCTTTCTGACAGGAGGGTGGTTGTTTTTTTTTTTTTCTGAGTATAACTTGCATCTGTATAGAATGGTCCACACAGACAGTAGAGAAGGAGAGCTTTAGCCATCCCAGCATGTGGCAAAAATTTGCATTTTGATTCCTTCAGAGTGCATACAAAAGAGCGGAAATCATTGCATATCCTCTTACCAGCATTTATTATTTTTAAAAGATGAGTGTCTGAAGGTAAAGCAGAAGGTGGCAAAAGTTGTAGAACAAAAAGTGCCATGTTGAGATGGGTGCTCTGCATGGTTCTAAGTAATTATTCTGATCACGTAGCGTAGGTGATTATGAAATATCGCGGGCAGACATGCCAGTTCAGTTACACCCATTAACGATGAATCTTGCAAGAATCCCTACAGCTTCCCATCACTCAGTATCAGGCATTAAGATTGAATATAGGCATCAACATAGAAGATTACAGTCTCTGTAGAACCGACACTGGAGAACAGAGACAGGCAAGTCATCATCAGGCACAGAATTCTTCTGCTCAGAATAATTGCCTATTTGCTCTGCATTCCAGCTCTATTCCTTGGGCTTAGATCTCCTGCACATCTAGTTAGAACTTGCAGAATTAATATCAGGTTTCCTGTCACCTCACTCATTACTTCTGTCAGGGGAATTCAAGGAGGAAAGTCAAAAACATGTTTTTTAGAGGCTATTTCTTAAGGACTTCTCTTTTTTCTTTTTTGTTTAAATAGAAACCTGTCTGTTAGCATGTCAGGTTATTTCTTTAGGCTACACTGGAAAGGACATCTGAATAAATTGCGATTTTACAATACAGGTATTGTTGCTTGAAGATCATTATTGCGTTATCCTTTCTACCCACAGCCACACCTTCAAAAAAAAAGAGACTTTAGAATGGAAAAAAATAGGTTGAATAGCAGATTGGATGTGTTCTCTTTAGACTTCTCTTTCAGAAGACTTCTGTTCTTAGAGCATGGGAGCAATGCTTTGAATAATGTAGCAGTACAAAAACGTGCTTAATTTGTTTAATGTAGTGCTAGGAAATCTCGGTAGGCCTTCGTGTAAAGAATGATGATATACAGGTGGCATATTGAGAATCTTCACTGGAAAAAAAAAATTATGTCTCACTCCTAGTCATATAGGATTCTGTCAAAGAAAAAAAAAGGGCCAATGATCCTTTAAACTTTTAAGTAGTTTTCTTTAGAAAGCTGACCTGCATTTTTATGCATTTATGAATGGAGTGGTACATGGACATGGAGTGCCAGAAGACCAATAATCACATGGTCCCACTGACTTTAACAGAGTTATACTCACTGAGGAAGACCAAAAAAAGCAGTTTAATTCTTCATGCAGAGGAAATTTGAGTAAATGTATACAGTCCCAAAGATACACTCAGAACAATTGCTACTACAACCTGCTTTGTTCCAAAGAGTGTAGATGCCGTTATGGAAAATAAATTACTGGACTTTGTGAGTCGCTGCCACTGAAATGAGTGAGTGTACTGGAATACTTACTCACTACTTCTCTTAACGTTGAGGTTTTTTTCATTGTTTTATGCACACTCATATATGTCCCTCAAGTTCTAGCCATTATTTCCTCTCTGTGTTATAAAAATGTAAAGGATGTAATTTTCGTTTCTTAATGATTATCACCATGATCTGCCTAATCGTTAATTAGCTAATAAATCCTTGCAATATAGTAACAATGCCAGCCAGTATTTGACAGAAAAATATGTGTATTCTTATGCTGAACTGTCTTCTTTTGTCCTCACTCAACTGTTTTCATGTGGCAGATTTATTTTAAAGGTTCACATACACAAAATAATTATGAGTTTCCAACATAATTTTGGAACCATCTTGGAGAGAGTGTGTGTGAAGCAGTTCAACATGAAAGAGAAAAGTTAAAAATATGAGTTGATTTCCCTTCTCTGCTGTCATTGATCATAGAATCACAGAATGGTTTGGGTTGGAAGATCTTGGCTTTGTTGTTGTTTTAAAATATCATTCTGTATATTATTAAAGTGAGGGAGCTTCAGATCACACAAAAATTTTCTGGAACATAGATTTTATATCAGAATTGGAAATGAAATGAAAAGTAATGAGAAAAGAAATTAGGTTAAAAGGCCGGAAAACCCATTAGAAACTGTATGTTTATGTATTATCTAGCAAATCAAATGTCAGGGGAAGACATTTGTGAAATAATTATCAATCATTTAAAACAAAAAGGAAGCAAACAACAGAAGCCTACATTTTTATATTTCAGGGGCCAAATCTGGGCTGCTAAATCCATCAATAAAGCAATTGCATGGCATTATTCTGATTTTAAGAGGTGTTGAACAGTCACAGCTTCCATCGTGGTCGCACCATCAGCAGCTCTGCTGCAAAGCTTCACTCCCCAGACATCATTTTCTGTTCAGAGGTAGCACATTGTTGTTGAAGTGAGGGGTTTCACATCACACACGGAAGAGAGGAGACCATTGAAATCACATTCACCAGAGTTGTCGGAGCCATCATCTGCAAGCTGAACAATGTTGACAGTAAATGTGGAGTGAGACCTGGGGATGGACGTGGGCCTTGCCAACAGGAAACTGGGTTTACAAAAAATAAAGAATATTGATTGCGAAGCACCAAGGCAGTAAATGCAGGGAAGAAAATGACTGTTCTGTTTTCCCTTCAAGTTTCTCTTGTGCAGGCATTCAGATTTGTGCATGCTGTTCTCTAAGGCCTCAGTGTCTTGAACTGCCTCTTTACTTGTGCCTAAGACTGTTCGACATAGGGATGTGGTAGGAAAATCTCAGAGGTTTGCGAAGGTAGGTAAATTTTGGATAATCAGCTGTACTTTGCTATTCTTGAAATCAGGCTGCAAAACTTCTTGAAAGTAAACAGGGACAAGTCTATATTTAGCTAAACTAAATTTTATTAAGTACAGATGTATTTCTGTCTGTCTTCGCAATAGCATCATCCTTGGCTTTATATGAAGATGACAGTAATGTGAGTACAACCTATTAGGTGACATTGCCCTCCAGGGATATAGGAGTGTGAGCTTGGAATAGCTAAATATTACAGTAAACAATACAGGTTTGTTTGAAGCTTTAGATAGCTGCACTTTGACTGTTCTGATGTTCTGTATTTGATAACTTTCCACAGATACCTGGTAACATGCACATATATAGATATGTGTAAGTATATATGTTATGTGCAGAGACACAACACACACAGAGAAATGTATATATGTACACCTATAACGGCATCCAATCCTTATTATCATTACAAGCTCAATTTTCATGGGCGCACTGTAGATCGAGCTGTCTTCTGATGAAGCATTGTAGTGAGTTGATTGTGGCATTGGAAACCTGGATCGGTGAAAGAGATCTTTCCTCAAATGGAGTGAAGTGGGAAATGAGGCTGAGAAAATAGGGCACCTAGGCAGAGCTCTTTCAGGAGGGTTATCTTGTGAATAAATACTGTACAAGAACTCACGAGATCTGTACTCAGTGACTGTGTGACACTGGACAACTTGCATTATCCCTGTGCTACAGCTCATCTCTTTGTGAAAGAAAATACTTCACTACCTACTGGGAGAATGAATTCATTAGTGCTTGTGAGGTGTTTGCAAACAAAGTCTGTGATAAGCACCATAAAAAAAAACGCACCTTATTAAGTATACAAAAAGTGGCAGCAGAAGTTACCTTGAAGGAGCATGGCATGACACAGCTTGAGAACTACATAAGCATGCTTGTACCCTAATCCTGCAATAGTAGTACATGTTGCATAATGTAAATATGAATAGTTGAGTTAGTATGAGAAGACTCTCCTACAACGGAATTATAAAGCAGGAATAAGAGATACAGGATTAATCCTGGAATAACTCTGTTCATTTTATATGTTATGTAAACACAGTAAAAACTGATAATAAAAGTTTGGTCCAAGCCAACCATTTCAAATAAGTATATTTTTTCTTCTAGTACTGTAAAGCAAGTCTTCTTGGTACAAATGTGCAATATTATTCTGGTTTGGCACAAAGGCACCCTCAACCAAGAGTTTTTGCCCAAATGCACTTTCATCTTTGCTTATCTAGGGGCAAAAGCAGCCCAGTGCGAACAGACTGGACTGAGCCCTGAGTCACCGTGATTGCATCCGATGTCACATGTGCTTGTATTTCTGTCCAGGAATTATGTTCTGTCCAGGCTAGTTAAAAACCCAGTGCACATACCATGTAGCCAACCAGTAAGTTTCCAGGAAATCTCATATGACTCTGTCCCACTGAATGCACAATTTGATAGATGCACGTTAATTATATGGCACATGTCCAAGTAGTCCAGTTCTCTGGGCACCTCAGACAGAGGTGCAGGCAAAGAATCTTAGATTTTTCATCTCCAACTCCACCAGCAAGTCCATGCTGGCCTATTCAATAAAGCTTCTCTTGGCATGGTGTCTTAGTATCACTGGTTATCTTATCTCCAGTATTAGAAGTTCTTCCTTCTCAATTCAGAGCTGAGTTTTAGAGCCTGAGGCTCTGTCCTCCCCACTGGTAACAGCCCAAGAAGTGGAACTGTACTGCATAGGAATAACAAATGGCAGCATTTTTAACCATTTGTTGTGGCTCCTTTTAGGATCAACAATCAGCTAGAATCCTGATTCTGAATAAAATCTATGTTTCCATTATTCCCCTCCTCAACAGTGCTATTAAAACTATAAATAAACTGCTTTCTACCATGTTTTAGAGTTATAATCAAGTCTCATAAGGCAGTACAGTATTCTGTTGTGTTAATTGTGTAGCATTAATACTGACATCAGTGTGTTGTGGTTCATTATTATCTCGATTATTCATTATTATCTCAATTCTGGAGATTTTATTTGTGTGCAGATCCTAGCTGAAGTGTTTGGAGAACTTTTTTAAAAATGTGAGTAGTATTCATGCTTTTGTTACTCAGTTTTTACCTTACCCTTCATTTAAACTTCATTGTTCCTCTTCTGACCATCCTCAGGACTGTGGGATTTTTCTTCCATCTCTAGATCTGTAGCAGAAAATGTTCTAGAAAAGGTTTTCTCCCTCTTACTTCAGTCTGTTTGTCTCTCACCAGGTTGCAAAGTTCACTACTGAGCTGGCCTTCTCATGGCAGGAGAAAGCCATGAGGTCCCTGCTAGGCCTGCCACATTCCTCAAAGTAGAATAGTTGCAGCCCTTTAATTCTTACTCTACTGTGTTGTCTTCACGTTTTATTAGCAGCATGGAGTAGACTTTGTTCTTTGTCTCCAGGGAAATACTACATTGTAAGCAATAAAGTTGGCAAAAAGAAAAAAAAAAAAGAAAGGAAGGAAACTGAGAGCCAGATTAGCATCTCTGTTAACAGCAGAGTGAAAAATACGATCACATTTGCAATGGACTCTTATTAAGCTGGTGGAAATTGCAACCCAGAGGTCATACACTTAGTCACTGGCAGCAGAATGTTGTCACTCCCTGCTGGCTGATTCATGAAACCATTTGCTCTGAAGAAAATTGCTGCTTCACATCAGTTGGAGACAGCTTTTGTCAGGCCAGACTCTGATATTGCTGTTTGGTTGTAATCATGCTTTGAATAGAGTTGCACACAGACTCATCATGTCTACATGGCTGTATCTACAGGCCTGCAAACCAAGGAAGGATCCCACCCAAATGGGGACAAAGCCTTAAAGAATGGTTGGATTTTGGTGTCAGAGCCTGCTACTGTTTCTCATAACATAATTTATCTGGCAGAGAGATTCTTGCTTTTTCATCTTTCATGTAGTCATCTCTAATTTTATCTCCTGTGGCACAGAAGTTTTGGGTCATCTATAGAGTTTTGAGATAAGCTTTTAAACTGACTTTGATAACAGAGCCTTGGTGGTTTTGTGTACAGAAGACTCTACAATCTCCTTAGTTTCATTCATGGTTTGAAGCCATACAATTACTCTGAGACCATCTACAGTCTTAGAGGGTTCCTCATAGTGCAACAGAACAGGTCTTCAGTCTCTGTTTTCAGATAAAACCACAATTTTTATAAACTGCTGTCATTCTGTTTGCTATAGGCAGTGACATTTAGCCCATCCATTTGCTTTTTCAGTTATAGTGTTTTCTTGCTGCAATCTTTGTACTTGTGAAGGCCTCTGTTGTAATCCAGAAATGGATAAGGACATGAGTTGCATTTGTTCTTGTGTGAAGCTAGAACATTTTCAAGGGCAATTTAGAAGTATCCCGCTTCCTACTCTTCCTGGTTTTTCCTTCATTTTCTTTAGGTGTTTTTCTTCGCCTATTTCTATACCTTTTTTTTGTTTTTCAGCTATTCTTCCTTGTTGTGCTTGGCTTGCTCCTGTTCTTATTATTCCAGTATTTTTAACGGAAAGAGTACAGGAAGGATTGATTTTTACTTTTCCAAGCTTAGCATTGAAGTCACATTCCTTTCGTATTTTTGGACCCATGGCGAAGCAGGATCTAGCATGACCTTCATACAACCTCTGAGACATGTATTACACAGAGCTAAAGAAGATTAGGCTATCACTCAGTCTCTAATATGTAAGTTTGCTTCCTTCTCTACCCTCAGCTGACAGCTCTGCACTTGAAAATTTGAGAAGGGTTTCGTATTATCTATTTAATATTCTAAGATATTGTCTCAGATGGTAATGAAGGATTTTTAAGCTGTTAGAATTTTCCTTATGTCATAGCGTATTAGATTTAGTGTTGGGATCATCAACACATTTTGAAAAGAGCTAAGAAGTATGAGTAAGGTCTTCCATTGTCTTGGGAAAAGATGATAATTTCACTTTTTTTTCTTTGCCTTGGATAAAGTATTGTCATAAATAGGTGACTTACTGGAAAATTCCCAGTGAAGCCACTGTGCAGTTTTCTGTCATGGAAATCACAGGTACAGTTGTGCCTTGAAGGCAGGGACTTTAAGCTGGTGCAAAGCCTCCATGTCCTGGCAGGAGCTCCAGGTGGTGATCGCTTGAAGGGCTTGTTGCCACCTTGCCCTTCAAGGAAATGGAGTCAACTGAGCAATTTTTTTTTCCAAGGCCTTTTCTTCCTTTCCCGGCACATACGTGCCAGTGCCACATTTGCTTCCTACCTGCAGGCACTTGGCGAGGGGAGCAGTGACGTTCAATTGAGTAGCACCCAGAAAGCCTGTCTTGCAGACTCAGGGCTTGGAAGTTGCTGTGAGGAGCAGCCAATGCACCAAATTGGAGCTGCAGGGGGTTTTGGTGTGTCCTGTGGTGCTGCCTAGTCAGCAGTCCATGTTCTGAGCTGCTGCTCGCCCCTTCTGCCAGGGAGAAAAAAGGAAAGGGTATCAGTGTCCTTTACTTATATGTTGTTTTTGAAGTACTCCCTCCCTCCCTTTGGGCCTGTTTACAGGAGAAGATGGTAGAGCACACAGTGAGGTTTTGTGGTACACAGTAATTATCCTGTCCATGGTGTTTAGCGTGATTTGGATATTCTCTACTACAGCAAAATGAACTCCTGCCTTTAAGAATCAGTCAGTCACCATCTCGTAAATGCTTTCTGCTGTGTAACCTATACCCAGCCACGGTTCTGACACAGTCAGGGTCAAATCCACTTTTTAAAGGTGTTCCTGCATTTAGGTGAGGAAGTTGGCGATGCTGTGTGTTAGCTACTAGCAAACTCCCTCGTTTTAGGGCATACGCATTATATCTTCCAGTGAATGCAGAAGAATAAAATGAAAGAAGGGCAATAACAATGAAAAAAAGAATTTTCCCTTCAGATTTTCCTTCTTTCTCACAGTAGTGGCAAAATTATATTGCTCAGCTATGTTATAGATTATAAGTGATTGAAGTTTTTGCTGCTGCACCCAGTAGTCGTTGGAATGTGTGTTAATTAGAACTGATTTAAATAAAAGGATTTTCATTAGGCAGTCTGAGAAAAATAAATCTGAATATTTCGGAATATTTTTGAACTGTTGAACAGATGGATAGCTGGTTAAAAATGGAGTTTATTTTTTCATTTACACAGGAATATTTCATGCATCCCCACTCATCAGTGCTTCTAGGAATATGCTGTTTCAGCTCTGATATCAAGAAGGTTATGTTACTGCTTTGACCATGCACAGGGCATCTTGACCCAAACCAAATCTTTTTTCCTATTATAAGAATTTTCTACTGCTACTTCTTCACAGGCTATGAGTAGAGCTGCAGATAATGTTAGCATTATATATATGCCCACTTTTTTATTGCAGTGACCATTCACAAAGACAGAACAAATGTGTCTTTCCCCACAATCAGTAAACAAGATGTAGTATTTAAACATGTATGTCTGAATTAAATAAGCTAATGGTCCTAACTGAAGCATTCTTTCCTCACACAGTTTAACACTGGATTGCATAAGCTCTTCTGGACATTAATGGTATACATATGTTGGAGTGTGAGCAGCGAATGCCAAGACTGAACCTTAATTAGTCAAAAATAAATGTCTGTGTACAGCAATTATCATTATGCTGGTGGAAAGAAATCATTGTATTGACATAAGACATTTGGCCAGGTTTCCTTGTTTATAGTGAAAACATATGTTTGAAAAGAATTGTCTTTTTTCCGTAACGTTAGTTCTAGCAGTGTCACACAGACAAGGAATGATGTGATGGTTATGGTCTGTTTTATCTAAATAAATACTAGTAAAAAGTAAGAAATACTTTAATAAAATTAAATTTAAAATAAATCAATTCAATACTAAATAATAAAGACATAGTTAAACAGCTACATGAAATAACCTGTTATTAGCAGAGCAGAATTAATTCTTTGTACTGCATAAATTCCAATCATTTTGTCTCTGGACTGTCAGTACAACTAAGTTTTTCTTAGTGGGATAATAGCAAGTCTCTGTGATCAATAACATTAGTTTATGAGAATAGTAAAAATAGATTTTATAGCAGAACCGTAGAGCTATTGTTTTGAGAAGCAGCTTCAGATAAAAGCTTTGCATTTGCTCTTTTCTCCCGAGACTACTAAAGAGAACACTAAAAAGTAAAATGGGTGACCACAGAAGCAAGTAGGGTCACCCATTACCAGGGATTCATTTTATTTCCATTAGAGGGGAACTAGAAGGCATCTCACACTATTTGTACCTGATTTTCCATTATAAATTACAGTACATGAGATCACTTAAAAATTGCTGAGCCTTTCAGATGAAGCTGATTCTGTTGCTGTTCCTTAATAATTGAACAGTAAGAAATACAAGATCTCCATTTTCATCCAAACAAAATAACTTCTGAGATTATGGGAGAGGGCAAAAAGGTATATGAAGTACAATCTTCCTAGAAGCTCGTAGGGCAGTCTCAGAGGGGATTTAAAGAGTGGGTTTGGGTTCACATTTAGAGGATGAGGTTTTTTCAGTCGACTTTTACCTGCAGATTGGAGTCCTGGGACCACACACTCAGCTGGTGTATGTTGGTACAGGAGCATTCAAGTGGTACATCCGTATGAAGTAAATGCACTAAAGTCAGGGTGCTACTTGTTTAAGACCATGATCCAGCTCAGACCTGTCCTCTAGTTCACTGCTGCAACATATGAACTTTCAGCTTTAATGCTTATCTGGGATGAGAGGCCATACAGTGAGACAGCAGAACCTCACTCTAGTTTTTTGCAGAAAACTAGTTCCTGATGACACGCTGGCAGTTGTCTTGACTTTCTGTACATGTTGTTACTAATAAGACGGGATTGCAGCTTTCAGTTTAAAGACCCAATAAAATATTAGCACCTGTAATTTCCGAGTGGTGGCACTGAAAGAAAAATGCTGGGAGATAAAACAAAGTTCGTAAGAGAGACTCCAACATAACTGCTGCCATATTTACTTCCAGTTCAAGTCATAGGCTAGGAGCCTGTGCTAAAACCTATTGAAGGTATTGAAAGTGTTCTCATCAACTTCACTGGATCTTGGGATCTTGGATTGGATATTATTCACCTGATCCATCCTAGTTCCTTGTCACACATGGCAGAACCATGTGCCAGTGTGGCAAGTCACAGTCTAGGAATTCACAGTGAAAAGCAGTAAAATGTTTACAATGCTTTCAGGAATATTTGTTAAGTTTAGCATTTTTTTGCATTTCACTTGAAGGAATCAACTCCTGCCCAAACATGTGTAGTATAATAAGCCTCTGTAGCAGTAATTGTACAAGAAGCCAATGGCATAAAAATGGTAAAAGCAACCTCTCTTTTTATTTTTATTTTTTTTTAAATAAATCATGGAAGTCAGAATCCTAGATGGTAATTAGCATTTGTAAAATCTACAAAAAAACACAAAAATATATATTTTTTTGTTCGTTGAAAACTGTTCACACTTGTCAGCTATTGTCAACGGGGAGAAACTCTTGATAGGGGACCATTGCATTGTCATATCTTTATTCTACTAATTACTTGCATAGTTTCCAGAAAGACTATGTAGACTCTTCTTTCTTTTTGCTTAGTTACTCTGGCATGAGAGAAATACAGGGGAGCTGGGGCACATAAATGCCACACAAAAATTCTTCAAGCATGGAAAGGTGGGTTGGTTTCTTAAACATTCACTTTTTAACGGTGCTGGTTGAGCAAGTGTGGGGCTTTGCTCTTTTAACAAAATAGCATTTTATATCTACTTGTTTCAGTGTGTATTTATCATGTCTCACAGATAATATGTGAAGTGCTTTGAATTACTTGTAACCAATACTCCTCTTCAAAATATGATACTGTCTCAATTTTTTGGTACATGGCTCTTCCAGTAAGGCAGGAATCCAAGGGAGTCTATCAAAGTGTTTTTTGCAGGAGGTATTAACCCAGCCAAATTCTGTGGTTTGTTATTAGAATTGGCACATTAAAACAATGTGCCCCAAATTTCAGTTGGTTGTGGGTCCTGTGTGAAAGTCATGGAAAATATGGATCTAAGGACAGATGCGTGAAATGATTTCTGCAAACTGATGCACATACTTAGTTGGTTTCGTTGCACAGACATTCGATAAAAGGACCTCCTCTTTTGTTGTAAAGGCTCTTCGAGAAATTTAAAAACTGCAAAACAAATTGCTCCTCAAAGACCCCACTTCCTTTTCATCCCGTAGTTTAAGGTTGTGAAGAGCTGTCATAGCACTGTGCGCAAAGGATGAACTCCAGCTGATATTTTTCAGCTTTACACCAGGGACCTCCAATGGGGCAGAACTTTGCTGTATCATCAAGTTGGAGAAGCTGCTTTCTCTGGCAAAAATCACAGGCCTGACTGCTCTTGCTCACAGCTACCTCAGATTTAAAATTGGCTTCAGTAGAGTGGCTTTGGATTCACTGAGAATCCCTCTCTAACTTCTGTGACCTCTAATTCAGGCCTTATGAGTAAAATAGAGGCAGAATCCAACATTAAAGTACACTGTATTATTTAATTAGTTATTAGTTAATAAAGTAATTAACTCCTTAATTCTGTTCAGGATTTGCTCCTCATCTATTCGTGTTCTCCTACGGAGACCAGCACTAGAGCTAGTAGAGAAGCCGAGTTTGTTAAAATAAAAATATGCCATCGTGTTACAACATTTCAGCACTGTTTTAATACTGCATTTCAGCTTTGCTATTTTGATTGATTTTATTTAAGTTTGCATACCATATCTAAGCATCTGTTTCTATACATTATCTCCATAAAATAATGTATTGAGTTAATGCTGTCTGTTATAACAGTTTCTCCTTACCAACAACATTGGAATGGAGCATTTTAATAGGCCTGAATCAGGCGCTCTCAATCTGCTCTGCTGTTGAAAATTTAAAAGCAAAAATAGTTTTTTAAACAAAAACCAACTGTAAAATGAATGTTGCAGTTACTCATAGAAAGGAGATTCTAGTTTCTTATCCACTCTAACAAATCTTTATGAGTGCTTCTGTGACGATATGATTAAGTATAACTTTTCTGTGTAGTATCTGGAGTGTTTGCATTGATAGCAACAAGATCTGGACCACACTTCACAGGTGGCGTGCTGTTTCTCCAACATATGCATATGGTTAGCTGTTCTACCTGCTCTAAGTAATTTCCGTTTCACAGAACAAAAACACTAACTTTATGCTTGACACACTGTTTCTCCTCTGGGATTTATTTTCCTTTTCTAATATATTCTTGCTCTTTAGAAATAATTATTATACAAAAAGATGAAAGGATTGCTCCCCATTTCTTAAGACAAAGGGGTGAGCTAGAGATAATTACTTAAGCTGTAATACTGTTTATCAAAAGTAAATCACTTTTTTTTTCCTTGCTAGCCAAACAGATGTTTGCTTTTTAATTGTTTCTTTGGGCTAATTTTTTGTTATGTAAAGCTGTTTCCCAAATTTCTATAATTATATTGTGAAAGTGGTATGTTGTAGAAACTAAAATGCGATGTTAACTCACTGTTTTGCTTTCATAATCAGCTGTACAAGTCCACTGAATATCATGTAGTTAACTGTAAACCTACTGGACAAATATGCTGTATATTGTTTGGCCTGTGTAAAAGCACCGGCTCTTGCAAAAACACTGAGCAGCAAGGAATCATCTGAACATGTAATAGCGTGCTTTCATTATACTTCTATGTATATATGTTAGGGTCTGTCCTGTGACATCACATCCAGTATCAGGGACTTCTGGGACAAAATGTATTACTACACCAAATTATCAACTCTGTCCTTCAACAAGTCAAGCATTCCATGTGGGATAGGATGATGTGTTTATTTGCTTCATTACCACAGTTTCCTTAGTAGGCTAACGCGTTGTCCTTACATGTCCTTTTGTCCTTTCATGTCATGTACCATCTTTTGTAATTCTTCATCTTCATTTTCCAAGAGCAGAATGGGTATGATTGTGTTTTCTAATCTTCCTTGAAGTTTGTGTTTTGCTTATTTATGACTTTGGGATGAATAAGTACTGTGTGACAGAACTTTCCTAGAAGTCAGTGGACTCACTAGAGCAGAGTGTCTCTCTGTTGGTGGGGTCCTGAAACTTTTACAATTTTAAAGCTTACAACAGCAAAATTCATTTTGTAAATAAACTCTGTGGGTTTTGTAAAGACCATAATCCTGCTGGGTACATCCATCTGAGCTCAGGTATAGAATCAGAACCTTAACTTGCTCTGTCCTGCTTTGCTTCTAGAGCTTTTGTGTCTCTCATGTCTTCCTCTGAAATACTGTATGAGTAAACAGGTCTCCTTAAAAAGTGGCTTTGATGTTCCTGTAGGGTGAAGTTTTTCTTAAAGACCAAAAATGATTGATCTGTGGCAGACAAAGGGGTTGGTTCTTGCAGGGATGTTTCAATCAGGTATTCTGTGTGATTTGCACATGAAAATGTTATCAAAATACTTAAAATTTGGAAGGGAGTTAAGAAGAAAAATAGTTATCAAAGCTTGATCAGTTTGGATGCTTGGTGTAATTGTGAACTCAATTATTTCTCTGCTCCTTTTTTATTGTGGAGGAGGATTTGCCAAGGCTGAAAAATAAATTCATCCAACTTTCTCATAAAAACATACTTTGAAAAAGATCATTGACTGTGCATTGACCATTCATTGATGTACCAATGACTTTCTCATCACTTTTCTTCACATTAACAAAATGAAGGTATTTAAAGATCCACATGAATGTTCACAATGCACTTGTTGCTAGGATATCTACTGGAAATGTTACTTTCATTTTTGCACAAGACGAGAAGAAGAGATTAAACTCTTCCTGACATGCTTGAAAATATTCTGTCTTCACAAATATTCATAGTGAAAGCAGTTAAAATACATAAATATGTTCTTGTTATTACTTTTTTATATATGTAATTCCTGCCATTGCTGGACAGATGATGCTATATGACTGAATCGGAAGTTGTGGAGGACAAGCTTTTCTCAGTAACTCTTAAGATAGAAAAAGTTTCCAAGCACCTGAAATAACGAAAAAGATTCACTGAATGCAAATGACAGCTTTCATCTTCCTTTATGAAGCACATGCTCATGAATATATACATTTTTGCATATGTAGAAGCTGAAGTGTATCTGCCTTCCGATGAATGAAAGGATAAGGAAATTATGTATTCAGAACTAGTTAGAAGTTTGCTTTTTTTGTTGAATTCTCCCATTTAATTTAAGTTGCTTTCCTGAGACGGCACATTTCTAAGAGGCTGCCAGATTCAAGAAGGGGGCACTGTTATCCCCATCTCCTTCCATCTAAAGGTTTTGTCCTATTTTAAAAACCAGTGTTGCTTTGGGTAATATAACAGCCTTCTGGCAGTTCAGTGCTGTCTGTCTGCACCGTCTGTCCATCTAAAGCAGCCGAGCATGAGAAGCTGATCTCCTAAGGGAATTCCAACAATATCGACAGGCTTGACTGACATAAGACCAGTCTCTCTCACTTTCACCTCCACTGAACTCTTAGAGTAAATTCAGGGCCTGATTGAAGAGAGATAGGGCTTCAGCCATTGACTTCCATGGGAACAGAATTTGAACACTAGCAACTACTGCCCTCTCCTAAAGCAGCCCTGAATATCTTGGCAAATGCTCTTTAGAAGCACTATCAATTTGATCCCGCTTCCTTCTCAGGACTGAAAGCCAAGTTCAGGGCTATTTATGTCTTATTAACTAGAGCAGGCTTTGGATGGGAACTACCGCAAGCATTTAAATCTTCTCCTTGAAGAATGGGTTATGGCTTAATGAACCTTGTTCAGGTTAAAGCTGTTATTTATTCTTGATATTTCTATTTGTTACTGTCAGGTAGAAGTCAAAGAAAGAGCAGTGCCTCCTACCTTGAAGAGTTTATCAAGATGGAATAGCCTGAAATTTGTCTCAAGTGAATCAATTCTCACTTTTCTGACAGGAAAATACCAACCGTAGATTTTCCAGATATGCTTCAAAATACCACACATGCTCAAAACTTTGAGGATGTCAAGAATGATACAAAAAGATGTGCTTATCACTTCAGAATATGAACATCTACAGATATCCAAATTACATTTTCTAATAAGTCAGCAGTGCAAAAGGTGAGAGAAGAGGCAGGGACACAGGCATTTATTTTCAGCCAGTGTGTTCATACAGAGGAAAAGGAGAAAAGTAAAAATTCAGTCCATAAATTGAAGAGTGTCTGTCTGGAATGGAAGAGAGCAAAAGCAGAAAAAGTTTAAAAGATTCCCCTTTTTTCTTCCTCCCCTTCTGAAGTATTTGGGGGTAAAATATCCCACTTCTGCTGCAATCCTTCAATATTATTCACATAACGTTGATATTGTTTGAATAGTTCCTAAATATTTTCTTTTTTAATTGATAACCATACTACCTAATTGTGAATTTTTTTCTTGTCTGAAGTAAATTTATTATTTTTAAAGCACTTCTGACATTTCATGAAACCATTAAAAGAGAATTATACTTAGAAATAGTTTTGCTGATATAGTGGAATAGGATATGCTCTTTCCGGTATCTTCTGTTGTTACCTATTTGATTAGTAAGAGTAAGTACTAATGTCAAATACTCATGGGCATCTGATCTTGCAAAGCCTAGAGAACCTTTCTTACAAGGGATGTCAAGAGGGCTGAAGTAAACCAGAGATGTGAGTTCTAATGTGTACTTAGAGCAACATGTTTGAACTCCTAAGACTCTTTTATACTCTACCTTATGTCCTGACAGAAGACAGATTATTAATTTGA